>NC_139224.1:54536907-55091907 GCF_055691185.1 Crinia signifera
TCTGGTAGACAAATCACATATAGTTTTTTCTAAGTATTGGAAAGTGGCTTTTTACTTAAAATAAGCTAATTTGCTCATAAAACTAGCGACAAGAGTCTGCATTCTTTTATGCCGTGTTCTCACTGCGAGTGAGAAAGACACGGCTTTTATCCGGCATTAAAATGCCGGGGACTGCCACGCTGGACCCCCGTTCTTACTGCAAGGCAAATTCCCGTGTCTGCATACCCGGATCTCAGACACGGGTAAAAAGAAGGGTTTTACCCGTGTATGAGATCCGGATATGCGACCTGTTCACACTGCCAAAAATCCTGTGTTAAAAGGCGAATTCCCGGGTCTACATGCTAGACCCGGGAATTTGGCTGCGGTGAGAACGGGGTATTATTAAACATTTTTATTGATTTTATTTTTTTAACAAAATGTAAAAATATAATATAATTGGGGCGATTCTCTAACACAGAAATGCGGTAAAAACCCCGTTATTGGGGTTTTTACTGCATTTCTATATGCTCTAACCCCTCCACAGTGGCAGCGCTGCGGAGGGAATCGCCAGCAAAAGCTGGCGATTCCCTGCAGAAGCCGATTGGCTTCTTACAGCAGCGCTGTTTGAGGGATCCGTCATGGATCCCTCCCAGCATGGCCTGCGGCCAGCGCGTCTCACTCTGCGAACACAGACCCTAGAAGTCCAGTGCCGGCACCGCATCGCAATGGACAGCTCATCGCAAGAGCTGTCCCTTGCGTTAATAACCGCATATGTTAGAACATATGCCGTTATTAAAAATGCGGTGGCTGGCGAAGGGGGGTGATAGAGGGCTGCGGATGTTACAACATCCCGCCCAAGGATGCAGAAAGAAAACCATCTCAGTGCAAGTTTCAAATGACGTGAGAGACAGTGGGCCTTATTCTAGTTCACTCTTAGAGGCAAATTCCTTCTTAGCCAGGGCCAGATTAACAATGGGCCTGATCCCCAAGGGTCTCTCGCTTTATTACATTCTGGGGTAACCCCCAGTTCACCCCGGGACTGGATAAGCCCCAGTTCTTGGTTTGGAATAAGGCGGGCTTGTCAGCAATCAGGGACGTGTATGATCCGGGAGGTCATCTTCGATCTTTTGAGGATCTGAGAGAAAAATAAAATTATTGCACAACCACTTTTATATGTTCCTACAAATCAGACATATGATTCAGTCTTTGCCGTCGGCTGGACCGGCAGGTGCAGAGACTGACTCAATCAATACCATTATGACTTTGGCTCATACAGGGGTGTATAGATTGCTATATTATTATATGGAGGCAGTGGTTACGGCTGGAGAAAAAAATGGAATAGAGCAATAACAGCCTGGAGATCTGAAGTGCCTACACTTCCGGAGTGCTCTGTGGTCCTGAAACACTGTCAACAGACTATGAAATACCTCCACTCAGCATCTCTTCAGGAGGTACATTGGAAGGTGATGCACCGAGCATATGTGGCCCCGGGACAAAGGGCCCACATGGTTCCTGGGGAGCCTGATACATGTGTTAAATGTGGACAGAGGCGAGCCACTTTTTTCCACAATCTTTGGCAGGGTGACAGGATAGCTACATACTGGAACAGGCTTATTGCATTTATAAACACCACCTTCCACCTAAAGGTAGTTAAAAACCCCACAGTGTGTCTGCTACTCGTCATGGGGGACTAGGATTGAAATGGCTAGAAAAAGAGTTTACTACCAGTTGTCATAGCAATACTGGGCATAGCAAAAAGACTGGTTATGAAGTACTGGATCAAAAAATCAGCCCCTACCATCTTGGAAACAAAAACTGTAATACTGAATACCCTGTACATGGAAAGACAGGCCACGGTACCAGACGTAGAATCAGGTGTGATGAGGTTTTACAAGAAATGGGGTCCCTATATAGAAACCTTGCCCAGTCCCACCCAGACACAAATTCTGCGTCTATATGAGAACACGTCATGGTATTTGATAAGGCAATTAGGTACAACATAGGAATCATTAAGAAACCACCAGAAACTACTTGGAGTAGCCCTGACATTCCCATTATGCGCTGAGTTACCATCTGACCTGAACCCGGAATCCAGTCACAGGCATATCATCACCCTCCATTCCCCATACCCTCCCTTTGGGCGGGATTCTCTAAAATCCGCAGCCCTCTTCGCCCGCCACCGCATTTCTAATATAAAATATGCGGTCATTAACGCAAGGGACAGCTCTTGCGGTAAGAGCTGTCCCTTGAGATGCGGTGCCGTTGCTGGACTTCCGGGTCTATGACCCGGGAGTCCGTCTGCGCATGCGCAGACTGACGTGCCAGCCGCAGGGCATGCTGGGAGGGATCCGTGACGGATCCCTCACACACCGCTACGGTAAGAAGCCCATAGGCTTCTGCAGGGAACCGCCAGCTTTTGCTGGCGATTCCCTCCGCAGCGGTGACACTGCGGAGGGACATTAGAGAATACAGAAATGCGGTAAAAACCCCGATAACGGGGTTTTTACCGCATTTCTGTAATAGAGAATCTCGCCCTTTGTCTTGTCTGGTTTTTCTTGATAGATGTAGTTATTTAGAATGTTGTTTCGTGACTCTGATTATTAATGTCTTGACATTATTTGACTGCATTTTATGTTGACCTATACTAAAATTTGAAAAATGTTAAAGTTGGTCACCCTGCGTGGTGTACTATGTCAAACAAGGAAAGAATTGTCTCCTTGAAACATGTATTTATACTCTGTGACCATATCAGTAAAATGTGCTTGAAAAAAAACAACAACAATGGGCAGGATGGAGATACAGCTCTAGGCCCACTCTCTAAATATGCCTATTTTGTAGCTGAGGGCCAGGGCTTTCCAACGAGCCCAGCCCTGTGTCGCTGGCCCTCCGGGAACCGGAGATACCGCCAGGCAAACCTGGAACGTTTTCCCCATAGGATAACATGGGACCCGCTAATTCTGAGCTCCACCCGGTTCCAACGGCTACCAGTTCCCCCTCCGACATCACAGAAGCTTGAGGTTGATCTCAGTCGAACTCAAATCGCTGGGCCTTCAATCTGATACCTGGTCCATATGGGTTCATTGGTTCTAGAGATATTGTGGGTAACCAATTTTTTTTCATTTCTGAATTGTAATTTCATGGCTGTTCATGTTGTTTGAGGACAGATTTCTTTGGAACCAAACGGCCCAGTTTCACGGGACCAAAATCATTCGAAGCCTACATATAAATGGGTCAGTTGGTTCTGAAGATATAGCTGGTTGTTTAAAGGGGGCGGGGGTGGTTTTCTCTCCCCCTCACACCAGAAACTGCAGGGACTAGGCTGGTGTAAAAGGGGCCAGTCCGGGAATGTCCCTGCATGATCCTGGGACCATATTCTCGGGTAAGTCCCTGCATTTTCTGGTGTGAAAGGGGTATTATTTCATATAGCAGTGCTCTGAATACAGCCAGGCAGCTCCCTGCTCTCTGCCCGGCTGTCATTGGCTGTCATTTTTGCCCGGCCACGGCGGTCCCCCAGTTACGACGTATTCCCCCTTGGCGATGAGCATGTAATCCCACATGGCAACGAGCATGGAACCCCTGGCAATGAACATGGAACCCCTGGCAATAAACATGTAGGTAAGCAACACTTATGTTGCATAAATTTTAATAGGCATTATGGTGTTTGGCATAATACGTCATGGAGATTATGGTGTGTGTCTTAACATGTAATGGGCATTATGGTGTAAATTTTTAATGCGCGCCATTGCCCCTATTTATGAAGCATATTGTGCATTATTGCTCAATCTGTTTGGCATAGTGCAGGCATGTCCAAACTATGGCCCTCCAGCTGTTGTGAAACTACAAGTCCCATCATGCATTGCCACAGTTTTGCTATTAGGGAATGCTAAAACTTTGTCAAGGCATGCTAGGATGTGTAGTTTCACAACAGCTGGAGGGCCACTGTTTGGATATGCCTGGTGTAGTGTGTATTTTGGCTCAATCCATGTGGCACAATGTAAATTTTGCCTTAATCTGTGTGGCATAATGTGAATTGTGACTCAATCTGTGTGCCATAGTGTGAATTTTGGCTCACTCAGTGTGAATTTTGGCTCATTCCATGTGGCATAATGAAATAGAGGCAAGTACAGTATAAGGGGGTGTGGAAGTCAAAATTGAAGCTCTACACCATTAAGGTATTACGACTGTTCACTGTGCAATTCCATGGCGCCACTTGCGATTTATTAGCTTAAACATAACTACCAGGGCCGGACGTGAAACATTAATGGTTAAATTCTTAAACATATGTTCCCTTTTGTCTATTTCTGTTTGCGTGAAACTCCCTGAACAAATCCCAAATGTTGTTTTGATTTAACTTGTTTCAGATGCCGTCAACAGTCGCAAATGTCAGTATAGTGAAACGATCACTATAAATGACCTTACTGATACCTAGTTTGTGTTGTATGATGAATCAGTGTGCTTGAGAAACAATGGCTATAATTCCAGCTCATACCAGTTTCCTGTTCCACCTCACCCCAAGAACAAAGACAAAGAATCCAGCATGGTCTGACGAGATTCCCATTTACAGGAAGACTTGGGGTATATGGTGTGGTAAACTTAGGTGACCGCATAAAAGGTGCTGAAATCTTGTCTACCAAGTTTCGGCTTTCAGTATTTTTTTTATGACTGCAGTGCCGCCTCACCCCGCAAGTATCTTAGGACATTGACGTCCTGCGGGTGCACCTTTGGGGTGCACCCGGCAATATATCTCCCTGCATTTTTCTTATGCCAGCCCCCTGCCTTTTCCAGGCATATATAATTAGTTGAAAGTATTTACACAATTACAGACACACCCATGAGCAGACCACCCAAACAGAACACTGGTCACACCACCCACATTATTAGGTGCTGGCCACAACCTCTATTATTGCACATAATAGGCCCTTGATCATTCAGCTCCAGGCCCATTTAGACCTTAATCTGGCTCTGCGGTTGGCAATAATAATACTTATAAATACAATAAGTGTACTGTAATGTATATATTGAGTAATAAAATATTGAAGGTTGTATACTTATAAAATCCAAAGAAGAGTAACAAAGCTTATTAGGGGAGTGGAGAATTTAAGCTACGAGGAAAGATTAAGCAATTTGGGACTATTTACACTAGAGAAGAGACGTTTAAGGGGGGACATGCTCAACACGTACAAACATATCAGGGGCCAATATAAGGAACTGTCAAACACCCTTTTTTCTGCTAGAAAGGAATCTAGGACGCGAAGGCACGAGTTTAGAAGAAAAAAAAAATTGTTTATCTAGAAGAAAAAGTTTCTTTATAGTCAGAGCAGTCAAACTTTGGAACTCTCTTCCTCGAAAAGTGGTGTCGGCAGACACTATAAATACGTTTAAAATAAGGTTGGATAAACATTTATTGGTTAAAAACATACATGGGTACGAATAAGTAACATAATCTGTTTTTAATTTATCAGAACATACTATACAACAAGGGATAAACTATTATAAACATAGGTTGAACTAGATGGATGCAAGTCTTTATTCAGCCTCACCTACTATGTAACTATGGGCCTTATTCTGGTTGGTGCGGTTCTGTCCGCGTGCGGTCAGACTGCCGATGTTTGTTGTTTGCGCATGTGCAGAGGCGTATCTGCGCATGTGTGAACGCCGCGCACGTCCGAATACGGCGTGAATTCTGTACAGAAAACTATCGGTTGGAACATTCCGAACAGGGGGTGGAGAGGGGCGTGAAGGGCTGTTTGGGCTCATTACCATATGCGGACGCCCCGCGTTTCATGGGCGTTCCCATGAAAACGCTGGGCGTACGTATGGTAATGCGGCCGTGACGCACGTGTGGGGGACGGACATATGACATAGCCGGATGCCAGCTGTCTGCCCATATCCTTGCTTTTGCATGGAGAAATGCGCAAGTGGTCTGGAGCACTCAGTGCTGCCTGACCACTCGGTCCTGCATTCGATGGTCTGCGACCATCGAATGATGGGGGAGGTTCCCAGAGATGGAGGAGGTGTTCACATGAAAAATCCACTCGCGGTCCGTTCGGTCGGCGTCTTACAGCATTCGGACGGAGTGAGCGATCCGTACGGAAGGTGGGGCTAAGGACGATCGGTTCCTGTTCGAAAATATGCATCCGACCTCACCAACTAGAATAAGGCCCTATGTATCTATGTAACTTTGTAACTTAGTAGTACTGGAGTCCTGTTTGTTCTTGTGTATCTCCAATATAGATTAATAACTCATTTTACCACTGGGTGATTTGGCATTGATCGAATTAAGGAAGTCCATAAACCATGCATGATCTTGAAATATCGCTGGAGGGTGAATGCAATCCTTGAGTCAAGGGAGTGTCCTCACGATGTATGTGGTATTTGTAATCCACAGTATGCCGGTGGTGGTGTCCCATATGTTGGTATATTGCTGAGAACGTTCCAAAGTTAAACCCAGGAATGAGATACGGAGATAAATTGTAGTAGGACAAAACCAGTGCAACCTTTAGAATCCAGAGCTGTTTTTAAAAGTACAAGCGCCGCCTATGTGGGAGCAGCTCGACACAACACCGTACTAGGCGCCTGTTCTATTCTTGAGCCCACCCTACAATATCCGTGTGTGCGTTTACATGTGGTAGGGAATATAGATGTAAGATATATAATATAGAATGTAAGCTCCACTGAGGCAGGGACTGATGTGAATATTTAAATATTCTGGTACTTGTGTATTATAGCGGCGCCCCTGATGTACATCGCACGATGAACGCATCGCATCGCATGCCATGTACCGGATGGCATGCGATGCGATGCGACGCGATTTTTACCCCCTATGCGATGAAAAATCGCATAAGCACCCTAATGGGTGCTTACAATGTTAAATGCACCCCCACGTCACCCCCCCACTATAAACGTGAACCCGAAGCGTGGCGAGCGCAGCGAGCCCGCGAGGGGTGGCGGTACGCATCCTACGACCTTTTCATACCCCCACTATCCACGTCGGCGTGGAGTTGAGAATAGAATAGTGTGGCGAGCGCAGCGAGCCACCGAGCCCGAAGCGAGCGCAGCGAGCCCCGCGAGGGGACGCGGATACCTGTGAAGCCTGTGAAGGTATCCGCGTCCCCTCGCCATGCTTTAGGCACACTTTTCTATTCTCAACTCCACGCCGACGTGGATAGTGGGGGTATGAAAAGGTCGGAGGACGCGTACCACCGCCCCTCGCGGGCTCGATGCGCTCGCCACGCTTCGGGTTCACGTTTATAGTGGGGGGTGGCGTGGGGGTGCATTTAACATTGTAAGCACCCATTAGGGTGCTTAACATTGTATAAGCACCCATTAGGGTGCTTATACAATGTTTAATCGCATCGCATGGCATTGTATGCCATGTACAATGGCATACAATTTGAAAATTGTATGCCATCGGACAGTATTGCACGAAATCGCGTCGCATCGCATACCATCGCATGCGTTATGGTATGCGATGCGATGGGCGCCGCCAAAATACACAAGTACCAATATTCTCTGTAAAGCCCTGCGGAATATGTATGCGCTATATAAGTATCTGATAATAAATAATTAAACAAAATTTAAAATAATGACTTGGAGACTTATTGGCGATGACAAGGGTCAGGTTTACTAATTACTAGCTGAAGTACCCGGCGATGGTTTAAATGTTAAATGTTCAAGTATTAAGTAATCAATGAGTTGGATTTAATTGTCCATTTCAAAAATAATTAGCAGCTTAGCAGCTCTTCCAACACACCCATGAGGTGGCTGCTCAATGTCGTTTTTTTTTTGGGGTGTCGCCAGTAGCCCTAATCCCCAGCTTGTTCACGTCAATTCCCTCCAGTTTCAAAACAGAAAATTAAGTCAAATAGAAAAACACTGTAAACGTGTAACAACAATTGTTGGAACTGGAGGGATCAGTGACAAGTCTTTTAATAATTTGAAAAATACAAAAACTGTAAATTGAAAAAAACACTGTAAAAGTGTAAAAACTTTTGAACTTTAAAACAGGAACTTACCGCTTTAGACCATGATCTTATGTTTGGTTGTTCTGCTTTGCTGGGGAGCCGTCAGTAAAGGTGGGAGAAATGATCCGGGCTCAAGAGTCTCACGCGGCACAGAGGGCAGATGTTGTTGACCTGCAGCCATTCTGTCAGACAGGGAACATGGAAGGTGTGGTGACAGTACGATACAGCCATTTCTGTACCTACCTCAATGTCAGAGATACAGATGGAGCAGTACTCTGGTTCCTCTCCGTCTGCAATGGTGCGCCTGCTGTAGGTGGGGAGATGGGACAGGACGAGCCGCATGATGTTGTCCAGCAGGAGGTGATCTACTCTCTCTGCAACTGCCTGATGGTCTCTTCCTCTTCGTCCAGATCTTCCTCTTCCCAATGTTGGTCCAGATCTTCTTGCTGACTGACTCCCACGGGATGGTCTGCAGCGTCCTGACCTCAGCCATGTCCCTCTGATGTTCGGGCTGGGTCCATCTAAAACGATATTTCATATATTGTCGATATAACAAATAGCCATATGTGACATGTAAAGATCAGATATTGCTGGTGTACAATAAGACTTCCAGCAGTAACATGATTTATATATTATATTACTATACAACTGAAAAACAGAGCTGCAGCAGTATGAGTGTATGGATGCAGGCCCCAATGCTTAGCGGCTTCTGATCTGTAACTGACAGCATGGGAGGTGCCAGCCAGTAACACAGGGACACTGGCCAGCCACCACTGCTATAATCCCTCCCACTACAAAGGCCAACTGCTAGAGAAGAGACATTGGTCTAAGATTTCATTTACTAAACAAACATTTTACTGACCTTCATTTCCAATCAGCTGGGATAACTCTCGGCGGCTCATTGTAACCGGAGGCAGAAGGTGATCAAATAAAAAAAAAAAAAAAATGGGGGAGAAAAGAGAAAGAAAAAGCACAGATGTAATTGTGCGCTGAGCTCCACTCACTGATAATTCACTCGGAGAATCACTGGCAGCGATTAATAACCTGCAAATTGATCTCACCTGAGAGGCCTGTTCTCCTGTGTCCACATCAGCTGCTGCTCAGGAAATGCCAGTGATATTGCTGTGCACTGAGGATTGCAATGTGGCATGCGGGCGGCAGTTGGTGGTGGCAGTTGGTTATGGCCATGCAGCACAGCACATATACAGTATACCCCACATCATCCTCTGCTGCCAGCAATATACTGGACAGAGCCACATTGTAGCAGGGGGTCCACGTACATCCCAATGTTTAGTTAAAATGTCTCTTACATTACTACTTTCTAATATAAGAGAAATTTTAACTAAACATTGGGATGTACTAACTGTCCACCCCCTGCTACAAACTTTTCTTCCTCCCAAGCCCTAATTAGTGTTTAGGTGATCTGCCATTCTGAAATCTGTCATCACCTTAAGTCAACTGTTAAAATAAATTGGTTACAAACAGCGAAGGTGTTTTCCCATGCAATAAGTGCAAAACGTGCCAATATGTAGATGAATATTATGGCACATAATTTGGGACATAAAAAATCATGGGTTATTAAAAGCTGCATGACGTCTCACTACACACCTGATCTATATACTGTAAATGTGGAAAAAGATATATCGGAAAGACCAAGCGTCAACTTTCTGCAGCTTTCAGTCGGAATAGTAAGTCAATACTTACCTGTCAGATGGCTGCTGATGACTGAATTGGGGGCAGATGCTGAGGTCATGTGACATCACCTGCATCCCATGGGAATGTCAGTTCATGGGGAGGCTGGGTGTTCCCCTGCTGCCTCCCCCACCCTCCTCTGCCCATGCGAACGCCTTGGAGAGTGTGATACTTACCAAAGGCATTTGCACAGGGAGTCTGTACATGCGCAGATCCACGCATGCGCATTAACAGACCCCCACCTGAATCAGGCCCTGTGTATCTTTAAGAAGGTGTATCTTTGACAATCTCTCGCTCTCTCTCTCTATATATATGTTTTTCTTATTACCATGCAATTACTATATATCCTCTAGTTTCTGACACCTAGGAGTCTCTCTGTGCATGTAGAGGGACTAGTTAGTGTTAGTGAGTGGATCACTGAAGAACAGATGGATAACTAATATTTTGCTGCTGTGACCTGTGACCTCATCTTAAACAGCCCAAAAAGGCAATTTTTAAGTACATCAGCAGGGAAAAGCAGGGCTGACCCGTTTTAAGTATAAAAGAGCACTGACCTGGGAATAATGTGCTTGAAGTGCAGTGTAAATGGTGTCTGAAGCAGGGTCTGACCTGGAAAATTCCTGTGGTCAAAATACAGGGTTCGATCCGGGATCCTAGTGTAACAGTGGTATTAGAGGAGTCTGGGTCTGCTGCCCACTTGTGAAAGGGTGGAATCTATAACACTGATCGCTCCTCCCCCAATGCTGACTTTTTCATTGTGGTCAGCCAAATTTTTTTGGGGCGATTTTTTTTCCAAGGGGGCTTTGCCATACTTTCTGACTTTTGTTTTCTCCTCTCTGGGAGAGGGGCAGGGCAGGCATCATCAAGTCCCGCCCACATAGCTGTCAAACAATGCAATTCACGGCATTTTAGCCCTGCCACGGACCCATGAAAACCGGTAATTTGGGGGGAAATTTACTAATATGAATTCGTAAAAAATAGGTGTATTCGTAGGCAGAAATACACCTATTTTTTAGACATTTGTATTTTCGGGATTAACTATCTCGAAAATACAGCAATTCGTATTCCTAAAGATGGCACATTCGTATTTGTATTTACAAATACGAATGTCTACACCATCGATAGGATACGACAGGAATCACCATTCAAAAGAATGGTGGTTCCTGATTTACTATTGATTATCAATTTACTATTGATAACACGGCTGCTAATTGGTGTAAAACAGCCACGAAAATACGGCAGGAAAATACACCTTGATTTCCCTGTTGTATTTGCTTTAAGCCTGCACGGATCAGTCAGATCCGTGCAGGCTTGAGGGAAAAAAAAAATAGAATAAATAAATAAATTAAAAAAACAGCGTGGGGTCCCCCCCACAGCTGTAACCAGCACCAGGCTGAAAGAGCCGGGGCTGGTAAAAAAAAATCAGGGAACCCGACAAATAGGGGTTCCCCGATTTTTTGCAACCAGCCCCAGGCTCCAGGTCCGGGGCTGGTTCCCAAAATATGGGGGGACAAAATGACTAGGGGTCCCCCGTATTTTAAGATCCAGCCCCAGGCCAAACCAGCCAGCAGGGTAATGCCACAGCCGGGGGGAGACTTTTTATACAAGTCCCCCTGGCCAAAGCATTAACCCTACTGACCAGTCAGCCTGGCCAGGGGCCCTGGGGGAGTGGGGACCCCCCCAATAAAGGGGTCCCCCCCTCCAGGACTTACCTGACCAGGCTGAAGCCTGGTGCTGTCTTTGATGCCCCTGGGCGGTGGGCATCGAGCTGATACTGGTGTAAAAAAATAGATGAAAAAACTATTGTTTTAAACTGTGGAACTATGAGTCCCAGCAAGCCTCCCCCGCAAGTTGGGACTTGGAGAACCACAAGTCCCAGCCTGCGGGGCATTAAAGGGCCCGCTGGGTTTTGTAGTTCCACAGTAAAAAATATAGTTAAATAAATACACACTGACACATTAGAAAAATAAAACTTTAATACATACATTACACACATACTGATACTTACCTATCTTGATCCCGTAGGTAGGTCCCAGGGTCCGGTCCGGGGCCTTTGTTCCGGGGCTGGTCCGGGTCCGGGGCTCCAGGGCTGAAGAGTCCGGGGTCCAGGATCCGTAGTAATCCAAAGGGGTACCTGTGGAAGGAAATCCTACTCACCTGGTCCTCTGGCGTCATGACATGGCGTCATGGATAGTTTACTCCGGGGGTTTTCTGTGCAGTGTGCCTCAAGGTCTGGTCGGCTACGGTTTCTTTCTCTTCTCTCCCTCTCCAGTGTGTTTGAATTGTTGAGAGCGGTGAAATGTTGATGGCATGCGTCCTAACCTGTTTACATCTTGCAGGTCGCAGAGACGTCAAGACGGTGTGGGTGATGGGACACTCGTTTGTCCACTGGGCGTCAAAAGCATGTGAGAGTTTGACTGAGGGTATGCGTGCAAAAGCTCGAATGATTCGATGGTTGGGAGTGCGTGGCATGCTTTGGGGAGCGTTGCAGGGCCTATTGCTAAGGTCAGTGCGGGACTTTGGAGTCCCTGAGGTGCTAATTTTGCACCTGGGCGGAAATGATCTAGGCCGATGCACTGCCTTAGAGTTGCGGTCAATTATTATCAGGGACCTGCATATTATAGCCCAGACGCTCCCTTGCTGCCGCCTGGTCTGGTCCTCAATGATTCCCAGGCGGGTCTGGAGGACAGCCAGGTCAGGGCCCCGCTTGGATGGCGCACGGAGAAAGGTCAATGCTGCGATGCAGCGATACCTGTTGGCGAATAGCGGTGGTGTCATCAGGCATGACTCCATCGTCTATAAGCGGGGTTCCCTGTATAGGCCGGACGGTGTCCATTTAAGTCCCGAAGGAATGGCAATATTCCTGGACGACCTGTTTAGAGGTTTTTAGTTGAAGTTCTGGTTGTTAGGTAGAAGTGCTGAGCGTTAGGGTGGCGGTGCTGCAGCCTAATGCTTGGCTTGTGGCGGTAAAGAACGGTCCTTGTTCAAATGCTGATATGAGGAGAGTGGGGTGCGCTCTCCCCTCAATGATACGCCACGAGCCCATGCCCCTTGGACAGGGGATGGGCTGCACCATCCGCACGGGTGGGTTGCGTGGGAGAGTTGAACACCAACGTTGTGTGAATGGTGTGATGTCATCTTACCCTTCTTTTCTCTATGACCGTTCTTTAGGGCCGCCACCCTCTTTTATAAGATCAATATATATAAATAGTTGTCAATAATAAATTTGACATTCATATTGAAACGCCAGCACTTGTGTCTGTCTCTTTATTTTAGTGTTAAGATAGATAAATTTAGATAAGTTATTAAAGTGTCGGGGCATAAGGATTACTGATGGCAAGTTTATGGCAGGTTACCAGGCTGTGTTTGTTGCAGATCTCAGTTGGAGTATTATTGGTTCTTAGTTTTTAGGTGCACTCAACTTTGTTGACTGTTTATACATGATGGACAACCTTATGGATGGCAGCGTCATCACCCTTGCAGGTGGACAGTCAATGTAGAAGGTTGAGTGATTTTTTTTGTGTGCTGGTTGTTTTGCATTATTTTAGATTTGGAGTTTAGTGTTCTGGCGGTTTGGGTTGATTTTAGCCTTTCTTTCCATGCTAAGAATTTCTGCAAAATGTTTATTTCCTTGTCTTTATTTATTAATGTATGTTTTCATAACTTTCATGACCTAAATTGTTTGAGAAAATTCTTAAAGAGTCATTACAAACTGTATGCACTACATTAGTACTGTATATACTGTAGTAGGTAGTACAAAATCAGCAAAAGGCAACCAGTGTCTTACAAGATATTTTGGAACAACAAGTCCCAGCATGCACTGTCAGCCAGAAAATTACATACACAGTATTCAAAGTGAATTCTAGAACACATTTTTTGGTACTTATGTATTATCTGGGCTCCCATGTTAAATGCACCCCATTTTTTCATACCCCTACTATCCAACTACGCATGGAGTTGATTTTATATAGTGTGGCGAGCGCAGCGAGCCACCGTGCCCGAAGCGTGGTGAGCGCAGCGAGCCCCGCGAGGGGACTCGGTCTCATAAGAAAAACGGGAGCCCAGATATTACAAAAGTACCCATTTTTTAAGTAGAGATGCTTTGATCACCTGACTCTGCAATATATAATTGTAAGAAAAAGTGCAGATTAGAGATTTCTAACCTCAAGTCTGACACATATGGGCTATCTTCTCTGGTGTAATTGTCCATTATTTTGACCTTTATAAAGTGTCTGTTTACATAAATATATTCATTATAGCTTGTTTTAGCAATGAAAGGGGAATAATCTCAAAGCCAATCCAAGTATTGGGGGTACGATCAAATCCAAAAGCATGACCTTGTGCCCTCTGGAGAAAAACAAAGGATATGTGCAGCTCTGCATGCAGTGATTGGACAGCTGAAGACCCGGGCCATTCTAACAAGCTTGCGTAATCACTACCTGCTGCCTGCTGCACCATGGCCGGATTAACAATGGGTCTGATGGATTTACAGCTCTAGGCCCACTCTCCAAATAGGCCCATTTTGTAGCTGAGGGCCAGGGCGAGAACCGGAGATACCGCCAGGCAAACCTGGAACGTTTTCCCCATAGGATAACATGGGACCCGCTAATTCCGACCTCCACCCGGTTCCAATGGCTGCCAGTTCCCGGAATCACAGAAGCTCGAGATTGATCTCAGTCGAACTTAAATTGCTGGGTCTTCAATCAGATACCTAGTCCATATGGGTTCATTGGTTCTAGAGATACTGCGGGTAAACCAATTTTTTTTTTCATTTCTGAAATGTAATTTCATAGCTGTTCATGTTGTTTGAGGACACAGTTCTCTGGAACCAAACTGCCCAGTTTCACGGGACCAAAATCAGTCGAAGCCTACATGTAAATGGGTCAGTTGGTTCCAAAGATATAGCTGGTTGTTTAAAGGGGGGCGGGGGTGGTTTTCTCTCCCCCTCACACCAGAAAATGCAGGGACTAGGCAGGTGTGAAAGGGGCCAGTCCGGGAATGTCCCTGCATGATCCTGGGACCATATTCCCGGGTAAGTCCCTGCATTTTCTGGTGTGAAAGGGGTAATATTTCAAATAGTAGTGCTCTGAATACAGCCGGGCAGCCCCCTGCTCTCTGCCCGGCTGTCAATGACTGTCATTTCTGCCCGGCGGCAGCTGTCCCCCAGTTACCACGAGCATGCACATGGCAATGAGCATGGAACCCCTGGCAATGAGCATGGAACCCCTGGCAATGAATATGGAACCCCTGGCAATGAACATTTAGGTAAGCAACACTTATGTTGTATAAATTTTAATAGGCATTATGGTGTTTGGCATAATACGTAATGGAGATTATGTTGTGTGTCTTAGCATGTAATGGGCTTTATGGTGTAATTTTTAATGCGCGCCAATGCCCCTATTTATGAAGCATATTGTGCATTATTGCTCAATCTATTTGGTATAGTGCAGGCAAGTCCAAACTATGGCCATCCAGCTGTTTGAAACTACAAGTCCCATTATGCATTGCCACAGTTTTGCTATTAGGGAATGCTAAAACTATGTCAAGGCATGCTGGGATGTGTAGTTTCACAACATCTGGAGGGCCACTGTTTGGCTATGCCTGGTGTAGTGTGTATTTTGGCTCAATCCATGTGGCACAATGTGAATTTTGTCTTAATCTGCATGGCATAACGTGAATTGTGACTCAATCTGTGTGCCATAGTGTGAATGTTGGCTCACTCAGTGTGAATTTTGGCTCATTCCATGTGGCATAATGTAATAGAGGCAAGTACAGTATAAGGGGGTTACTATTGTGTTGCATGATTTGTATAAGGGGTATATGGTGTGGTAAACTTAGGTGACCGCATAAAAGGTGCTGAAATCTTGTCTACCAAGTTTCGGCTTTCAGTATTTTTTTTATGACTGCAGTGCCGCCTCACCCCGCAAGTATCTTAGGACATTGACGTCCTGCGGGTGCACCTTTGGGGTGCACCCGGCAATATATCTCCCTGCATTTTTCTTATGCCAGCCCCCTGCCTTTTCCAGGCATATATAATTAGTTGAAAGTATTTACACAATTACAGACACACCCATGAGCAGACCACCCAAACAGAACACTGGTCACACCACCCACATTATTAGGTGCTGGCCACAACCTCTATTATTGCACATAATAGGTCCTTGATCATTCAGCTCCAGGCCCATTTAGACCTTAATCTGGCTCTGCGGTTGGCAATAATAATACTTATAAATACAATAAGTGTACTGTAATGTATATACAGGTCGAGTATCCCGTATCCGAATATCCGTTATCCGAATTATTCCGAAATACGGACATTCCAGAAAGTGAAAATTTTTTTTTTTTTTGCTAAAAACTCACTGGGGACATATGTAACAGCATCACTGGGGACATGATATGTAACTGGCACTATATATGTGCAAGACAATGATTGCTTGGCATTCAAATTCAGTGCTGAGATAGTACACACATTTTGTTTCACGTTTTGAAACCTTGTTTTTTGAACAATTAAAATATGTTTGTGTGTATTTTATGTGGTAATAAAAAATATTTGTGTGTATATTATGTGTTTATACAGCATAAATGCAAGATACTTCAAAATACATCATTGAAATATTAAAATATTCCGAAATACGGAATAATCCGTTATCCAAAATTCTCCTGGTCCCGAGCATTTTGGATACGGGATACTCAACCTGTATTGAGTAATAAAATATTGAAGGTTGTATACTTATAAAATCCAAAGAAGAGTAACAAAGCTTATTAGGGGAATGGAGAATTTAACCCCTTACCGACGCAGCCTGTTTTTGCCTTCCTGACAGCCCTTTTTTTCAAATCTGACAGGTATCACTTAAGTGGGGATAACTTTTTTTTGCTTTTACTTATCCCAGTGATTTTGAGATTGTTTTCTCGTGACACATTGTACTTCAAGTTAGTGGTAAATTTTGGTCGATACAGTCTGGGTTTTTTTGTGAAAAATACCAAAATGTCGTAAAAAAATTGAAAATTTAGCAATTTGCAAATGTTAAATTTTCTGCTTGTGAGACAAATAATCATACCACTCAAAATAGTTAATAACTAACATAGACCATATGTATACTTTATGTTTCCATCATTATTTCAAACTCCTTTAAATTTTTTTGGACACTAGGAGGCTTAAAATATGAATAGCAAATTCTCAAATTTTCAAGAAAATTTCAAACACTGATTTTTTTAGGGACCAGTTCAGTTCTGATGTGACTTTGAGGGACTTGTATGTGAGACACCCCCATAAATGATGCCATTTCAAAAACTGCACCCCTCACAGTATTCAAAACAGCATTTTGGAAGTTTGTTAACCCTTTAGGTGTTTCACAGGAATTAAAACAAAGTGTAGGTGAAATTTCAAAATTTCATTTTTTTAGCAGATTTTCAATTTTAATACATTTTTCTAAGGAACACAGTAGATTTTACTAGAGAAATGTGACTAAAAATTGATTCCCCCAATTCTTTTGTTTTCATAAATATCCTATATGTGGCCCTAGTGTGCACGTTGACCAAACCACAGGCTTCATAATAGAAGGAGCACCTACTTGATTTTGGAGCCTCCTTTTTATGAGATTATTTTTTAGGCACCATGTAGTTTTCTATGCACCATAAGATGCTAAAAGTTAGGAACCCCCCCACAAGTGACCCCATTTTGCAAACTACACCCCTCAGGGAATTCATCTAGGGGTATAGTGTACATTTCAAACCCCCAGGGGTTTCACCAATTTTGGTCCAACTGGGCTGTGAAAATGAAAAATTAAATTTTTTTACACAAAAATGCAGTTCTGGCTCAAAATTTTTCATTTTCACAAGGAATGAAGGAGACAAAGCACCCCAAAATCTGTGCCCCAATTTCTCCCGAGTACGGCAATGCCTCTTATGTGACCAAAAAATACCATTTGGGTGCATGGCAGGACTCAGAAGGGAAGGAGTGATATTTGGATTTTGCAGCACAGATTCTGGTGGAATGAATGGTGGGTGCTATGTCGCATTAGCAAGACCCCCGAAGCACCAATACAGTACAACCCCCCCACAAGTGACCCCATTTTGCAAACTACACCCCTCAGGGAATTCATCTAGGGGTATAGTGTACATTTCAAACCCCCAGGGGTTTCACCAATTTTGGTACAACTGGGCTGTGAAAATGAAAAATTAAATTTTTTACACAAAAATGCAGTTCTGGCTCAAAATTTTTCATTTTCACAAGGAATGAAGGAAAAAAAGCACCCCAAAATCTGTGCCCCAATTTCTCCTGAGTACGGCAATGCCTCATATGTGACCAAAAAATACCATTTGGGTGCATGGCAGGACTCAGAAGGGAAGGAGTGATATTTGGATTTTGCAGCACACATTCTGGTGGAATGAATGGTGGGTGCTATGTCGCATTAGCAAGACCCCCGAAGCACCAATACAGTGGAACCCCCCCACAAGTGACCCCATTTTGCAAACTACACCCCTCAGGGAATTCATCTAGGGGTATAGTGTACATTTCAAACCCACAGGGGTTTCACCAATTTTGGTACAACTGAACTGTGAAAATGAAAAATTACATTTTTTTACACAAAAATGCAGTTCTGGCTCAAAATTTTTCATTTTCACAAGGAATGAAGGAGACAAAGCACCCCAAAATCTGTGCCCCAATTTCTCCCGAGTACGGTAATGCCTCATATGTGACCAAAAAATACCATTTGGGTGCATGGCAGGACTCAGAAGGGAAGGAGTGATATTTGGATTTTGCAGCACACATTCTGGTGGAATGAATGGTGGGTGCTATGTCGCATTAGCAAGACCCCCGAAGCACCAATACAGTGGAACCCCCCCACAAGTGACCCCATTTTGCAAACTACACCCCTCAGGGAATTCATCTAGGGGTATAGTGTACATTTCAAACCCCCAGGGGTTTCACCAATTGTGGTACAACTGGGCTGTGAAAATGAAAAATTAAATTTTTTACACAAAAATGCAGTTCTGGCTCAAAATTTTTCATTTTCACAAGGAATGAAGGAGAAAAAGCACCCCAAAATCTGTGCCCCAATTTCTCCCGAGTACGGCAATGCCTCATATGTGACCAAAAAATACCATTTGGGTGCATGGCAGGACTCAGAAGGGAAGGAGTGATATTTGGATTTTGCAGCACACATTGTGGTGGAATGAATGGTGGGTGCTATGTCGCATTAGCAAGTCCCCCAAAGCACCAATACAGTACAACCCCCCCACAAGTGACCCCATTTTGCAAACTACACCCCTCAGGGAATTCATCTAGGGGTATAGTGTACATTTCAAACCCCCAGGGGTTTCACCAATTTTGGTACAACTGGGCTGTGAAAATGAAAAATTAAATTTTTTTACACAAAAATGCAGTTCTGGCTCAAAATTTTTCATTTTCACAAGGAATGAAGGAGACAAAGCACCCCAAAATCTGTGCCCTAATTTCTCCCGAGTACGGCAATGCCTCATATGTGACCAAAAAATGGCAGGACTCAGAAGGGAAAGAGTGATATTTGGATTTTGCAGCACAGATTCTGGTGGAATGAATGGTGGGTGCTATGTCGCATTAGCAAGACCCCCGAAGCACCAATACAGTGGAACCCCCCCACAAGTGACCCCATTTTGCAAACTACACCCCTCAGGGAATTCATCTAGGGGTATAGTGTACATTTCAAACCCCCAGAGGTTTCACCAATTGTGGTACAACTGGGCTGTGAAAATGAAAAATTACATTTTTTACACAAAAATGCAGTTCTGGCTCAAAATTTTTCATTTTCACAAGGAATGAAGGAGACAAAGCACCCCAAAATCTGTGCCCCAATTTCTCCCGAGTACGGCAATGCCTCATATGTGACCAAAAAATACCATTTGGGTGCATGGCAGGACTCAGAAGGGAAGGAGTGATATTTGGATTTTGCAGCACACATTCTGGTGGAATGAATGGTGGGTGCTATGTTGCATTAGCAAGACCCCCGAAGCACGGTGAAATGATGAACCTAATAATCCATAGATGTGTGGTATATTTTAAAGCACTCCTTCATACATAGGCCGGGTTTGTCGGGGCAAGTTTCACAGTGGAAAATAGTTTGCTTTCGTATTCCCTTTTTATAGCAAACTTTGCACCTTTTTTGTGTCCTGCCCTTTTTTCCAATGGAGGGGACTTCGTTAGGAAAATGCTGCCCTGATACAATACGGGGGCCAGTACTAGAAGTACTGGGGCCAGTACTAGAAGTACTGGGGCCCTCTGCCTGCTGGTTCCCAAATATTAGGCCCTTTATGACTTCCTCTTGAAAGTGCATAAATGTCCCCATCTGGCTGGTAGAACGGAATAGTACGTAAGCGTTATACAGTGCCATCTGGATGATATACACGGCCAGCTTCTTATACCATATTTTTGTTTTCCGCAGGGCACTGTACGGCTTCAGTACCTGATCTGAAAGATCCACTCCGCCCATGTACTTATTGTAATCTAGGATACAAATAGGTTTTGAGGTGTGGGTACTGGTACCTCGTACAGGGACGGAGGTGGTACTGTCTCCGTGAATTGTTGTCAGTATAAGGACATCCCTCTTGTCCTTATATTTGACCAACAACATATTTTCGGTGCATATTCCCCTGCTTTCACCCTTTCTCAGTAATTGGGCAATGTGCGTTTTTGGGAGGCCTCTTTGGTTCTTGCGCACAGTACCGCAAGCTGCTGTACCTCTTGAACCAAGGGCCTTAAACAGGGGGGTGCTGGTGTAAAAGTTATCCACATAGAGGTGATAACCCTTATCCAGGAAGGGGTGCACTAAATCCCAGACAATCTTTCCACTAACACCTACGAGGGAGGGGGGGCATTCTGGCGGTTCAATTCTTGTGTCCTTCCCTTCATATACCCTAAACCTGTGGGTGTACCCTGAGGTACTTTCGCACAGCTTATACATTTTTATGCCATACCTTGCCCTCTTATTGGGAAGGTACTGGCGGAATATAACCCTTCCTTTAAAATGTATAAGTGACTCGTCTACACAAATGAATTTTTGGGGGATGTACATCTCAGCAAATTTGGCGCTGAAATGATCAATGACCGGCCTGACTTTGAATAGCCGGTCAAAGGTGGGATCATCTCTGGGTGGGCACTGTGCATTATCGTTGTAATGCAAAAATTTAAGGATCGTCTCAAAACGAGTCCGGGTCATGGCCATACGATGAAGTGGGGTGCTGTACAGAACATCTGTACTCCAATATTGCCTAATTTCTGGCTTTTTAACTATGCCCATATGTAACACCAGACCCCAAAACGTCATCATCTCTACTGCATCTACAGGGGTCCACCTAGCAAATGATGACGTGGGGTTTTGGGAAATAAACTGCTGGGCATATAAATTACTTTGGTCCACCATTAAATTTATAAAATCATCAGAGAAAAAGACTTTGAAAAAGTCAATTTCTTTGAGGCCTGTAGTATCAAATTGGATTCCTGGGTTGGCCAAAAACTCAGGAACCTGGGGCTCAAAATTGTCTGGTGGTGGGGTCCATACGAGATCAATCATTGGGGGGGGGGGTCTCAGCTGCTCTACGGGGGCGTCTTTGAGGGGGTCCCTCATCACTAGAGGAGGAAGAGGAGCTTAAGGCGAATGCAAATTCATCGCTTGCATTACTGGCTGTGTCAGTGTCAGAGGCAATAAGGGCATATGCCTCCTCCGCTGAAAACAGTCTTTACGATGATTGGGACATTCTTATTATTTTTGTGTAGGCGTGTATAGTGTAGGGGGGGGGGTACAAACTTTATTTCAACACGGGGGGTATGTAGTGTGTATGTAGTGCTTTAACACGTGTAAGTTAAAAGAAAAAAAAAAAGCTCCTGCGCCAAAAATTGAGCACAAAATTGCGCTCAGCGGGCACAGGACACCCACAAAAGCACTGTGGGTGTAAAAAATTTAAAAAAACTTCTGATGACTCAAAGACAACAGGAATTTGATCCAAAAAAAAATAATTAGATCAAAAATGCTGATCAGTGATGTATGTCACTGATCAGCGCTCAGCGGTCACAGGACACCCACAAAAGCACCGTGGGTGTAAAAAAAAATTAAAAAAATACTCCACAGCACCCTCCAAAAAAAAAAATTTTTAAAAAACTTCTGATGAGTCAAAGACAACAGGAATTTGATCCCAAAAAAAAAAATTAGATAAAAAATGCTGATCAGTGATGTACGTCACTGATCAGCGCTCTGCGGCCACAGGACACCCACAAAATCACTGTGGGTGTAAAAAAAAATTAAAAAAAAAAACCCCACAGCACCCTCAAAAAAAAAAAAACCTGCTGATCAGTGATGCAACACTGATTAGCAGTGAGGGGCAGCAGGCACACAGCTGTGGGTGCAACCTGACAGGGTATATATAAAAAAAAAACCCTGCACCCCCCAAAAAAATGCTGATCAGTTAGTTTGTATAGTCAGCACAAAAGGGGGGCAGCAGGGGGCAGCAGATACAAAATTATATCACACAATTATAAATTTCTGACACAATGACGCTGCTGCAGCAGCTGCAGCAGCAGCAGCAGCACCAACAGCACAAGCACCAGGAAGTCACAGCAGGAGCTGGCAGCACGGATGCCACCAACGCTGATAAGGTCAGTATAGGCACAGATGGGCACGGAGACCGCTCTGCACGCTGTTCCTGACCGGAATGGCGGCTGCAGGGCTGTCTCCGTTATTTCATTTGAGGTGAAATGGCTGTGATTGGTCCGTCGGTCCGATGGACCAATCACAGCCTTTGGGGGCAGGTGGGGTGACCACCAGTGACACCCTTACACCCGGTGGTGATTGGTGCTGTACTTAACAGCACCAATCACCACCGATCCCTGTGTCACCGGCGAACGTTATTCGCCGGTACACAGAAAACGCTGTAATTGGCTGTTCACATTGAACAGCCAATCACAGCGATCGCCGATGGGTGGGGGCATCGCTGCCCCCCCTGGGCAATGAGGGAAGATGTCTGCTGTCAGGGACAGCATACATCGTCCCTCTGTCACTGCGTCTATAGACGCGGTGACAGTTTAATGGCATGACGTACATTTATGCCATGTGTCGGGAAGTACATCCCGACCATGACGTAAATGTACGTCAAATGTCGGGAAGGGGTTAAGCTACGAGGAAAGATTAAGCTATTTGGGACTATTTACACTAGAGAAGAGACGTTTAAGGGGGGACATGCTCAACACGTACAAACATATCAGGGGCCAATATAAGGAACTGTCAAACACCCTTTTTTCTGCTAGAAAGGAATCTAGGACGCGAAGGCACGAGTTTAGAAGAAAAAAAAAATTGTTTATCTAGAAGAAAAATTTTCTTTATAGTCAGAGCAGTCAAACTTTGGAACTCTCTTCCTCGAAAAGTGGTGTCGGCAGACACTATAAATACGTTTAAAATAAGGTTGGATAAACATTTATTGGTTAAAAACATCCATGGGTACGAATAAGTAACATAATCTGTTTTTAATTTATCAGAACATACTATACAACAAGGGATAAACTATTATAAACATAGGTTGAACTAGATGGATGCAAGTCTTTATTCACGCCGTATTCGGACGTGCGCGGCATTCGCACATGCGCAGATACGCCTCTGCACATGCGCAAACAACAAACATAGGCAGTCTGACCGCACGCGGACAGAACCGCACCAACCAGAATAAGGCCCATAGTTACATAGTAGGTAACTATGTAACTATGTAACTATGGGCCTTATTCTGGTTGGTGCGGTTCTGTCCGCGTGCGGTCAGACTGCCTATGTTTGTTGTTTGCGCATGTGCAGAGGCGTATCTGCGCATGTGCGAATGCCGCGCACGTCCGAATACGGCGTGAATTCTGTACAGAAAACTATCGGTTGGAACATTCCGAACAGGGGGTGGAGAGGGGCGTGAAGGGCTGTTTGGGCTCATTACCATATGCGGACGCCCCACGTTTCATGGGCGTTCCCATGAAAACGCTGGGCGTACGTATGGTAATGCGGCCGTGATGCACGTGTGGGGGACGGACATATGACATAGCCGGATGCCAGCTGTCTGCCCATATCCTTGCTTTTGCATGGAGAAATGCGCAAGTGGTCTGGAGCACTCGGTGCTGCCTGACCACTCGGTCCTGCATTCGATGGTCTGCGACCATCGAATGATGGGGGAGGTTCCCAGAGATGGAGGAGGTGTTCACATGAAAAATCCACTCGCGGTCCGTTCGGTCGGCGTCTTACAGCATTCGGACGGAGTGAGCGATCCGTAGGGAAGGTGGGGCTAAGGACGATCGGTTCCTGTTCAAAAATATGCATCCGACCTCACCAACTAGAATAAGGCCCTATGTATCTATGTAACTTTGTAACTTAGTACAGGTCGAGTATCCCGTATCCGAATATCCGTTATCCGAATTATTCCGAAATACGGACATTCCAGAAAGTGAAAAAAATATTTTTTTTTGCTAAAAACTCACTGGGGACATATGTAACAGCATCACTGGGGACATGATATGTAACTGGCACTGTATATGTGCAAGACAATGATTGCTTGGCATTCAAATTCAGTGCTGAGATAGTACACACATTTTGTTTCACGTTTTGAAACCTTGTTTTTTGAACAATTAAAACATGTTTGTGTGTATTTTATGTGGTAATAAAATATATTTGTGTGTATATTATGTGTTTATACAGCATAAATGCAAGATACTTCAAAATACATCATTGAAATATTAAAATATTCCGAAATACGGAATAATCCGTTATCCAAAATTCTCCTGGTCCCGAGCATTTTGGATACGGGATACTCAACCTGTAGTACTGGAGTCCTGTTTGTTCTTGTGTATCTCTTATATAGATTAATAACTCATTTTCCCACTGGGTGATTTGGCCATGATCGAATTAAGGGAGTCCATAAACCATGCAGGATCTTGAAATATCGCTGGAGGGTGAATGCAATCCTTGAGTCAAGAGAGTGTCCTCACAATGTATGCGGTATTTGTAATCCACAGTATACAGGTGGTGGTGTCCCATATGTTGGTATATTGCTGCGAAAGTTCCAAAGTTAAACCCAGGGATGAGATACGGAGATAAATTGTAGTAGGACAAAACCAGTGCAACCTTTAGAATCCGGAGCTGGTTTTAAAAGTACAAGCGCCACCTATGTGGGAGCAGCTCGTCACAACACCCCACTAGGTGCCTGTTCTATTCTTGAGCCCACCCAAGTGCTCAATTATACCCCCTTTTTTCTTTTAGGCTAAAAATGAACCCTACAATATCCGTGTGTGCATATACATGTGGTAGGGAATATGGATTGTAAGCTCCACTGAGGCAGGGACTGATGTGAATATTCAAATATTCTCTGTAAAGCGCTGCGGAATATATATGCGCTATAAAAGAATCTGGTAATAAATAAATAATAAACAAATTTAAAATAATGACTTGGAGACTTATTGGTGATGAAAAGGGTCAGGTTTACTAGCTGAAGTACCCGGCGATGGGTTAAATGTTAAATGTTCAAGTATTAAGTAATCAATGAGTTGGATTTAATTGTCCATTTCAAAAATAATTAGCAGCTTAGCAACTCTTCCAACACACCCATGAGGTGGCTGCTCAATGTCGTTTTTGTTTTTGGGGTGTCGCCAGTAGCCCTAATCCCCAGCTTGTTCACGTCAATTCCCTCCAGTTTCAAAACAGAAACTAGAGAAAAACACTGTAAACGTGTAACAACAATTGTTGGAACTGGAGGGATCAGTGACAAGTCTTATTAATAATTAGAAAAATACAAAAACTGTCAATTGAAAAAAACACTGTAAAAGTGTAAAAAATTTTGAACTTTAAAACAGGAACTTACCGCTTTAGACCATGATCTTATGTTTGGTTGTTCTGCTTTGCTGGGGAGCCGTCAGTAAAGGTGGGAGAAATGATCCGGGCTCAAGAGTCTCACGCGGCACAGAGGGCAGATGTTGTTTACCTGCAGCCATTCTGTCAGACAGGGAACATGGAAGGTGTGGTGACAGTACGATACAGCCATTTCTGTACCTACCCCAATGTCAGAGATACAGATGGAGCAGTACTCTGGTTCCTCTCCGTCTGCAATGGTGCGCCTGCTGTAGGTGGGGAGATGGGACAGGACGAGCCGCATGATGTTGTCCAGCAGGAGGTGATCTACTCTCTCTGCAAATGCCTGATGGTCTCTTCCTCTTCGTTCAGATCTTCCCGATGATGGTCCAGATCTTCTTGCTGACAGACTCCCACGGGATGGTCTGCGGCGTCCTGACCTCAGCCATGTCCCTCTGATGTTTGGGCTGGGTCCATCTAAAACGATATTTCATATATTGTCGATATAACAAATAGCCATATATGACATGTAAAGATCAGATATTGCTGGTGTACAATAAGACTTCCATCAGTAACATGATTTAGATATTATATTACTATACAACTGAAAAACACAGCTGCAGCAGTATGAGTGTATGGATGCAGGCCCCAATGTGTAGCGGTTCCTGATCTGTAACTGACAGTATGGGAGGTGCCAGCCAGTAACACAGGGACACTGGCCAGCCACCACTGCTATAATCCCTCCCACTACAAAGGCCAAGTGCTACAGAAGAGACATTGGTCTAAGATTTAATTTACTAAACAAACATTTTACTGACCTTCATTTCCAATCAGCTGGGACAACTCTCGACGGCTCATTGTAACCGGAGGCAGAAGGTGATCAAGTTGAAAAAAAAAAGGGGGAAAAAAGAGAAAGAAAAAGCACAGATGTAATTGTGCGCTGAGCTCCACTCACTGATAATTCACTCGGAGAATCACTGGCAGCGATTAATAACCTGCAAATTGATCTCACCTGAGAGGCCTGTTCTCCTGTGTCCACATCAGCTGCTGCTCAGGAAATGCCAGTGATATTGCTGTGCACTGAGGATTGCAATGTGGCATGCGGGCGGCAGTTGGTGGTGGCAGTTGGTTATGGCCATGCAGCACAGCACATATACAGTATACCCCACATCATCCTCTACTGCCAGGAATACTGGACAGAGCCACATTGTACCAAGGGGTCCACGTACATCCCAATGTTTAGTTAAAATGTCTCTTACATTACTACTTTCTAATATAAGAGAAATGTTAACTAAACATTGGGATGTACTAACTGTCCACCCCCTGCTACAAACTTTTCTTCCTCCCATGCCTCAATTAGTGTTTAGGTGAGCTGCCATTCTGAAATCTGTCATCACCTTAAGTCAACTGTTAAAATAAATTGGTTACAAACAGCGAAGGTGTTTTCCCATGCAATAAGTGCAAAACGTGCCAATATGTAGATGAAGATTATGGCACAGATTTTGGGACATAAAAAACATGGGTTATTAAAAGCTGCATGACGTCTCACTACACACCTGATCTATATACTGTAAATGTGGAAAAAGATATATCGGAAAGACCAAGCGTCAACTTTCTGCAGCTTTCAGTCGGAATAGTAAGTCAATACTTACCTGTCAGATGGCTGCTGATGACTCAATTGGGGTCATGTGACATCACCTGCATCCATAGGTGTGCACAGCACATTTGATTAGGGGGTGAACATTTCATTAGGGGGTGTCTTACACTCCTATTGGGTGTGTCTAACACCACCAATCAGGCGTGTCTACCATCAGCTATTGGCACTCGCTACAATATAAAACATCTCTCAGCCACACCATAATCTTCTGCCTAGTTCAGTTTTAATCTTCTAATTACTCTGTGTAACAGTACATGTAAATAAATTCATAAACATATATGTTTGGCGCAGGTATGTAGTGGTATGACAATGGTCTATTACAATTAACAATGCAAAACACACATAATTGATTGATGGGCGCTTGTTTTAATGGAATACCATTTCTAAAAAGCAAAAGTATATAAGGGTGGGGCACAGCATTAGGGGGTGCCTGTGCACCCCTAACACTCTATGTGCACACGCCTATGCCTCAATCCCATAGGAATGTCAGTTCATGGGGACGCTGGGTGTTCCCCTGCTGCCTCCCCCGCCCTCCTCTGCCCATGCGAACGCCTTGGAGAGTGTGATACTTACCAAAGGCGTTCGCACAGGGAGTCTGTACATGTATCTTTAAGAAGGTGTATCTTTGACAATCTCTCTCTCTCTCTATATATATATGTTTTTCTTATTACCATGCAATTACTATATATCCTCTAGTTTCTGAGACCCAGGAGTCTCTCTGTGCATGTAGAGGGACTAGTTAGTGTTAGTGAGTGGATCACTGAAGAACAGATGGATAACTAATATTTTGCTGCTGTGACCTGTGACCTCATCTTAAACAGCCCAAAAAGGCAATATTTAAGTACATCAACAGGGAAAAGCAGGGCTGACCCGTTTTAAGTATAAAAGAGCACTGACCTGGGAATAACGTGGTTGAAGTGCAGTGTAAATGGTGTCTGAAGCAGGGTCTGACCTGGAAAATTCCTGTGGTCAAAATACGGGGTTCGACCCGGGATTCTAGTGTAAAAGTGGTATTAGAGGAGTCTGGGTCTGCTGCCCACTTGTGAAAGGGTGGAATCTATAACACTGATCAATCCTCCCCCAATGCTGACTTTTTCATTGTGGTGAGCCATATTTTTTTTTCAGAATTTTTTTCCTAAGGGGGCTTTGCCATACTTGCCGACTTTTGTTTTCTCCTCTCCGGGAGAAGCCAGGGGGTGGAGCAGGGCAGACGTCATAAATTCCCGCCCGCATAGCAGTCAAACAATGCAATTCACGGCATTTTAGCCCCTCCGCGGACCCGCGAAAACTGGTAATTTTGTGCAGCATGGAATGGGGTGCGGGGGCTGCCTGGCCAATGCCGGAGGATTGCCCACCTTCCCAGGGGGCCGGGAGGGGGACCCGATTTTCGGGAGCCTCCCGGCAATTCCGGGAGGGTAGGCAAGCCTGGGCTTGGCCAAACCTACTATGATAACCGGGACGTCCCCCCAAAATTTATTGAGGCCCCAGCCAGCTCTCTACAACACTGTAAATAGTCACAGCAGTGACAGCAGATTATTGTTGCCATTGATTATCATTAGTTTAGTTGGTGTAATAGCATCAGCTGGCTGCTCATGTGCAAAACAAAACCCACCCATGGTTTTCCATCAATGACTGACTTATTTCATAAATGTTGGAGCTATCAATAATCAACACTATGGCCCTTATTCCGATCTAAGCGGTAACGGCCGCTTGCGGCCGTTCCGCCGATGTTTTCGCTCTGCGCATGTGCAGAGGGCACTCTGCGCATGTGCAGGCGAAATCGCCGCACAATTTTTTTTACCGCCACAAAGGGGGTGGATAGGGGCGTGAGGGGCTACTTAGCCTTATTTCCCTATGCATACGCCCCGCGTTTCATGGGCGTTCCCATGCAAACGCGGGGCGTACGCATGGTAATGAGGCTGTGACGCATGTGTTGGGGGCGGGCATCTGACATCGCCGGATGTCAGCTGCCCGCCCCCATACATGCTTTCACACGGACAAGTGTCCGTGAGGTCTATGGTTGCGGGAGCTGGTGGAGCGTGCGGCCCTGCCTTCGATGGTCGGCGACCATCGAATGCAGGGGGCTGCTCCAAGATGGTGGAGGCGTATCCCCCACCATTTTCATGCGGACCGCCACATGTCCGCGTACGGACGGCCGTGGCGATCCGTATGGAAGGCGGGGATTCGCCTGCACGGTCGGAGCCGCATATGCGGCTCCGGCCGCACCAAGTAGAATAAGGGCCTATATTCTTAAGCCAGGTGCAGTGGCGTAAATTCATCACAGTTGCCCGGAGGCAAGATATATATTGGTGCCCCCCAAGAGAGAGAGAGAGAGAGAGAGAGAGAGAGAGGACACATATATATTTCAGAGTTCAGCTATAGAAGGAATATCAATGGCTTTCATTAACTGATGTAAACTAATAGGGGAGGAGAGGTGCCCCCTTGGCAGCAGGAGCCCGGTGGCAGATGACTCCATTGCCTCCCAGAGTTCTGCCCCTGGCCAGGTGCACTCATTGCTGACTGACACATTTTAAAAGATCCACAGGTGGAATTAATTATTTCACTTGATACTGTGAGGAAACCTGCAAAACATGCACTTGTGTGGGGTCTCGAGGACCGACTTTGAGAACCTGTGCCTTAAGCGAACAGATGGAAAAGTTGCCTATACCTACCCATTAGAGTTTAGATATCATTTATCAAGTACATTTTATAAAATGATAAAAACTCATTGGGTACTATAAGCATCTTTGAAGGCTTTATACATTAACCATACCTCCCAACTGGTTTTTGGGGATGTTCCTGCATCCCACCTGGCGCCGACATTGTCCAGCGGCAGGGGGGGGGGGGGGCAGTTGGGAGGCCCTCTCTTTCATCTGGGGAATCTATTCTTGCAGCAGAGAGGCTGGGGGCTGGCCAGCAGCTTACAGCGCCGCTGGTCAGGCCTCCACATCGGCGAAAACAGATGTGGCCGTGCGGGGATGATGTACTTTGCAGGCCATGCCCCCTTGTCGAGAAGCCACACTCCTAATTTTGGGCACGCGCAGCTGCCCCGTTTTCCTCATCCAAAAAGTTGGGATGTATGCATTACGAATATTACTTTGCTAAGCAAAACATAACTTTGACACCTCTATAGTAATACCAAACAGCTGTTACAGCTACTCTTCCATTTTTTTTTTTATTAATTATAAAAGAATATTTACTAAAGAAGACTTTTTTTAAGTGTGAACACTTTACATCATTTCAAGGGTTATATTATAGATGGTCAACAATGCCTAGGTTGACAGTCACTAGGTCGACACCTAAAAATGGTCAACATATAGGGTTACCACCTTTTGGTTGAGAGATTACCAGACAGTGGCCCGCCCCTTGATCCACCCACATCCCACCCATTGATCTGCCTCCAGTCCTGCCCCTTGACACGCCTTATTTTTTTTAACCTTTGCTCCAATTCTATTCTTGATTTTGCACACCGTAATGCCACTTACACATGTTATGCCACTCACAGTAATGCCTATTACAAATTATGCAAAAAACTGCGATGCACATTACATATTATGCCACAAACCGATGACAATTACACATTTTTCCACACACCGCAATGCCAATTACACATTTTGCCACACACCGCAATGCCCATTACATGTCTTGCCACACACCATGATGCCATTTCCACGTTTTGTCACACTGCAATGCCCATTACCCCACACACCGTGATGCCTATCTTAGCTGGACAAAACCATGTGCACTGCAGGGGGGCAGAGAGATTTAGCTTTGGGTGAGTTATTTTGTTTCTGTGCAGGGAAAATACTGACTGCTTTATTTTTACACTGCAATATAGATCTCACTTTGATGTAAAACCCCACCCAAATCTAATTCTCTCTGCACAAGTAACATCTGCCCCACCTGCAGTGCACATGGTTTTGTCCATCTAAGAAGGAATTTGCCTCTAAGAGTGAACTAGAATAAGGCCCAAAGTTAGAGAGGCAGTGTGAAGAATATAATTAAATTGTGTTTTTGCGGGGGGGGGGGGGGGGGGGTAGGCGTGGCTTGGTCTGCTTGGTGAGAGGACGTGCCTGGGGAACGCTCCTTCTAAATCCTGTGTATTTCTCCTGCCCCAGGGACAGTGACATCTCCCCTACTACCCACTTACCCTCCGGAGCTTCTCCTGCATCTTCGGCGCCTCCCGCTGTTCGCTGTGAGTCCTCCGGGTCCCGGCGAGCTGCGTTGGGCCTGTTGTGATCTGGGTTCCCGGGTGCCATCTTGCCTTCTCCTTGCCTGGTTGCTGCACCGCTGCCTGGCGGGTGTTGCAGTGGGGGTGACTGCTGAGCGGGCCGTGGGGACGGGCTATCCTGCTGGACTCTCGCCTGCTGCGGTGCTGGTTGACTGGCACGGAGGGGAGATACTCCTGACTACAGTGCTGCGGCCTCGGCTGGCCGGTTGCCATCTTGGGCCCTTTGCTGCTCCTGGACATCTCGGGGACTCTGTTTGCGGGGTTTGGACACAGGTGTGTGCGGTGGATGTGCTGCTGGCCTTGCCTTTGATGGACTCCTTGCTGTAATCGCAGCTGTTATCGGTAAACGTGCTTGCATTGGGCTGTATTGCTGCTACTCACATCCTTGGTACATTTGGGGGTGTGCTAGCCGCCTCCATTTTGTATAAGAACTTCCTGGTAGCAACCTGCATATGCATTTATTCGTTTGGAATTCCAGCCGCATTTTATTATGGACATAACTATGGAGTCTTGTTTTACTTACCCAGTATTTAACCCCTCCCTCATGCACCTGGGAAATGCTACTGAACTAATTGAGCATCTACCACTATCTGTATGTATGTTGTTAGAGGCAGAAGGGAGCCCATATTAGGAGGAGATGTGGGTCCTGATATGCCACATGGAGTAGTCCGGGGTTGCTCCAAGGTAGGTAGCTCTTAGTTTGGATATATCAAGTAAGGAGCCATTATCATGTGGCTCCTTGCTGGTTAATCGTAGACCCAATTTAGGGTAACGGTGGTGTGGGGTGCGGTGCTCCTGGACTGGATGGGCTGGGTGGCTTTAGTGTGGCATGCCCTTACATTCTATTAACACTTTTCCCTCACTAACACTATCTCTATCCTATTTTAATTACATTCATTTATCTCTCTCTTTTTATATAGCTTCGGCTTCCTATCACTAATTATTAACACTTAGTATATCACTGGCATGCCGCACTGGGCTTCCCAGCTTATGATGGTTTTTTGGGGTGCCGCACCCTGCACCTAGATATAACGCTAGGGACCCCCAATATACAGAGAAGCCTTGACGCGGCTTGGGGGCATAGCATACACCTGCGCAGTTATATGTAACCAATATCTCTGAATTCTATTATCATGTAGTGTTCTAGATTGGTTACTAGCATTGCTCAGTGTGCTAAGGGAAAAAATGTCTTGTTTTACTTACCCAGTATTTAACCCCTCCCTCATGCACCTGGGAAATGCTACTGAACTAATTGAGCATCTACCACTATCTGTATGTATAACTATGGAGTCACCTTGCCAGCAAATCCTCCAGGCCATATATGCTTCAGCTGACAGGCTTGCTACACAGATTGATGGTCTCCGGGATACAGGTTTTTTCACCTCTCCTGATTTCCCTGAACAGTGTTCTCCTGCATTGGAGGGGTGTATGCCTCGATGCCTTGATCCTGTTATGCCTGTGGTTTCTACGCTTGCTCACACCGGGAAAAAGCTTCTACAGTTGTATCTCCCTGGGTTTGAAACTTCCAGTTTCCCCAATTCAATATCTGGTTATTCTAAAATTCCTGCAGCGAGTCTTCAGGAGCTTGGAAATGGGCTGCCTGGTGTTCCCTGGTCCTTTCTTGACACTGTAATTTGGCACTATTATTCCGTTTTGGATATATCCCGTTTTTCCTCTGTGTTGGACTGTAGCTGTTTTGCTATTATGTATGAACCTATGTTGCGTTGGTTTGCTACCCCTGTTTGCTTCCAGGACGCTACAATTTGCCTTTTGCTCCTAATTGAATTGATGAGAGCTATATGTGCCTCCTATACATGGCACTCTATGTACCTCCAGTGTCACCGTGAGGCTAATCCTATGCTCTCTGAACTAACTCTCCTTCATAAAGGGATTGCCAGCTGGCCTGACTAATGCTCTTCAAGTTATTGCAAATACATCATAAAATGACTTAGTTGGCTCCTGGTCTCGTTTTCTATATGACCATTATGACACTGTTATAGCTTGACAATATTTATCTAGTGATAATGCAAGCCGTTGCCCTGTCTGTTTATGGGTCTAGTATTTACTATATTGTACCTTTACATTGTATTATTTTGGATATATCCTGGCTGTATGTGTGTAACATCCACTGGTTTACTGCCTTATCTCTACTGTTACAATTCACTCAGTATGCAACCTGAGGTATGTGACGGGGGGACTGTTAATTACTTGGTTCTGGTGTGGGAGAGGGCCTGATCGGACTAACTTCTGGCTTCTTGTTGTACTGTCATCCCTACACTAGTTATTACGATACTTTGTTATTGGTGGGAGGGTTGAGGTTTCCTCAGTTGCTTATACTTTATGTCTATTACCAAGCCATTGCCCCAGTTGGTCCATTTATTTATTATCCGTCCATTAGATGGGGGGGGGGGGGGGTTGATAGATACTATAGTATAGGGGGTGGGGGAAGGGGTAAATTAGGGGTTTTTAGGCTAGTTTAGCTAATGCAGCTGAAAGCCACTAATTTATCTCATCTTAGTGTTAGTTAGTTGGAGGGGTGGTGGGCTGTTTGGGATCCAGGTATGCCTAGGTTGGGGTCAGGTTATACAGGATGGGGGGTTTGGGGGAGGTTTTGTTTTGGGTCCTTTTTTGGGGGGGTTTTGCTTTGGGTAGAATAGGTAGTACGGTATTTAGATAGTGGGTAATTTAGTTTGGACAGTGGTGTTTTTGCTGGATTACTGTTTAGTATTATATTACGACGGTGCTCCATGATTATTCGAGAAATAAGCTATTACACTTCTACATCCGCTCAGACTGCTGGTCACGGAGAACCGGGTGGTGCCTCCGGGTGTGTGTGTCCCTTTTCGTGCTTTGGTGGGGCAATATCCGACTGATATATTCGTGTGCATCTATGTATGACTAACCCCCCTAGTGCCTAACCCTAGCAGTAGTGATGTTAGGATTGAAGCACCAGTGTTGCTGTTTCCATTCAGGATTCCAGCACCCGACTCTTCGCTGTTGGCATCACAATTTCCAACATGCTGATCACAGCCCACCTCTCCATTATGTTAGCATTATTTACCCTTTAAGATTGAGAATGCTAGGCTCCCTGGAAAGGTGGGAAGGCTTCTTGCATGCCCTCAGAACATTCTTCTTATTTGACTACCACATGACACAAACCCTTTATGGTTCATTATTCAAGTATGCAACTGCTTTTGTGATGTTTGCCTTAGTATTTAGAGATCTTTCCCATAGAAGATTTTTGGCCCTTGTTACAGCACTATAAACTATACAAAGTTCCAAAATATATATCAGAAGATTTTTTTCTGAATACACCTCTTCTGGAACTTACTTTGTCCCATCTCAGCCACACAACTTCTAAAGCTGCAACGTTTGGTAACATGCATAGTTGGTGAGGTTGAAAAAAGACCTAAGATCATCAAGTTCAACCTTTAAGATCTCCTGATTACTACTGTGCAATCCACAATGGTGAATCGAGGACCCCTGGAAAGTTTTCTGTTCTGATGCCAACACAGGAAGGATAGATTTGCTTCTTGTGACAGCATTATTCTCTTTGATCTTAGTTGATAATGAGATTTTATCCTAAATCTTCAGATGAAACATTCACAATATGATACTGTACCAACGGGAATGATTTAAATGTCAACACCATATTTTTAACATTCTCCTATGCAAGGTAATTGGGTGCTAGTAGGGCCCCGTCCTAAGACTGTGACTAAAGAACTTTGCTCTATAAAATAAACATACTGTATTGTGTCAAAAATCATTCCTAAAAACAGATGCCTTTGAGATGGAATCAGACTTTAGGCCCATACCCACTGGGCGACTTTGAGCTGAAAGCCGCTCAAAACAGCAAGTTTGAGTGGATTTCAGCTCAAAGCCGCCCAGTTTGTATGGGCTGGTGATAAGCGGTAATGCGCGCTCGCACATCATCGCCGGGAAAGCCGCTCATCTGCTGATATTACCAGCAGAAGAGCAGTTTTGAGGACGGCTTTGCATAGCGCTGTGCTATGCAAAGCCATCTGCCCCCGCTCACAATGCTGGCCAGGGGGAAAGCCGCCCAGTGTGTATGGACCTTTTCAGTAATTTATAACTTATCCAACCATGTTCAGAGGCAGATTTAGACCTTATGGGGCCCTAGGCAAGATAACGGTTTGGGGCCCTCCTCACACAGTGGACAAAAGCATTTTCTGTCTAAATATTTTTTATCCTCTCAAAGAACATCAAAAGGAAGGTCCATGTGATGTCATGACGTCACAGGGTAGTTGTGCAAGGCTCTTCTGGGAAAGCCAGGATATCTTTATGGTGCTCCTTGGACCTGCTGGGCCCTAGACAGTCACCTAGGTTGACTTGTGGAAATCTGATGCTCTTTCAGGACCTCCTCCACCTGCCTTACATGATCACTCAGGATCTCTGCATATTCTGCTTTTATAGGAAGGTTATCTAGTTAAAGGATAATAGTCACCCCCATAGTAACAGAGTAACTGTTCAATAAGTTGTGTAACCCTTGGAGCATTCACCATGCCTAAGGAGAGTAAAATGTTTTATGATCTTATCACATAGGTCAGGGGTGTCCAAACTTTTTGCGCCGAGGGGGGGGGGGGGGGGGGTGGCATCATTCAACCTAACATTCTTTGAATCATTAATCACATCAGAATGATCTCCCACTCTGCCCCCATTCACTTTATGTCCCCCAGCCTGCCCCTTTACTGTATATTCCCTAGACTGTCCCCCCTTCTCTGTATTTCCTCCAGCCTGCCCCCATTCACTGTATGTCTCCCACTCTGCCCCCTTCACTGTATATTCCCCTGCCTGACCATCTTTCTCTGTATGTCCCCCAGCCTGCTCCTCCTTCACTGTATGTCCACCATTCACTGCATGTTCCCCACTCTGCACCCATTCACTCTGTCCCCCCTTCTCTGTGTTTCCTCCAGCCTGCCCCCATTCACTGTATGTCTCCCACTCTGCCCCCTTCACTGTATATTCCCCTGCCTGACCATCTTTCTCTGTATGTCCCCCAGCCTGCTCCTCCTTCACTGTATGTCCACCATTCACTGCATGTTCCCCACTCTGCACCCATTCACTCTGTCCCCCAGCCTGTCCCCCCTTCTCTGAATGTCCATCACTGCCTCCATTCACTGTATGTCCCCCAGCCTGACCCTCCTTCACTGTATGTCCCCCACTCTGCCCCCATTGACTGTATGTCCCCCTGCCTGCCCCCTCCCTTCTCTGTATGTTTCCCAGCCCCTTGTGTGAGCCAGTGGACGGAGAGGCAAAGCAGGAACTGCAAGGACAGGAGATGTTTGGGCTCTCGCTGCCGCCCTCCTCCACTCTGCATGTCACGGGAGCAAGCTTCCCCCTTGCTGCACCCTCTCCCCACACACTGCTGTCACTGTGATTGCGGAGGAGGGTGATATACAATTGCAGCTGCAGGGGTTGGATGCATACTCACCCCAAAGACGCCAAACACATCTCACTGTGGCGGCCGGCACCTCCTCACTGCTGCAGACAGCAAGGTAAAGGCATGCACACCGGGGCCCCACCTTTAGTGCTGTGTGTCCCGCATCTGATGCTTCACCCGCTTCTGGCTGGAGGCTGCGGGCCGCTTGAAATGACAGCACGGGCTGCAATTGGCCCCCGGGCCGGACTTTGGACATGCCTGATATAGGTACATGTAAATGGGCTTTGATGCCTATCAATGACAAAAATCCCTTCTTCCATAGCAGTGATGACAAAATGAAAATACTACATTTATTTATGCACTCAAAGATGTTAGAATCTCAACCTTCTGTGCTTCACTGGAACTGGGACAATAACCCCTGTGTAGAGCTTCCTGCACACATTGATACCACAGGGAGTCTGCAGGCAGATTTGTGAAATATAATCTATTTGGGGCAGGACCCTCTAGATCAGTGGTTCCCAACCCTGGTCTTCAAGTACCCCCAACAGCTCACATTTTCCAGGTCAATAAGTGTGTCACCAGAATTTTGGACTGCCCTCCAAAACTGCAGGTTTCCATTGATAACTGATAAGGAGCATCCAGACATGGACCTCTAAAATAAGAGGAGCTTAGAGGCAAAGTGGCATCAAGAGAAATGGCATTGAGCTGTGGGGCAGAAAAAAGGGACATTTCACACATGCACTGATTGCTGGCTCTCCCAAACCCCCCCCCCCCCCCCCCCACCCCCTGCAGGAAACTGAGGGACGGATAGCGGCACAGTTAGGAGGTATGCACTTATTCAAAGAATCCACTAAACAATTCATTTTCCCGACACTCATTAATCCCTCAATAACCACCCACACTCAACGCCCATTAGCATATTCACCACCAGCACCTATTCCCAAATACCCATTTAACAAATTACACCAACAAACATTAAAGAAGCTGTTAAAAATGAACTAGCTTCTTGTCCTCATGTAGTCTGGAAGCAGAGCGTCTTGCATGATTAAATATTTGGATGGGAGGGGGACAGGTGAACCAGGTATGAATGATGATAGTGATGGGACAGCAAGACAGATGACGCAAAAGGAAGGAGTGCAGGGATGGCAGATGCAGCTGACAAGATTGACGGCTGCCAACAAGCAATAACTATGTGAAAGCAACAGCTCTGGATCCGTCTCCTGATTAACAGTACTCTGAAGTGCCCACTGGCTGGAGCAGATGACAGCTTCCAGGCTGTGTTCCACAGTGGAATACAAATCATGTAAGTGTGGTGGCCAGTAAGAGTTGTACTGGCAGGGAGGAGAGGGGGTTGGACCAAGTGCCGGTGTAAGCCACGGTGGGGAGTGTGGGACTTTCCTATGCTCCTAGTATCACAAATCCGCCCTGATGGAATTTAGGATGGCTAAACTTAGCGGGTGGTTGGTAAGATTAGTGCAAGTGTGTGGGCAACACAGACGGGAGTAATGGGTAGCGTTTCTAACTGAAAGCACTGAGGTCATGGGTCCGATTCCCACCATGGCTTTAACTGTAAGGAGTTTGTACAGTAGAACCCCAGTGCCTGTGTGGGTTTCCTCCGGGTACTCCGGTTTCTTCCCACAATACAATAATATATTGGTAGATTAATTGGTTCTCAACAAAATGAATGTGGTAGGGAATATAGAATGTAAGCTCCACTGAGGCAGGAACTGATGTGAATGTTCAAATATTCTCTGTAAAGTGTTGTGGAATATGTGTGCGCTATGTAAATAACTAGTAATAAATAAAATAAATATATAAAACTGCTTGCAGATGGGGTAATAATGGAATATAAGGAGAATGCCCTTATAAATGGTGCAGGGAACTGGAGGTAGAAGAACAAATGTGGAACCAAAGTTGGTGAGTTTTACAAACACTTATAGAACTCATTTAAGGTCCATACACACTGGGAGACTTTGAGCTGAAACTTGCTCAAAACAGCATGCTTGAGCGTCTTTCAGCTCAAAGCCGCCCAGTGTGTACGCCCCGGTGATAAACGGTGAGCGCTGCTGCACGCTCCCGCATCACTACCGGGAAAGCCGTTCATCTGCTGGTATTACCAGCAGATGAATGGCTTTGCATAGCTCTGCGCTATGCAAAGCCGTCCTCCACCCGTTGTCGGCGCCGTGCATGGGGAAAGCCACTCACTGTGTATGCACTGTCCGGCTTTACCCCCAGTGATGAACACGATCATCGCTGTCCATACACACTGGGCATAGTCGCCCAGTGTGTATGGACCTTTAGTTGCAAAATTTATATATTTTTTAAAGCTTTTATTTTCATCGGACAAACTTAGAGAACACAATACAATTACAATAATAATAATTAAAAAAAAGTCAGCACTTTGCAGATGTCGGCTGAAATTGATTTCCCACTATGGTGTGGTTTCAAATGTTTTTATAACCAAATGTAAAACAAAATGTACTCATACATTTATATGTGTGATATGAAATTCTGCACACAAACTGCTAGATCTGGAAAGAAACAAGCATATTTGTGGTAGCGCAAAATGATTTGGTGACAACTTGTGAACCCAGTGCACTTGATGTAGTTATTGAATTTGCTGGATCAAAAAATATGTTGCATTTGTTGTGTTCAAGGTTAGTGGTGCTTGTATTTCTAGATTCGGTAGCATACCAGACGACCAGCAGATGTCAGTAACAGTACAGGTAAAACATCTCCTTATCGGATATGGAATGTATAACTACAATAAATGCAGCAATTACTAGTACATTTTGTAAGGTGGTTGTATGTACGGTATAATTCCTTCCATGCCCATGGGAGTGGCGTGTGCTGGGCCTACCACAATTAGGCATATGCATTTATGATTCTTATGTACAGTGTATGTTTGCATCATTGTGTGAATGTGCAGTATTCTTTTATTGCTACATTAGTACCACTAGTAAAAACTATTTAATATTTCCCAAGCCTTGCTGTTTTTCAGGTCCTGCAACATGCAGAATCTTTCCTTGGATGCTGCCAACACAGGATCTGTAAATTCATTTTTATATCTAATCTGCAATTGCTGCAGGAGATGGACGGAGTGGTGAAAGAAACAGAAGAGTCCCAGGAAAAAAAACACTGGCTCCAGCTAGTTTGAGAGGCCAGATTTTAAGAAAAACATTTCCTTTATAGTAATACAGTTTTTAACAAGAAATATACAGTATGTAATGTGGTCTCATACCTGAACCTGTGATTGTGGCAGGAGATTTTGACGCCAAGTCAGTATCTGCTAGCATAGATAGACTGTGCAGGCAATGCATTACAGCTCTGATAAAGCTATAGTTATGAATTGCATGACTCGTGCAGCGCTGCAAGTGATGGTATAGGCGACATATATACCGTGGGATGGGCATGAAGGTAAAATAAGGTTGTCACAGCCCTCTAATCATACTTACAACATTATTTCTGCCCCATTCAGGGAGGGGGCAGCCAGGTCAGCATGGCGGGGGACATTTCCTGTAACGAGGGGCTATAACCAGAGTAAATTTCTCTATATAGTGGCGTAACAGGGCATGACCATGGCATTATGGGGCAAGACCATGCAAATTGCATAATTGGACCCCTGGACTGGCCACTTGGGACAGCAATGTCAGGGGATTGGGAGGGGGGCGCAAAATGGCACTGTCCAGGAAATTTGGGAAGCCAAGAGTGCCACACTATAATAGGTGCGAGGTGTGGGGTGCACAAGGGCACCTGGGTCCATGGGGGCCCACATACCACACACCCTTCAATCATACACACCTCTGCAGCACATTGACAAAAATCACTTGGAAAATGGCAACTGCGTCCATTTTCTAGCAATTTGTGCATGCGCAATAGAAGTGTCCTCGGGAATGCGGTGCAGGCACCATGTTCCCAAAGACCTTTGCATGCACAGTAGACTCAGGCACAATGCACCAGAGTCTACTGCCCCACTGAAGAGCAGTGGGCCAATTTAGACCCTGCACACGGGCCCCCTCCTCTCACAAAGGGCCCTGTGTGTATGTGGTAGGAAATATAGACCGTGAGCTCTACCGGTACATGAACTGTTGTGAATGGCCAAAATATTCTCTGTCAAGTGGTGGAGATTATGTGTGCCCTATATAAATAACTGTAATAAATAAATAAATATACATTGTGCGTTTCAAATCGTTGTCTTGATTAGATAGCTCCCATTGGTCGCTGATGCTGGTCAGGAAGATGGAGAATCAGCTCAGTCCCATGAAATGAAAAGGTGGATTACTCCAGTGCTAAAGATGAACTTGATGGACGTCTTCTATCAGCCTAAACTACTATGTTACTGCACAAACAATTAATTAACACTTGATGATATCTAGAAGAAACCTTTTACCGACTTAAAAACAAATAGTGCTACATAGTACCAAGGCTTAAAAGAAAGGCAGCATTATAAGATGTAACCTTCTTATTGTCAGCAAATCACGGTAATCAAATGTCAAGTGGTTTGCTAAATAATGTGAGAGAAATCAATACATTGAAAATCAGGTCAACCACATTGCAAGGCAATCCGGTTACAGGGAGCAGTGATGCATTTACAGTGTGGCCACAATAATGTCATCTTATAATAGAAGCAAACATATACAATACGTGTACATGCGGTATTGGATGGAAATCTGTCTTACAGAACTGCTCTGTTCCCTAAGAAAATACAGTAAGATTTACAGCAAGAGCTACATACTACCTACATAACTACGGGCTCAGAGTCAGAGGATGGACTGAGTGGGTTCCTCTTGTATGATATCTTGTTTAACAAAGTGATTCTACTGTAGGTTCCGGTCACAGTGTGGATGTGAGAAGGTGTTCTCTGGCCTAGTCAAAGCAACTGGGTCATGATGGAGATCTGGTGCTGTGTCTTCAGACACAGCAGGGGATCTCGTGAGCCGGCAGTCCACATTCATATTAACACCTTTATGGCCAAAATATATCAATTGGACCTGGGTCTACATGAAGGACAAGCTGTAGCCTCCTTGTACTGTCTAAGGCAGGGGTAGGCAATAAGCAGTCATCCAGCTGTTGAAGAACTACACATCCAAGCATGCCTTGCATCAGTTTCAGTATGGCCAAATAGCAGAACTAAGGCAATGCATGCTGGGATATATAGTTCATCAACAGCTGTAGGGCCGCTTATTCCCACCGCTGGTCTAAAGGGTTGATTTACTAATGCTTCTAAAAATTAAAAGAGGTGATGTTGCCCCTAGCAACCAATCAGATTCTATATATTATTTTCTAGGATGTAATAAATCATAGAATCTGATTTTATTATAATTAAATTATACCACACCTTTGTTATTGGCTACAATTAGGTTTGCTAAACAGATAGTGTTACACCTCTCACTTTTTTTTTTTACATTTTTTTTTTATTAAGGATTGTGCATATGTACAACATGTTTTACAATTACAGTGAAACCTGTGAAATCAGCAGTCCAAACAAGTAATTTTAAATGTAAGCAAGTTGGAACACAATTAACAATGAGGGCTTATAATTCAAAAACATTGCAATTGCCTTCTGCTGGCGGACACGACCTAAACTATATCTTCGCACATCCTCCGGCGGTCACGCCCGTTGGGAGGTCTATCGGGTTGGGTCCAGTGAGGACACGGGTCTCGTACCACTGGGTGGAATGGAAGCATTTATGAATTGGACAGTGAGTCGATTAAACCCTCCCAGAGTTGGAAGAACTTTTCTTTGCCCTCTTCTTTTTGGAGGAATGACTCCACCCACTCCATATGGAATAGCTTAGCTCGCAACAGAGGTAAAGAAGGAGGGTCCTTATGTATCCATTGGTGTAGGATACTTTTGCGGGCTACCGCTGATATGATAAGCATAATTTTTTTGCTCTCCTGTTGAATTGGTGTTTCCATGGGGAAAGCGCCCAGGATTGCCCACTTTGCCGACAGGTGAAGCCGATTTAGTAGGAATGTAGTGGAAAATCCCCGGACCTGTTTCCAAAAACGTTTAGTAATAGGGCAATCCCACATGAGATGATGGAATGCTGCGTTAGGACTGTCGCATTTCGGGCAGGTGTCTGTTTCTGAGATGCCCATTAAATATAGTCGGTGTGGGGAGAGGTAGCCATTGTGGTAAATGTTGTAAAACATCTCTCTGTACATTGAAGCTGGTAACGTTTTCCATGAATATGAAAAGAAGCGCAGTAGGTGTTTTAGTAAGAGTTGAGGGAATGTTTGCAACCATGTGGATAGGCCAGTGCGTATTGGACAATGGGTGTATGAAGGGTCTGATAATAAATGGAAATTGCTTTTTTTGCCAGAGGTAGGTTTGGAGAGCAGCACTTCAAATTCGTTAGTGTGATCTGTAGGTGATAGATGTCTGAGTACATAGTGTCTGGCCTGGTATACAGCTAATGCTACACCTCTCACTTCTAACATTGAACTTGTCTCACATAGTGGCCCATTTATCAAACAATATTTACGGGTATTTCCCCCTCAAAAACCCAAGTTTTTTAGTGTTAGTGGTTAATGTTGTTGAGGCTGATTGCTCTCCAATCCACTGCCTCCCTGTTCTCCATTTCTATTTTCTGGTGGTTCAGATGGCTGACAGACCATGTCTAGCTTGACAGTCAATAGGCGAATGCCATATGGGCATCATGGTCAAAAGATCAACACAACCAATAGGTCGATATGTCTGTGATCAACACATGAAAGGTCAACATGAGGCTTTTTGGCAATTTTTTGTTTTTGTGGACATTTTTGTGGAATGGTAAAGAGGGGTGGAAGCAAAGTGAGGCACCTGGCCTAAAACATGGTGCGTGAACCCTAATACTAATTGATGTCCATGCGCTCAGGTGTCAACATACACAAAAAAGTGAAACACTCATGTCAACCTTTTAATGTGTCAACCTTTTCTTTGCCAACCTTCTGCTTGTGTTGTACCTTTTCCCATGTCGAACTTGTGTATATTGACCTTTTCCTCTTCACCTAGTTATTGGTGACCAGTCCTGCATGTTCCTATTCTTGAGTTATATTGTTTGGATCTTATCTTATTACAGTATGTGTGTTCTTATTATTATGCTATTACTCTTATCTGTACTTGAACCTTGCTGTAACGATTGAAAATTTCTCCATTGTGAGACGAATAAAGGAATTCTATTCTATTGTAATGTACCACGCCCCTATTTTCTACTTACACATAAACTAGTAGTGTTTTTTGTTGTTTTATATATTTACTGTAGCTGTTTATATTTGTGAATAAACTCCAAGGCATAGGTTCCTGCAGGCAAACTCCAAAAACTTTTAGTTTATGGAGCTTCTAGAATACCAGGGGGCCACATCATGCACCTAATAAGGAAATGCCCCGTTACTTAAATCATTCAGAAACGTTTTCAGCAGTAATTATGACTAGGCCATCAAACCATCATATCAACCATTAACTTGAACAGCCGACATATCGTGGGCGCGTCCGCTGGTATGTACTCCCAATATGTCTGTGATTGATTTACACATATACACATCGTGTCAGCCCTGTATCACAGTAAATGGATGACATACTGTATCTTCAAATATATTGGCAAATCCTGCTATGTGTATGGGGAGTTTACATTCGCGCAGGGGTCACCAGTGACTGACATCACATGTAAATGTCCACCCACTTGTGACATCAGGCACAATACCTTGGGCAGATGATCAGAAAGCATGATAATTGTATAATGCCAAAGTCCATATACACTACACTTTCCCTTCATTTAAAGTGGCAATAATTGAAAAGGTTTAACATGACACGCGCGCGTGTACGTGGATTGGGATGGAACGCCAGTCCAAGAAATTTCTAGAAGTAGCCCTCATGGGGGAGGGGTATGTTGTAGGTGCTGGATCCCTACTCATAGGGGGTTATTCTGGTTGGACACAGCTGCAGCCATTCTGTGTCTTTTCCCAGTTGTGTCTGAGACTTAGGACCTTATTTTGATTGATTCGGTATGGTTTGTGTCTGTGCATGCGCGTTTCTCCATGGCAAACTTTCGGTTCGCCGAGTGCACTCACCCTACATGCCATGGGGGGGGGTGGCAGCTCCATTAACATGTGGGAATGCTCAGCGTTCCATGGGCGTTCCCATGAGAACGCTGGGCGTTCCCAGACTAATGAGGCCGTGACGGACATGCTGGGGGGGGGGGGGGGGGAGGCACACCGGATGTCAACTGCCTGCCCTGTCCTTACACAGGGAGTCCACAGTTTAGAGTGACTATAAAGGTTATGGTCGGCGACCATTAACCCCTTCCTGACAGAGCTAGTTTTTGCGTTCCTGACAGAGCCATTTTTTTCAAATCTGACATGTCTCACTTAAGTGGGGATAACTTTTTTTTGCTTTTACTTATCCCAGTGATTTTGAGATTGTTTTCTCGTGACACATTGTACTTCAAGTTAGTGGTAAATTTTCGTCAATACAGTCTGTGTTTTTTTGTGAAAAATACCAAAATATCGTGAAAAAATGGAAAATTTAGCGATTTGCAAAATGTTAAATTTTCTGCTTGTGAGACAAATAATCTTACCACTCAAAATAGTGAATAACTAACATAGACCATATGTCTACTTTATGTTGACATCATTATTTCAACTTCCTTTTAATTTTTTGGGACACTAGGAGGCTTACAATATGAATAGCAAATTCTCAAGAAAATTTCAAACACTGATTTTTTTAGGGACCAGTTCAGTTCTGATGTGACTTTGAGGGACTTGTATGTGAGACACCCCCATAAATGATGCCATTTCAAAAAACTGCACCCCTCACAGTATTCAAAACAGCATTTTGGAAGTTTGTTAACCCTTTAGGTGTTTCACAGGAATTAAAACAAAGTGTAGGTGAAATTTCAAAATTTCTTTTTTTTTGCAGATTTGCAATTTTAATACATTTTTCTAAGGAACACAGTACATTTTACTAGAGAAATGTGACTAAAAATTGATTCCCCCAATTCTTTTGTTTTCATAAATATCCTATATGTGGCCCTAGTGTGCACGGTGACCAAACCACAGGCTTCATAATAGAAGGAGCACCTACTTGATTTTGGAGCCTCCTTTTTATGAGATTATTTTTTAGGCACCATGTAGGTTTCTAGGCACCATAAGATGCTAAAAGTTAGGAACCCCCCCACAAGTGACCCCATTTTGCAAACTACACCCCTCAGGGAATTCATCTAGGGGTATAGTGTACATTTCAAACCCCCAGGGGTTTCACCAATTTTGGTACAACTGGGCAGTGAAAATGAAAAATTATTTTTTTTACACAAAAATGCAGTTCTGGCTCCAAATTTGTCATTTTCAGAAGGTATGAAGGAGACAAAGCACCCCAAAATCTGTGCCCCAATTTCTCCCGAGTACGGCAATGCCTCACATGTGACCAAAAAATACCAGTTGGGTGCATGGCAGGACTCAGAAGGGAAGGAGTGATTTTTGGATTTTGCAGCTCAGATTCTGGTGGAATTTTGGTGGGTGCTATGTCGCATTAGCAAGACCCCCCAAGCACCAATACAGTGGAACCCCCCCACAAGTCACCCCATTTTGAAAACTACACCCCTCAGGGAATTCATCTAGGGGTATAGTGTACATTTCAAACCCCCAGGGGTTTCACCAATTTTGATACAAGTGGGCAGTGAAAATGAAAAATTACATTTTTTTACACAAAAATGCAGTTCTGGCTCAAAATTTTTCATTTTCAGAAGGTATGAAGGAGAAAAAGCACCCCAAAATCTGTGCCCCAATTTCTCCCGAGTACGGCAATGCCTCACATGTGACCAAAAAATACCAGTTGGGTGCATGGCAGGACTCAGAAGGGAAGGAGTGATTTTTGGATTTTGCAGCACAGATTCTGGTGGAATGAATGGTGGGTGCTATGTTGCACCAATACAGTGGAACCCCCCCACAAGTCACCCCATTTTGCAAAGTACACCCCTCAGGGAATTCATCTAGGGGTATAGTGTACATTTCAAACCCCCAGGGGTTTCACCAATTTTGATACAAGTGGGCAGTGAAAATGAAAAATTACATTTTTTTACACAAAAATGCAGTTCTGGCTCACAATTTTTCATTTTCAGAAGGTATGAAGGAGAAAAAGCACCCCAAAATCTGTGCCCCAATTTCTCCCGAGTACGGCAATGCCTCACATGTGACCAAAAAATACCAGTTGGGTGCATGGCAGGACTCAGAAGGGAAGGAGTGATTTTTGGATTTTGCAGCTCAGATTCTGGTGGAATTTTGGTGGGTGCTATGTCGCATTAGCAAGACCCCCCAAGCACCAATACAGTGGAACCCCCCCACAAGTCACCCCATTTTGAAAACTACACCCCTCAGGGAATTCATCTAGGGGTATAGTGTACATTTCAAACCCCCAGGGGTTTCACCAATTTTGATACAAGTGGGCAGTGAAAATGAAAAATTACATTTTTTACACAAAAATGCAGTTCTGGCTCGAAATTTTTCATTTTCAGAAGGTATGAAGGAGAAAAAGCACCCCAAAATCTGTGCCCCAATTTCTCCCGAGTACGGCAATGCCTCACATGTGACCAAAAAATACCAGTTGGGTGCATGGCAGGACTCAGAAGGGAAGGAGTGATTTTTGGATTTTGCAGCTCAGATTCTGGTGGAATTTTGGTGGGTGCTATGTCGCATTAGCAAGACCCCCCAAGCACCAATACAGTGGAACCCCCCCACAAGTCACCCCATTTTGCAAACTACACCCCTCAGGGAATTCATCTAGGGGTATAGTGTACATTTCAAACCCCCAGGGGTTTCACCAATTTTGATACAAGTGGGCAGTGAAAATGAAAAATTACATTTTTTTACACAAAAATGCAGTTCTGGCTCAAAATTTTTCATTTTCAGAAGGTATGAAGGAGAAAAAGCACCCCAAAATCTGTGCCCCAATTTCTCCCGAGTACGGCAATGCCTCACATGTGACCAAAAAATACCAGTTGGGTGCATGGCAGGACTCAGAACGGAAGGAGTGATTTTTGGATTTTGCAGCACAGATTTTGGTGGAATGAATGGTGGGTGCTATGTTGCACCAATACAGTGGAACCCCCCCACAAGTCACCCCATTTTGCAAAGTACACCCCTCAGGGAATTCATCTAGGGGTATAGTGTACATTTCAAACCCCCAGGGGTTTCACCAATTTTGATACAAGTGGGCAGTGAAAATGAAAAATTACATTTTTTTACACAAAAATGCAGTTCTGGCTCAAAATTTGTCATTTTCAGAAGGTATGAAGGAGACAAAGCACCCCAAAATCTGTGCCCCAATTTCTCCCGAGTACGGCAATGCCTCACATGTGACCAAAAAATACCATTTGGGTGCATGGCAGGACTCAGAAGGGAAGGAGTGATTTTTGGATTTTGCAGCTCAGATTCTGGTGGAATTTTGGTGGGTGCTATGTCGCATTAGCAAGACCCCCCAAGCACCAATACAGTGGAACCCCCCCACAAGTCACCCCATTTTGCAAACTACACCCCTCAGGGAATTCATCTAGGGGTATAGTGTACATTTCAAACCCCCAGGGGTTTCACCAATTTTGATACAAGTGGGCAGTGAACATGAAAAATTACATTTTTTACACAAAAATGCAGTTCTGGCTCAAAATTTTTCATTTTCAGAAGGTATGAAGGAGAAAAAGCACCCCAAAATCTGTGCCCCAATTTCTCCCGAGTACGGCAATGCCTCACATGTGACCAAAAAATACCAGTTGGGTGCATGGCAGGACTCAGAAGGGAAGGAGTGATTTTTGGATTTTGCAGCACAGATTCTGGTGGAATGAATGGTGGGTGCTATGTTGCACCAATACAGTGGAACCCCCCCACAAGTCACCTCATTTTGCAAACTACACCCCTCAGGGAATTCATCTAGGGGTATAGTGTACATTTCAAACCCCCAGGGGTTTCACCAATTTTGATACAAGTGGGCAGTGAAAATGAAAAATTACATTTTTTTACACAAAAATGCAGTTCTGGCTCAAAATTTTTCATTTTCACAAGGAATGAAGGAGACAAAGCACCCCAAAATCTGTGCCCCAATTTCTCCCGAGTACGGCAATGCCTCATGTGTGACCAAAAAGTGGCAGGACTCAGAAGGGAAGGAGTGATATTTGGATTTTGCAGCACAAATTCTGGTGGAATGATGGTGGGTGCTATGTCGCATTAGCAAGACCCCCCAAGCACCAATACAGTGGAACCCCCCACAAGTGACCCCATTTTGCAAACTACACCCCTCAGGGAATTCATCTAGGGGTATAATGTACATTTCAAACCCCCAGGGGTTTCACCAATTTTGATACAACTGGGCAAAATTACATTTTTTTACACAAAAATGCAGTTCTGGCTCAAAATTTTTCATTTTCACAAGGTTTGAAGGAGAAAAAGCACCCCAAAATATATGCCCCAATTTCTCCCGAGTATGGCAATGCCTCATATGTGACCAAAAAATACCAGTTGGGTGCATGGCAGGACTCAGAAGGGAAGGAGTGATTTTTGGATTTTGCGGCTCAGATTCAGGTGGAATGAATGGTGGGTGCTATGTGGCATTAGCAAGACCCCCGATGCACGGTGAATTGATGGACCTAATAATCCATAGATGTGTGGTATATTTTAAAACACTCCTTTATGCAAAGGCCGGGTTTGTCAGGGCAAGTTTCACAGTGGAAAATAGTTTCCTTTCTTATTCCCCTTTTATAACAAACTTTGCACCTTTTTTGTGTCCTGCCCTTTTTTGCAGTGGAGGGGATTTCGTTGGGAAAATGCTGCCCTGGTACAATACGGGGGCCAGTACTAGAAGTACTGGGGCCCTCTGCCTGCTGGTTCCCAAATATCAGGCCCTTTATGACTTCCTCTTAGAAAGTGCATAAATGTCCCCCTCTGGCCGGTAGAACGGAATAGCACGTAAGCGTTATACAGTGCCATCTGGATGATATACACGGCCAGCTTCTTGTACCAGATTTTTGTTTTCCGCAGGGCACTGTACGGCTTCAGTACCTGATCTGAAAGATCCACTCCGCCCATGTACCTATTGTAATCCAGGATACAATTAGGTTTTGAGGTGTGGGTACTGGTACCTCGTACAGGGACGGAGGTGGTACTGTCTCCGTGAATTGTTGTCAGTATAAGGACATCCCTCTTGTCCTTATATTTGACCAACAACATATTTTCAGTGCATATTCCCCTGCTTTCACCCCTTCTCATTACTTGGGCAATGTGCGTTTTTGGGAGGCCTCTTTGGTTCTTGCGCACAGTACCGCAAGCTGCTGTACCTCTTGAACCAAGGGCCTTAAACAGGGGGATGCTAGTGTAAAAGTTATCCACATAGAGGTGATAACCTTTATCCAGGAAGGGGTGCACTAAATCCCAGACAATTTTTCCACTAACACCTACGAGGGAGGGGGGGCATTCTGGCGGTTCAATACTTGAATCCTTCCCTTCATATACCCTAAACCTGTGGGTGTACCCTGAGGTGCTTTCACACAGTTTATACAATTTTATGCCATACCTTGCCCTCTTATTGGGAAGGTACTGGCGGAATTTAACCCTTCCTTTAAAATGTAAAAGGGACTCGTCCACACAAATGAATTGTTGGGGGATGTACATCTCCTCAAATTTGGCGCTGAAATGATCAATGACCGGCTTGACTTTGAATAGCCGGTCAAAGGTGGGATCATCTCTGGGTGGGCACTGTGCATTATCGCTGTAATGCAGAGATTGAAGGATCAACTCAAAACGAGTCCGGGTCATGGCCATACGGTAAAATGGGGTGCTGTACAGAACATCTGTACTCCAATATTGCCTAATTTCTGGCTTTTTTACTATGCCCATATGAAACACCAGACCCCAAAACGCCATCATCTCTACTGCATCTACAGGGGTCCACCTAGCAAATGATGACGTGGGGTTTTGAGCAATAAACTGCTGGGCATATAAATTAGTTTGGTCCACCATTAAATTTATAAAATCATCAGAGAAAAATAATTTGAAGAAGTCAATTTCTCTGAGACCTGTGGAATCAAATTGGATTCCTGGGATGGCCAAAAACTCAGGAACCTGGGGCTCAAGATTGGCTGGTGGTGGGATCCATACGGGATCAATCATTGGGGGGGGGGGTCTCAGCTGCTCTACGGGGGCGTCTTTGAGGGGGTCCCTCATCACTAGAGGAGGAAGATGAGGTTAACACAAATCCTTCAAATTCCCCGCTTGCATCACTGTCTGTGTCACTGTCAGAGGCAAGCATGGCATATGCCTCATTCTTCTGGATGACTGGGATGACATTTGGGATGACCTTTGGGATGCCATTTTTATTTTTGTGTTTGTGGTTGTGAAATGTTTCAACACGTGTATAGTGTAGGGGGGGGGGGGTACAAACTTTATTTCAACCAGGTAGTGTGTATGTAGTGCAGAAAAAAAAAAAAAAAAAAAAAGGTCCTGCACCAAAAATTGAGCACAGATGTTAGTCAGTAACGACCGTCACTGAACAGCGCTCAAAGGCAACAGGAATTTATTAAAAAAAAAAAAAAAAAAAAAAGGTCCTGCACCAAAAATTGAGCACAGATGTTAGTCAGTAACGACCGTCACTGAACAGCGCTCAAAGGCAACAGGAATTTATTAAAAAAAAAAAAAATCAACCCTGTGCCGAAAAAGCTGATCAGTGATGTACGTCACTGATCAGCGCACAGTGGCCACAGGACACCCACAAAATCACAGTGTGTGTAAAAATACCCACAGCACCCTCAAAAAAAAAAAAAAGGTGAGGGGCAGCAGGTGCACAACCTTTGGTGCAACTGGCAGGTATATATTTCCTGCAGACACAAAATATAGCACTCTATCACTCTCTGTCACTCTCTCTCTCTATCTCTCACTATCTATCACTCTATGACACTGCAGCACTGACAGGAATTTAAAAAACAAACCCCTGCACCCCCAAAAAAGTTGCTGATCACCTCAGATATAGTGATCAGCACAAAAGGCGGGGGCAGCAGACACAAAATTTAGCACTCTCTATCACTCTCTCTCTCTATCTCTCACTATCTATCACTCTATGACACTGCAGCACTGACAGGAATTTACAAACCCCTGCACCCCCAAAAAAGTTGCTGATCACCTCAGATATAGTGATCAGCACAAAAGGCGGGGGCAGCAGACACAAAATTTAGCACTCTCTATCACTCTCTCTCTCTATCTCTCTATCTCTCACTATCTATCACTCTATGACACTCTATGACACTGCAGCAAACCCCTGCACCCCCAAAAAAGTTGCTGATCACCTCAGATATAGTGATCAGCACAAAAGGGGGGGCAGCAGTCAGTTATATAAAAAATATATATCACAATCTGTCACTATCTCTCTATCTCTCTCTCTCTATCTCTCTCTCTATCTATAACTCTATTACACTGCAGCAAAATATAGCACTCTCTGTCACTAGGCCTCTCTATCTCTCTCTATCTCTCTCTATCTCTCTCTATCTCTCTCTATCTCTCTCTCTCTAGCTAACTGCAGCAGCACAACACAGCACAACACAGCACAACACAAGTAGCAAGATCCAGGCAGTGATCAGGTAAGTATTTTGCACGGTTTGCACGGATCAGGTCAGTATACTGCGGCAGCCAGGCACGGTGACCACACTGCACGCAATTCCAGACCGGAATGGCGTCTGCAGTGCAGTCACCGTTAGTTTAAACCCCCCTCCATGGCTGTGATTGGTCCGTCGGTCCGACGAACCAATCACGGCCTTTGGGGGCGGGCGGGGTGAGGTGGGGTGACACCAGTGTCACCCTTACACCCCACGGTGATTGGTGCTTTACTTTACAGCACCAATCACCTCCGATCCCATGTCACCGGCGAACGTTATTCGCCGGTGACACAGAAAACGCTGTAATTGGCTGTTCACACTGAACAGCCAATCACAGTGATCGGCGACGGGGGGGCGGCATCGCAGCCCCCCCCGGGCACGCAGGGACATGTCTGCTGTCAGGGACAGCAGACATTGTCCCTCTGTCACTGCGTCTCTAGACGCAGTGACAGTTTTCAGCCATGACGTATATATACGTCATGTGTCGGGAAGTACTTCCCGACCATGACGTATATATACGTCAAATGTCGGGAAGGGGTTAAATGTAAATCATCCATTCGCAGCCGTGCGGGGGGTTACTGCGTGCGAGGGGGGTGGCTGGCACTGCGAGCGTCTGATGGATTTGCAAGGCTGCGTATTTCGCAGCCTTGAGAGTCAATCAGAATAAAGCCCCTAATGCTAATTCTACTACAATTCCCTTCCCTGAAGTCATGGATAGATTGTGAACTTAGAGGGCCATAAAAAATTGGAAAAAAATTCCAAAAAGTGTCCAACATATAGCCAGCCTGCCACTTTCTACCCCTAATATACCCACATCAACATGTCATCCTCTAACACACCAACATTGGTTTGCCTTCAGCCTGGAATTTGCCTGTCAGCCCCTTCCTGACGGGATTAATTTATCTTCGAGTTGTTCAGTTGCCCACATTTATCATATCTTGGGTGAAATGTAATAGGGTGCGATATATCGCAGAAGCCAGGAATCACTTGCGATTTCTGGTGAGTTTATAGTAACAGGAGTGTGCACTTTTTTAGTCAATTTTTTTTTAAACCGGCCTGGATCCCCTCCCCCCAGGAGCATAACCAACTCCAACCTATTTGAGCAGGTCCTGGTTTTAGAAATGGACAAAAAGCATAGGGTCTCACCGTATTTCAAAAACCAACACCAGGCTCTTGGACCAGTTCTGGTAAGGGCGCACTGAGGGGCTAACGGTGCTGTCACTCCGAGATGACATCACCGACAGCATGAAAACGCTACATTGCGCTGGGAACCGCCTATAACTGGGGACGGTGGCTGCAGGGGGCAAACAGCATGCGGGCTGCTGCTGGGGTTGCCATGGAGATGGTTGCCGAGTGCACCTCTCCAATACCTGCGCCCCTGTTGCGCCGGGTCCCCCCCGCCACTGCTGGGGCTGCGGAGCCTTAGTTACGCCACTGGTAATAGTTCATTTAGATTTCCTTACAGTTGTAAGAAGACAGAGAAATAGTAAATGGCACAGCTCAGCAACCAGCTACTTTTGGATTTTATTTATTATCTTGCCACAGGAAAAATTTTCTCCTGTGGGGGCCAATTTCTTTTCTCTATAGGGATTTTTTCTTTTTTTCCCGGTGTGGTCAAAGTGTTTTTTTTTACTGTGGGGGTTCATGTGTTTTCTTTATTTGTTACTATGGGGGCAATGTTTTTTTTGTGTGCATTGCCCACAAATTCTCGCACAGGGTGTTAATGGCCGGTCCTGCCTAATGGTTGGCCACATTTCTTTTTCATTTTTGGTCATTCATTGTTTAAGCACCTTTAATATATACACTCCCATTTGTTTTTGTCTGCAAAACCTATAATAAATATATATATATGAATAATTAGAATAGTAACTTTTACTTGCAGTAACGCAAAATCCCACTGTTTTTATACAGTACATTCTTTCACAACTGTATGATGAGAGCAAAAATCCCAAGATTACGGACCTCCCCACATATTGTCAGATGAGAAACAACAAAAGCATTATATGGAAATTGGTAAGGATAAGGTGACATTGGCACTCCAGTTATGGGTTCTGGCTGCTCTGTGATCTGTGCTCTTTATTAAACATACTGTCAATACTTATCTCTTTTTCAAGTGCAGGAAGAAGTCTTCAATATATATATCTGGCACTTAAATAAAACACGACAGTGTGTATTGACAGTGTGATTACCATAAAGATCAATGATTTCTATGATTAGATCTGGTCAGCTGCGTTCACTGCAATGTGCCGGATCCGGCTGCGGGAGAACCACACTACAATTGTGTCTTTGCCTCATAAAGAAGGTAAATACACTTCTGGTTTATACAATGGTGTTTATGGACAGTGCTTTTATTAACGGTTTTGAAAATCTTGATAGAATTGAAAACATAGGTTAATAAATCTTTACATTTTTTTTTTAAAGATGTTTAAACACAATTAGTGGCTTTTAAGTCACAACTCTACCACTTTATTAGCCTAGAAACACTGCTAGTGAAATTGCAGCATCACTTCAAATCTCAAAGGATATCCCTTGCATCTCATCATGTCACCTCAATTATATGGCAATAGGTCACGTGTAAATCAGTAAACCGCTGGCATGCCATGTGATATGTACATAGTAAGCAGAAACAGGCACCCAAGAGTCATTAAAATGCTCTCCTCAACATCAAAGTGCAGTTACTCCTACATCAGCTGATAATCCAAGAAGAGCTTGTATTAAGGAATGTTACAGAAACTTCCCAAAGGAGTCTGAAATACATTTTCATATACGTGCTTGTTATTTTCCTGTAGGTAGTAACAGGTACATTGTAACCGGAGTATTTATTTATTTTTGTTTGGTTGCGTTGCTTTAAGCACTTTAATATTGCTGTGCCACAAATGATTCTTATAAAAACAAGGATCACAAAGGCAGCATTTACCAGATGGCAGAGATTTCAATATATTAAGGTGTATCATGTTTCTGCGCCACCGGCTAATTACCACAACACGCCTCACATTGATGTTCTTTTAGTATTTCATCATCTTTTTATAGTGCAGTGGTTCCCATAATTTGAATTGTTCCTTGACCACCAACCCTGGGCACCCAGTTTAGGAACCACTGTTATAGTGTATTACATAACCATATAAATAATACAGATCATCCCATATACAGCACAACAAACAGGGTCCATAAGAAACTATTATCTCTTACGTTACAGAGGTGTTAAAGGGTATTAAACACAATGTAGGAGACTAATGGCCAGATGTAAATGGAATGGATTAGATCTGCTTTAAAGACATAAGCAACTACCAAATGAATGAGCCAATGCAAGTGCTTCACATGTAGTCAATGGTGGATTTTACGTTTGGGCTACAGAGCACCCCCTCCCCCCATATAAAATCTGCCTCCCTGCTCTGTGTCACTGAAGCCACTGGCTTTACTCTGACTTCAAAGGTACCACTGATGGAAAACCACAGAGGGCCAACCCTAATTGGCGCTATTTCCCCAAAAACTCTGATTACTGCTGCAATCCCTCTATTCCCGCCCATAGCTGCATTTTTCATATTGGGGATGCTCTGCTGCCAGGTTTACCAATATCCGTAATGCGAAGCATTCCCTATATCAGTCCCTGCAGCTACTGACATCTCCAGATAGCAGTAGCCTGTTGCAGATTGTTGGTTTTTGGTGTAGTTTTATCATGGTTCCCTGGGAACCATCTGCCAGAAATGCTGCATTTTCAAATGTACTAACAAATGGCTGCTTTGCTGGGCGGCTGGGGTTGACTGCGCATGCACAAAAGCCCTGTCACTGCATTTAGCGCATCGCAGGTATGGTCCCTTTGGAAGCCCCTGTCCCTGCATACGCCGGATGATACATTCACCTAAGTGATTACATTCCGTAATCTGATGCTGGGCGCTATTATCAGACCCTGGTCATATATAAATGGTCCCCTAATACCCCGCCGCAAAACCCTGGGTCAGCGGCGGTGTAAATGGGTCAACCCGTGTCCATTTACACAGGACTTCTACCCAGGTCCTGACCTGGGTTCAGCACGTCTAGGACCTGGGTAGAGGGCTGTGTAAATGGGTACGTCGGGTCATTCGACCCGGCTCCCGATTACATCAATGGGGAAGCGCAATCTCCAGACCGCAGCGGGGTCATGCGGTCAACATGGAGGTTGGGCGGGGGGCACACACAGCCTCCGCTGCTGTCCTCTGCAGAGAGCAGTGGAGACAGGGAGGAGGTGAATGGGATGCCTGTGTGCTGCATCCATTCACCTCGCAGACAGGGGCTGGGGGGGGGGTGCACGGGGGCTGGGGGCAGCCCAGCAGCTTACCTTACCTTAGCTTGCCCCCAGTGCGGCGATCGGGGGTGACTGTGGTTCTGACGCTTGGAGATTATTTCATCATCAAGCGCCACCTCTGTCTACACTGCAGGTAGGCACTGCATTGTAAATCCTGGATCCTCTGTCTACACTGAGGGTAGGCACTGCATTGGTAAATCCTGGATAGGACCTGGCTTGGATTTTTGGTGTAAAAAGGTTAGTTAGCAGAGGCATTTCCTGCATGTAAAACAGATGTGCATCTTGATATATGTTGTAGCCCAGTAGCAGAACTTGTGGGTGGTGAGATCAGGTACAAAAATATAATTCCACGCCAACCCAAGTTTTTAATATGCAACACTGCAGTGGGTGACAGGGATAGGAAAAGGGTTACAGACTGAGAGGCAGGGGAGAGACAGAGGGTTACAGGGAGAGGCAGTGGGTGACAGGGGTAGCAGTGGGCCCCTTGGTCCTCAGGGGCCAGGTGAACTGCACCTGCTATGCAGGTGCCCTCACATGAATAGCCATGTTCATGCTGATGGTTGGCTATGCTGCCCTCACCCACATGCAGCGACATGCCCGGGTCACACAGTGCTCACTGCTGCTGCGCGCGTATTACGGGAGACACGCAGGCAGCTGTATGTATGTATGTGTGTGTGTGTGTGTGTGTGTGTATGTATGTATGTATGTGTGCCATGTCCCGGTACCGCTCCGTCCTGCCTCTGTCTGACTAATAAAGTGCACATACACACCCAGTCCTGACTCCCAGTCCCCGGTCACTGCCTGGGGCGGTTGTATGCCGCCCGTGCTGGGTGCTCACCTGCCGCCCGCCTGTGTGTCACATACACGCTGCCCATAGTCCCCGCCGCCAAACAGCAGCAGCAGCAGCAGCAACGTCCCCTGTCCCCGTCTCCCAGCAGCAGCCGCACAGCTCTCTCCCTCCTTCCTCCTCTCCCAGCCCCCAGCTAATGAGCCCAGCCCTTAGCTCCATCATCCCGGGGACAGGATCCCAGCGGCTCCCAGTCACATCCCAGCCTTCATCTGCGGTTCTCAGCCACCACCGCAAGCGGCTCCCAGTGACGTCCCATTCCTCAGCCAGCAGCTCTCAGTCACTGACAGCAGCTCCGTCCCAGTGACAGGACCCCAGTGCCGCCACCGCCGCCCGCAGAGTGTGGCTTCCAGGTGCGCAGCAGCCCCGCGTCCTCCCCCCGCACTGCCCGGGGCACAGGCGGCGCTCTGCGGTCACTCTCCCGGTCCGAGCACTGCAATGGCGGAGACACCGTATCCCTGCCGGTATCGGGGCGCTCAGTAACTGGAACCGCTGCACCGCACACCCGCCCGCCGGACTCACACTAGCCGGGCACTGCTGGCACACTGGCCGGGCACTGACAGAGAACTTGCCGCTGACAGGTATGAGGGGACGATAGAGGTCCCGCCATGGAGCCCCCCGAAGAGAGCCCGTGCCGGGCAGCGGAATACCTCCAGGAGCTGAACAAGATCATCGAGACCCAGCAGGGGCTGCTGGAGAAGCAGAGGAAGCGCATAGGCGAGCTGGAGGAACAGGTGCTCACCCTGTACAGCGAGAAGAGCAGCCTGCAGGAGGAGCACCACCGCCACCTGGCCGCCTGCAGGCTGCACCAGCCGCCCCCCGGGGCCCCCTGCCTCGGCCCTATCCGGGAGAACGACAGGTGAGTGCCCCATACACCCTCAATCCCCCCCTCTCACCTCTCCGTGCCATTCCACCAGCACCTGCTGGCATGCTGTGCAGGGGGGCAGCGATAGGGGGTGCTGTGACACCTGTTGCTGATAACGCAGACTCCTGTGCTGTGATTAGCCTATCTGCCACCAGGGGGCAGAATAGAGGGAGAATCAGGTGGTGACAGGTGTGTCCATTAGTGTGCTCTGTACACCTAAGTGTCTATTGCTGGGATACTAATCATATGTGCTCATATTGTGCTAGGAGCTTGTTATATGTGATGTGTGGTACAGTACATATGTAGCTAGCGTATCGGTGTGTTCTACATGTGACATTCTGTATCAGTGTGTTACGCATGTAATGTATCAGTGTTACGCATGTAGCTAGGGTAGCAGTGTGTTATACAGTACATGTGACATATCTGTGTGTTACACATGTAATGTATCAGTGTTATGCATGTAGCTAGGGTATCAGTGTGTTATACAGTACATGTGAGATCTGTGTGTTACGCATGTAATATATCAGTGTTATACATGTAATATATCAGTGTCACACATGTAATGTACACATGTAAAGTATCAGTGTGTTATACATGTAATATATCAGTGTCACACATGTAATGTATCAGTGTGTTATATACTGCATGTATCAGTGACACACATGTAATGTATGTGTGTTACACAAGTAATATAGGAGATGTTTCTTATTAATGTACAGTATTTGTGTTTCTTACAACAGTGTCACACAATCAGAGCATTATTTGTGTGATTTGTATGACCCACAGTATATAACATTACAGTGTCGTGTTTGTACATATGCATAGATACTGGTGGATGTTTTTAGATAGCATTGAATAAAATGTAAAAGAGCAGTGACAGGAGTCACACGGAAATTGGGAGATTATAGAAACAATCTATTTGTTTGTTGTATCTCTCCTGGGTCACTCACCTTACAGAACCACCCACATACCCCTACATGTAATAGTAGTAAATACATAGTGGGAGTGTTCATGGGCCAGAGATTCCTGGTTCCAGGAGCCTGCCTTCATGTTACTAAAGAGATCATATATAATAAGCACAATCAGGTGTGATTACCAGAATATATTACAAATGAGAGTGTTGTTGGTGGCAGGGCACAATGGACAGAGGGCTTGTTGGTTGGAGGTTTCATGAAGCATCCAATAATGGTCCTAAGGTGACCCCTCTTCCTGACAGTAGTAGTCAGGAGTTATCTCACAGTGGCAGATGTATTAAGCCTGGAGAAAGGATAAAATCTAAAGGGCCCCATACATCAGCAATTAATTGTGACAATTTTCAGATATGGAGATGATTGCCACAATTAATTTTAGATGTGTGGGCTCCCCCTTTTCGCAGTCCCAATCAAAATCGCCAATCGATTGCTTAATCAGGTTTTTAAACATGTTTCATAATCTGGTATTATCTGCAGATCTTTTTTATATGTGTGGGCATTCCCAATTCGTCTTCTTCATCTACTTACATTATGAACAGCTGAAATGACAATCGATTGGGCAATTTCCAGATATGAAGATGCAATCTTTAGATGGAAAAATCTGCCGATCACTGAAATAAATCTGTAATGTGTGGGCAAAGTCAGATAGATTGTAAAATCCATTTATCTGGCCAAAAAATCCCTGGATCTGGAAATCCATAAATTGTGATTGCTGATGTATGGGGCCCTTAAGGTGATAATGCAGCAGCCAATCATCTCCTAACTGTCAAGGTACAGGCTGGGTTTAAATAATGACTGTTAGGAGCTGCATGGTTGGTGCAGTATCACCTTTGATTTTTATGTCTTCTCCAGGCTTACTACATCTGCCCCAGTAATAGCTAAATATAACATTCACTATTTCTAAATGTCTTCGCAAAACGCAATTATTAAAGCAAACTTCTTACAAAATTGATTATCATTTGGCCATTAATGGCACTGTTTCATTAAAGTCAGTGGATGCTATTGGCAGAGACATAGCTAATTTATGAAGAAATATTATGCTCAAAAAAACATATATCTCAATATTTCTCTCTCTCTGTATTGGAATATACCTTTGTTCAGTATCATGTATTAAGTGTTGTTTTTCTATGCCTTTTGTGGCTGTACAAGTGGCACCTTATTGACTGATAAACTACTTGGTGTACTCATACCATATGCGATAAGTATGTTTGGACATTGGGGAATGACTGGATCTGGTCTCTTACAGGGAATAGGGGCTGATGCAAAGTGAAATTATGCCTTTTTGTACGTTATCTAGCATGGATTGTATCTGCTCCTGCTCAGGAATTGATCCCATGTAAATGTAAGACAGCAGAATGGAACCCACTCTGGCTGTATCAATGCTTGTGACCAGGTAGTCTAGAACATGTCATGTGGGAGTGTTCTCATGTAGGCAGTTTGAGTGCAATTCACCCAAATGGGACCAGGTGCCGGATGACGCTAGGACAGTGGGGATCCCGACAGTCAGTATACCGAGGTTGGGATCCTGACTGCCGGTGCTCCGGCAGGGTGGATACCAACACACAGGGGCTATTCTCCATGTGGTCCACTACCCCCATAGAGGTAGAATAGAACCTGTGGTGAGCCTGCAATGGGGCCCCCCTGTCGGAGCACTGGCAGTCAGGATTCCGACGTCTCGGAATACTGTCAGGATCCCCGCTGTCGGAGGCGCATACCACACCCATGGGACCTATGCAGACCTGCATGGAAGCATCTGTGGGTTGTTCCCATGCATAGGATTAGTTAACTGAATTATTCTGGGTACCATGCATCTACGAGATACCACATATCAGTGTGTTTTGCTGTGATTGTTATGGAGAGTTGTTTTGTTGTCCTTTTACAATTCCATTCTTTCATAATATACAAGCAATATTGACAGTTTGTGTATGCATTGTATTATGGTCCAAACTTGGAATTCCACATACAGTAATGGGGTTTTGTTTTTCATACAGTACGGAGTAATTAGATTAGTAAATGTACAAACATAGCTACGTGACGTAAGAGAATGTCAGAGGCAGTGTCAAATACAATTCCTGTCATTCCGCAGAATAATACGTACTCACTTTAGTGAGATTCACAATGAAAGAAATCTGAACTATACTGAATTGTTCTTTGATGTCCTATTTATGGATTGATTGGTATTCAGAATGTATATACAGTATGACTGCTTAACATACTGTAAAGTACTATTTCCAGAGTATCTGACATTTATAGACCATCTAGGTGGCATATACTTTATTCATCACTGGTGAATATTACATTTCATTATGTGGTCTGATATACCTGCAGTAAGAACCTCAGAGTACAGCTTATACTCTACATTGTAACATAATGGCTTTTTGTTAGGACATTTCTTATTTAATCCTCTATTAAATTGCCATATCCAGTGTCCAAGTTGGGTGGAACGTACATTATACGTGTCACAAGGTGATTGCTGAAAGAGAACAGCATCTCTTTTTATGTTTGCAATTTTGGTTCTTTCTTCACTTTGCTGACTCATAGCACTGGGTTTAGATTCCAACCACGTCCCTATATTTGTGGTGTTTGTATGTTCTTCCTGTGTTTGCATGGACTTCCACCCACAATCCAAAAAAAAGCTAAAAGGTATTATTGATGTTGATACATATGGGGCTGGTGAACAGTGATGCAGATGGCTCAGCACAGATCGCTCTACAAACAGCAATACACCAGTGCTGTGTACTGAGAGATCTGTCACAGCCAGTGTTCTCTGGTGACGGAACACTGGCGATGACTAGACTTTAGGGGCAAACACATGGGGTGATTTCTGCCCCCTTTCTAAGTGATCTGACTAGATTGCATAGAAATGGAGCACGGAACGCTCCATGTATATGTCTTGCGGTGATGGTGATGCGTTGTCCCATGCGTCGCTACCGCCCGCAGGGAAAGCCAGTGCTTGCACTGTGTTCCCCTAGATCAGTGGTTCCCAACCCTGGTCCTCAAATACCCCCAACAGTGCACGTTTTCCAGGTCTCCACACAGAATCACAGGCAAAATAATAAGCTCCACCTGTGATCTTTTAAAATGTGACTGAATAATGAGTGCACCTGCCGGGTGACCTGGAAAACGTGCACTGTTGGGCGTACTTGAGGACCAGGGTTGGGAACCACTGCCCTAGATCGTGGGGCTTTGACTAATAAAATAGACAAAGCCCCTCTCAGCATGATCGCTCAGAACAAAGCATTGTGGGACATCCACAATGTGTGCTGAGCGATCGGGCTTAAGCGTGTCGCTAAGCAAAAGTGAGGGGTTGCCCTGTGTGTACAGGGCTTTATACTGCATGCAGTATACATCTAGTCCAGCGATATTGACAGTGCATGGCTGCTGCCAGGGCCCATACACATGGGGCAATACGTGCTTCATTTCTAAGCAATTTAGTCAGATTGGAAATGGGGCTTTAATTGCCCTGTTTGTATGCCCCATTAGCGTGTACTGGTGATGTCACTGGAAATATATACTGATAGCGATGCTGGCACCGGGCATGATGTATACAGATGTTCTCTGTAAAGCACAGTGTTATATTTGTGTGCTATATAAATAACTTCAGAAAATGAATACATACAAAATTAATTAGATATACAATTAAAAGGTAGTGGGCTGTGGATACCCGCACTTAACAGACTCTGTTTAGGGCCCCTGCAATTTTTATTGTATTCATTTTATGAAGTTATGGACAATGGTTCAGGACCAAAATATATCAGATCTACTTGCTTGTTTTTTTTTTTTTTTTTTGCTGATATTTTTAACATATAAAAATTGTCAGAAGTATGAAAGTCTAGTAAACACTAGCAGATATAGAAAGCCCTTTCTGAGCAATATCTTTTACTATATCCTATAGTGTTGTATGGGGCTTAAAGCTACATATTTCAGTAGCTGTTCAGAATCTCACTGATGCAGATTTAATATTGTTTACATTCTGTAATCCCTATCATATGTAAATACAGTTAATAGACACAGGTTTTGACAGTGGTCTACATCTGATATACTGTATGCAATGTGTGTCTCAGCGGCGTAACTAGATTTTCTGCGCCCCCCTGCCGACAATGCGCCCCCCCCCCGGTAAGAAAAAACGGAGCGGAGGGGAGCCGGGGTACGGCGGGGGGGGGGTTGTGTTTGTGTGTGTGTTTGTATGTATGTGTGACGTGTTTGTGTGTGTTACCTCTGGCCGGCGTGGCCGCATCTGTCTGCGCCGGGTCCCAGGCGGCTCTCCCGTTTACTGCTGCTAATGAAATAGTGACACTTGGAAAATGGCTGCCCCCATACTGCAGACGAAAAACTGTCTGCGGTATGGGGGCAGCCATTTTCCAAGTGTCACCTTTTTGTATTAGAAGCGCTGCGGCTGCCGGGAGAGCTGGGACCCGGTGCAAATAAAACCACCGGCGGCAGAAGGCAACCAGTGAGTAACTATCGTCCCGCAGCCCCCCCGGCGCCCACATACCCTCAGCGCCTCCCCGCCACCGCGGGGGCTGCGGGACTATAGTCACGCCACTGGTGTGTCCCACCAGCTGCAGTTAATGTCCATACACACTGAGTGGCTTTCCCCTGCCCGGCGTGGTCAACAGGGGACGGCGCTATGCAAAGCCGTCCTCAAAGCCGCTCATGTATTACCAGCAGATGAACGGCTTTCCCGGCGATGATGCACGAGTACTCAGTAGTGCTCACCATTCATCACCGGGGCATACATACTGGGCGGCTTTGAGCTGAAAGCCGCTCAAACTTGCTGTTTTGAGCGGCTTTCAGCTGAAACTTGCCCAGTGTGTATGGGCCTTTAAGCTTCAGCTCATAAAATGTTTTAATTATGGTTTATAGAACTGCCAAATAATTTACATGTTGATATACTGTAGAATCCATACAGGTGAAATACATTGATTTGTGGTACATCCTGCTCAGTGGCAACTTGGTATGAGATACTAGGACTGTGGATTGCAAGGCCCATAGTATATTTTGAGTAGGGACTTGAGCCCATACACACTGGACAATTTTGAGCTGAAATCAGCTCAGTTTAACCATTTCAGCTCAATAGACGCCCAGTGTGTATGGCCCGGTGATCAGCCCCCTCATCATCTCAACCGCTCTTCTGCTGGTATTACCAGCAGATGGGCAACGGGGCGGATGGCTTTCCATAGCGTTCTGCTATGGAAAGCCATCCACCACTGGGAAAATCGATTAAAAGGCGTAAATCGCTCAGTGTGTATGTACTGAGTGATTGTCAGCTCAGCGATTTTCCCATCATGCCATGCCTTTACAATGCCATGCTCACCTCCATGCCCACCCCCCTCTTGTCATTGTATCTTGAGCTCCCTCTGAGCTTGCACACTGCAGCATTAGTGCACAATGCTAATGTGTCACAAACAGCTCAGGGAAAGTGGCCTATTGATGGTGCCCTGTCATCTCCTTGCCCCATCTTAGCCATACAGTCATCTGCTATAATTCTGCTGCGATTGACCATGCCACTGTACAGCATGACTCTACATTTCAGTACTTTCTGTACAGCAATGCTGCAAATCTATCACTCACATTGTGCCTGCTCATAGAAGCACACCCCCCCCCCCCCCCCATGCTAACTGTCCAAGCTGAGCAAGCTTAACAAACAGCACAGTGGACATAGATTGTAAAATGATCATTTACCTAACTTAATAGTTTATAGCATATATATATATATATATTATACATGACATTACTGTACATAGTAATACATAGTAGCTTTTTATATTTTGATAGGACTAAATTACAGTGGAGTGGGCTGGTGTAATGCTCAGCATGTACACTATCTGTGTAGTATTACGCTTTGGCACTGCATGTCACAGAATTAACTTTCTTTGTGGTTTATGTCTATTATTTACTGGATACTTCTTGTGTTATACATGGGTTATAACTACTAGGTTATCAAAATTTGAAACGATATGATTATATTCCTTGAAGAAACATTTATAAGAAACTAAAATGAGCGTTACATCAATATTTTTAACAGTGTTTTCTACTTTAAATAATGAATAGAGAATTTTTCAATCCAATAGTTTGGCGTAGTTTATTATGCAGTGTGTAATAATAGCAGATATCTTTTGCTTTGTTTCATAGCTTGTGGCCTGAGGCTGCTGGAGCCAAGTCTCTGAAATCCTCTAAGTGGATTTGGTCTTGGGATGATAATTAATCTGTGATATTTATGGAAGGGAACTCAGCTTTCCCGGGTATACCATTAAGATATTACACTTCGGTTTCCTCCCAGATCGTTTCATGAAAAAACAAAACAAAAACAAAGCACGTGCTAGGGAGAAGCAGTTTATGAAAACAGTTTTGATACTGTGGGAAAATGTAGCATTGGGGTTTATTCTAGTTCATTCTTTCTGACAAAATCCTTCTTAGATGGACAAAACCATGGGCACTGCAGGGGGGCAGATGTAACATGTGCAGATAGAATTAGATTTGGGTGAGTTATTTTGTTTCTGTGCAGGGAAAATACTGACTGCTTTATTTTACACTGCAATATAGATCTCACTTTGAAGAAAAACCCAACCCAAATCTAACACTCTCTGCACAAGTTACATCTGCCCCACCCGCAGTGCACATGGTTTTGTCCATCTAAGAAGGATTTTGTCAGAAAGAATGAACTAGAATAACCCCCATGTTGTGAAATGTACGGCTCGCCATAGGCTGTGATGTGTCCTAAGAACTGCTGCATTGGGGCTGCTATGGAAACCTGGACACATCATTAGAGATCATTTAGACACTGTAAAAGTACAAAACCAAAGGAGGAACGCTGTACTGTGACATCACATCCCTTTGTTGGCGCAATTGTAACTAACAAAGGAGTGCATGGCTACATTTTTTATTTAAATACAAGATATATACAAGATATATATTGCAAAAATAAGTCTTATAAATTTACTAGAGTAGACAGTGACATTTGTAAAAAATAGAACAGATGCATCTGCCACACTTGAACTGCTTCTTGTTGAAATGAGACTGCAGGCAGGAGTAGTCTCTGCATCCATCCACAAAACATTAAGAAAATGACAACACATAATTTAGCATGGATTGCTAATCAGAGAATTTGCAAATAGATGAAGCCCCTCTCATCAGAGCGGGTCCTGGCGGGTTCTATCGCAAATCTACAGGAGCTGCCATCAGACGGAAGGTGGCGCACGCACACGATACGCTCGCATGCCCCGTTCTGTAGGAGCCCACCGCCGCTCCCCCTTTGGTGCCTGCAGCCCACCACTAACCCTGCCCGTCTCCCTGAAGCGGAGACGGGCAGGGATTCTGCTCCCTGCCACCGAGAGACTCTCGTGCATCCCTGTCAGATGGAGCACCGCTCCGCCAGCTTTCGACAGTAAAGGGGATTTGGCCAGACCTGGCGCTGAACAAGAGGCGCTCCATCTGTAGTGCAGGATCAATTAGTGAAAATTATCCAAACTCATAGAAGTCGCAGAGTGGCCACAGTTTGATTGACAGGAAACCTACATTTATGGGCGGAAATATGGCGTTTTGTTGGTGTGTTTGTGAAAACGCCCAGGCGTTTGTCGGGTGGATCTCTGGTTCTTGAGTAGCCTGGGTCTTGAGCAGATTAGTGGATGTCCTAGACTGGCGCAGATGGAAAAACCTGTTCTATGGTTCCGTTTTTGCAAATGGATCTGCGGATACTGTATGTTGCTATTTACGAGGCATTTACAATTTTACAAGAAGCGTTTTTCTTTCTGTCTGGGCGGCAGCTTGTTGGTCGCTGTCCGCTGCGCTTTCTCTAATTAGTGATTTATGCTGAATTTGGCCCATATTGGCCGGACATACTGTAACTGATAATAATAAGTACCCAAGTGATTCATGCATTTCGCAATACTTAGCCAACAGGGGTTTCCAACATGCTCCTCTCCAGCTGCTGGGGTAATTCACATCCCAGCATGTCTAGCCACATATTTACTATTAGGGCATGCTCAAACTGAAATGTATAGTTCCATAGCAACTGGAATGCCACATGTTCAGAACCCATGCTTTAGAATCTATATGGAGGCTTCTCCGGACCTCTCAACCATCCCAGTGTTAGCAGTGCTGTCCCTATTTTCAGGCATTGTCCCGCCACCTCACCATGCCCTCAGATTGTGGTAATGACGTAACTACTATGGGTGCAGAAGGTATGGTTGCTATGGGGCACCTTGTCAAACTGGCAAATAGAACACAGACCAGGACCACCATCAGGGGTAGAGTCTGAGTCCCAGCATGAAGGGCGCACCACTTGGCTTCTTCTGGCACTCCACCTATATGTGACAGCAGCATCCAGCAGACTCCATCTGTGTTGTGGGTACATGCGGTTGTGTCTGAGTAGGGACTCATAATCATTGATGGTTTATTGCCGATATAGAATAATTTTGCCATCGGGAGAACCATATGGCTTCCTTCCATCAATGGCACAGCATAAACAAATAGTCCCCCCCCCCCAAGGGGCTGGGAACACAGAGTTTAGCTCCACCCCTGACAGCCATGAAGCCCCATTCCCTGGTTCTGATTGCCCCACGGGCCACTCAGTCAAAGAAAATGGAGGACCACCAATAGTTGTCATACATTGCATAGTATGCTACCATCGAAGACTGGGTGCTCTATCGCCATTGATGACAACCATCGATTGCAGTTGCAATGATGGCCACCCCTACATCTGAGTAAGTGGTAAGGTTATGCCCAGAAGTCTCTGGCTGCAGAAGTCGGGAGATCAACAGGCACAAAGGACACGTCGGTACTCACAGTGGTGTGAATGCTGGAGATGGAGCTTTGTGTTCATCTGTTGACGCTGACTTGGTTTAGCTGCGGTGTCTCTCCTCATGTATCTAACAAAGCTCCCACCCCAGTAGTATTAGAATTAAAACAATGTAGGGTGACATTCTATGCTATGCGCTAAATGCGCATGTTTAATTCGCACACCACATCGCCGCAAATCGCCTATTTTGAAATCGCATTTTTCAGCCTAAATGCGCATATTTAATGTGATGCGCATTGGAGGCTGAAAAGTGCGAATAGGGGCAATTTGCAGCGAAGTGGTGCGCTGTTTTTAGTCCTGAAAATGTGCGATTTTCATGTCTGAAAATCGCACATTTGCAGGACAGCGCAAGGTTGTAAAAAAAAGAACCGAGCGCGGGGTCCCCCGCCCGAGTGTAACCAGCCCCGGGCTCACTGAGCCGGTGCTGGTGACATAAAATCAGGGTCCCCGACAAATAGGGGTCCCCTTGATTTTATGAAACCAGCACCGGGCTCAAGGTCCGGCGCTGGTTCCCAAAATACGGGGGACAAAGTGACTAGGGGTCCCCCGTATTTTAAGAACCAGCACCGGACACAACCAGCCAGCAGGGTAATGCCACAGCCGGGGGGAGACTTTTTATACAAGTCCCCCCGGCCAAAGCATTAACCCCCTGGCTGGTCAGCATGGGCAGGGGTCCTGGGGAAGTGGGGACCCCCCCAATGAAGGGGTCCCCCCCCTCCAGGACTTACCAGCCCATGCTGATAGTCCGGGGCTGTCCTCCATGCCCCTGGGCTGTGGGCATGGAGCTGATGCTTTGTGTAAAAAAAAGAATGATAACTATTGTTTTACACTGGCGAACTATGAGTCCCAGCAAGCCTACCCCGCATGCTGGGACTTGGGGAACCACAAGTCCCAGCATGCGGGGCATTAAAGGGCCCGCTGGCACTTGTAGTTCTGCAGTGTAAAAAATAGTGCACAAAATCACACTGACACCCTGTAAAATAAAACTTTAATACACACAAAACACACACACACTGATACTTACCTACCTTGAACCCGTAGGTCGGTCCCTGGATCCTGGATTCTTCCTCCGGGGCTCCAGGGCAGAAGAGTCCGGTTCCGGGGCCTTGGTCCTGGTTCCGGGGCTGGTCCTGGGGTTCCGGGGCTCCTGGCGTGAAGAATCCGGGGTCCGGGATCCGTGGTAGTCCAGAGGGGTACCTAAGGAGGAAAATCCAACTCACCTGCTCCCCGGCGGCGACCTCCGGTGACAGCGCTGCTCCAGACTGGTACCCGGCTTGCAGGAGGTTGTCCGGCGCTGAGATGTTTCCTCCTCGCCGTCTCTGAACAGAATGATTTCTCGGCCAATCAGGAGCCGAGAAAGTCGGCTCCTGATTGGCCAGAAATCATTCTGAATATAGACGCCGAGGGAGTAACATCTCAGCGCATCCAGAGCTGAGATGTTACTCCCTCGGCGTCTATATTCAGAATGATTTCTGGCCAATCAGGAGCCGACTTTCTCGGCTCCTGATTGGCCGAGAAATCATTCTGTTCAGAGACGGCGAGGAGGAAACATCTCAGCGCCGGACAACCTCCTGCAAGCCGGGTACCAGTCTGGAGCAGCGCTGTCACCGGAGGTCGCCGCCGGGGAGCAGGTGAGTTGGATTTTCCTCCTTAGGTACCCCTCTGGACTACCACGGATCCCGGACCCCGGATTCTTCACGCCAGGAGCCCCGGAACCCCAGGACCAGCCCCGGAACCAGGACCAAGGCCCCGGAACCGGACTCTTCTGCCCTGGAGCCCCAGAGGAAGAATCCAGGATCCAGGGACCGACCTACGGGCTCAAGGTAGGTAAGTATCAGTGTGTGTGTGTTTTGTGTGTATTAAAGTTTTATTTTACAGGGTGTCAGCGTGATTTTGTGCACTATTTTTTACACTGCAGAACTACAAGTGCCAGCGGGCCCTTTAATGCCCCACATGCTGGGACTTGTGGTTCCCCAAGTCCCAGCATGCGGGGTAGGCTTGCTGGGACTCATAGTTCGCCAGTGTAAAACAATAGTTATCATTCTTTTTTTTACACAAAGCATCAGCTCCATACCCACAGCCCAGGGGCATGGAGGACAGCCCCGGACTATCAGCATGGGCTGGTAAGTCCTGGAGGGGGGGGACCCCTTCATTGGGGGGGTCCCCACTTCCCCAGGACCCCTGCCCATGCTTACCAGCCAGGGGGTTAATGCTTTGGCCGGGGGGACTTGTATAAAAAGTCTCCCCCCGGCTGTGGCATTACCCTGCTGGCTGGTTGTGTCCGGTGCTGGTTCTTAAAATACGGGGGACCCCTAGTCACTTTGTCCCCCGTATTTTGGGAACCAGCGCCGGACCTTGAGCCCGGTGCTGGTTTCATAAAATCAAGGGGACCCCTATTTGTCGGGGACCCTGATTTTATGTCACCAGCACCGGCTCAGTGAGCCCGGGGCTGGTTACACTCGGGCGGGGGACCCCGCGCTCGTTTTTTTTTTTATTTAACCATTTGTCTTATTTTTTACAGCAGAACCCTGCACGGAACATTGCGATCTGTGCAGGGTTCTGGCTAATTCGCCTAACAGACCCAGGTCTGAAATTAGTGCGAAAATTAGTCACTTAAAAAATGCGATGTGCAAATGCGCATAGCATTAAATAAGCGACTTGTATACTTTTCTGTGCGCAAACATCTGGATGCGATAAAAATGCGAATTAATCTCGCATTTTTATTCACCAGACCTTAACGCACAAAATATGCGATTTCAGCCCCTATGCGCATCCCATTAAATCAACGATTTAATGGGAAAATGCGATATTGCCATTTTGTGGTCTAATTACCGCAAAATAACGAAAATCGCATAGCATAGAATGTCACCCGTAGTTTTTTTTTTTTGGGGGGGGGGGGGGGCTGGGAAAATGGAGACAGGGGGCAGTGTGTACTTGGTGGGTGGTGATGAGTGTTGAGAGGGGGGTCGGTTGAGAAGGCAATGAGTGTTGATAAGAAGTTGGTGCATGCAGAGAGGGGGCACTAAGTGTTGAGAGGGGGTAAATGAATGCAGAGAGCGAAATTGAGTGCTGATGGGGGTTTAGCATGTGATGGGAGGGAGACGGTTGCTGAGCACTGCATGGATGTCATTGTATTCTGAGTGGGGGTTGATGAGTTATTGGGGGGGGGGGGGTTAGTGTGTGCTGGAAGTGATAAGAACATGATGGAGGGGGATTGGTAAAATAGTCCCTTGGATTATTATAAGCTATATGCATCAACTGATGGGGTTATGCAGTTTCAAGAACTGTATGTCTGGCTAATTGCTTAGATTAAAAATGATAAACAGCAGGAAGTACACCCCTTGGGCAGCACTGGACATGTCCACTTCAGGGGTGTGCTACAGAGAAGTGTGTTAAAAAGCTTTTGGGGTGGCTTCTTCAAAATATTTCTATTGGGCCCACAGAGTTCTAGTTACTCCCCTGGACATGCCACTTTTAGGTGTGTTTGAAATTCTTTGTTGCTCATTTTAATTGCACTCTGCAAATGCAGGTCCACTCCAGGCCCTTGGCTGCCATTGCACTCATACCTTGGCATACTTTGTGTGACTGCACCGTTCCAACACTGGTCTCGCCCCTTAGTCATACACGGGGGAAATTTACTAAGAAGGCCAATAATGGCCGATCCCGTGTACAAACGGGTACGACCAGTATCTGCTTTAATCGGACCAAAAATATGCACAGAGAATACAGCTAATTTACAAAGCTGCTGTATTCTCTGGATTCGTATTTTGCGATGGTGAAGTGATTTGTATTTGTCAGCCAGCATGAAGCATCGTACAGATCAGTCAGATTTGTGTAATGCTTATCTGTGTAAAAATAAGAACAATAAGGAAATTAAAAAAAAAAAAAACGACATGGGCCCCTCCACGTGCATAACCAGCCGGTCCTGGTTGCAGAAATACAGGTTGAAATATCAAATGGGGTCCCATGTATTTCTATAAACAGCCCCAGGCTCTGCCTTTGCCAGGTCCTGGATTCCAAAATACGGGGGGGCAAAAGGAGTAGGGGTCCCCCCGTATTTCGGAAAATTGCAGGGGTGGGAGGGACAGCCCTGGGCTTCAGCCCAGGCTGGAAATCCTGAATGGGGGACCCCTTTATTGGCCCCCACTCCCCCAGGGACCCAGCCAGGGCTGACCAGCCACAGTGCGCATGCTTAGGCTGGGGGACCTTCTGTAAAAAGTGTCCCCCTGCTGTGGCATGACACTACTGGCTGTCTGAGTTCGGTGCTGGTTCCCGAAATATGGGGAAACCCTACTCCTTTTGTCCCCGTATTTTCGGAATCAGCCTGGCGCTGGTTATTGAAATATAGGGGGACCTCATTTTATTTCCCCCCCTGTACATGTTATATATATTTTTCAATTTTTACACAGAGAAGCCTGCACGGATCTCATTGAATGAGGCGTATTTTCCAGTCCTATTTTCTGCTGAATTTGTAGCTGTATTCAGTAGTACGAAAGTTAGTAAATAAGCCGACCACCATCTATCGATAGTCTACTTATTCGTACATCCAAATTTGGCTGAGCTTGCCATATATAAATACGGCAAATCAGCCGTATTTTAGATCAAATGGGTACTAATAAGTGCATTCTTACCTATTCGATCTTAGTAAATTTTCCCACAGTCTCGGGTCATATTTACAACTGAAAATAGAATATGAAAATTCATACATTCACAATGTGGAAAATCACAAATTAAGATAATTTCCAGGCGCTATTTCCCCTGTCGTTTCTGACAGGCGGAATTAGACAAAACAGATCCAACTTTTAAACCACAATCGTTCTTCAACAATCCATGACCGTTTTCACTGACACGCCCCCTTTTCAACAGACAGAACATTGAATTCCCGACCTAAATATAGTGGCCGTGGCTCAATTAGTTTAGTAATACCACACAGGTGCATGAAAGGGAGGGGTACTTCTGAATAAGTAAAAAATCCATGGTTTCCCTCAGCTCACTGAATGGTATTAGTAACCACTTGAACACTACATGATAATAGAATTCAGAGGGGATGCGGTCATTTGGTCTACTGCATTATGGTCGACAGTCATTAGGTCGAATCCATTAGGTTGACATGCTAAAAGGTCGACATGACTCTAGGTCGACATGGGAAAAGGTCGACATGATTCTAGTTCGAAAGGTCATTAGTTCGACAGGTCATTAGTTCGACAAGGTCATTAGTTCGACATTGTCTATGTCGACATTCACAAGGTCGACATGGAGTTTTTCACTGTTTTTTGAGCCAACATGTGCCGATAGGCGGTATTTCATGCCCTACCATCCACTAGGGCGTGGTGGGAGAATAAAATAGTGTGCCGAGCGTAGCGAGGCACCGTGCCCGACGCATCGCGAGCGCAGCGAGCGATGCGAGGGGATGCAGTGCACTTTAAACTGTGTCCATGTCGACTGTGTTGACATTCAGGTAAAAAAACAGTAAAAAACCCCATGTCGACCTTGTGAATGTCGACATAGACAATGTCGAACTAATGACCTTGTCGAACTAATGACCTGTCGAACTAATGACCTTTCGACCTAGAATCATGTCGACCTTTTCCCATGTCGACCTAGAGTCATGTCGACCTTTTAGCATCTCGACCTAATGGATTCGACCTAATGACTTTCGACCATAATGCAATAGACCAAATGATCCCAACCCATTCAGAGATATTGGTTACATATATTTGCGCAAATGTATGCTTTAAGCCCCCAAGCCATCATCAAGACTTCTCTGTATATTGGGGATCCCTAGCGCTATATCTAGGTGCAGCATAAGTTAGAAGGCCTAGAGCAGCACACCAGTGAAAATACTATAGATTTAATAAATATTAGTGATAGGAAGCCGGAGCTATATATAGAAAGTGAGAGAGAGAAAAAGAAAAGTAATTATCTACCCAGTTTGTTTAATCACTGTTGTTTCCAATTGTAAAGCACAATGGAATATGCTGCGCTATATAAGAAACTGTAAATAAATAAATTAATTAATTAATTAAAATATTAAAGAAACAGTGAGAAAAATATATAGTGCTAAGTGTTAACGGCGTGCCACACTGAATAGTATTAGTAACCTTCAACACTACATGATAATAGAATTCAGAGATATTGGTTAAATATATTTGTTCAAATGTATGATTTGATTAATCCTGCCTGTTGAATACCTGTGGACAAAAACGCCCTGGAATTCTGAGATTGTCAGGGTGTTCCAACAGTCGGAATCCTGGATTGAATATTGCCCTTAAGGTGCATACAAACTGTACCATTTTTTTGACCAATTTCGTTCATTTTGGCCCTTCTGCGCGATATTGTTCAAAATATCTTTCAGCGTGTATGCGAAGAACGACAAATGATGATGCGTGTATCTGCCAGTTGCTCATCAAGGTTGTTCGTCAACTGTGCATGCAGCTCAATTTGAATATCTTTCAAAAAGAGCCTATAAACTGTAGCTAGATCTTTCGTCTTTCGTCAACATCTTTCATCAACATCTTTCGTCCAGCACACTGGGTTCAAGGAAATTGGTCCAAAAAATTGTACATTGTGTATGCACCTTAACTCTGAATAAGACCAAAGTTAGGAAATACTCTCAAATAAGAAGGTGTTAAACTTAGAGAAAGTAATGTAAAACAAATCGGTTGCTTGTATGAAGTACAAAAACACTGAGCTGTCTGTGCAAACTGTTATATTTAGTACAGATGGGTCTTGTCCCATCCTTGCTGGCGGGTCGCCAGAACGTACGCGCTGGCGACCCGCCAGCAGCCTCGCCAGCGAGGAGACTGAGACGCGCGTGCGTCTCACGCGCACGCGCGTCTCAGTCTCCGTCGCTAGCGCGACGGAAACCCTGTCCGTCTCCGCCTCAGGGAGACGGACAGGGTTAGGGGGGGTTAAGGGGGGGTGCGGGCAGGCGGCGGGGACCCCGGGTTACCGCCGGCAAGCCGGCGGGGACCCGGGGGAACGGATCGAAGCGCCGTCGGAAGGGGACGCGCGCGCCGCTCGTGCGCGCGCATCCCCTTCTCACCATCGCCATGGCGCTGGCGGGGGATGGCGGCTGGCGACGCCAGCGCCATCCCCTGCAAAGATGGGACAAGACCCATCTGTACTGCTGGAAAGCTTTCAAGAAATCAGACATGGTAAAGGTCAGAAGGACTATATATTAATGTGCGAAAAATGTTGTTGTAGATTTTTTGCTACCTTCGTTCATCTCAGTGGCTTTTGTTAGGAGGCATTTATTGCTCCCTGTGTTAAGGATTCTGGATATGCACATTAACATTGCAATGAAGCTTAATGCCTGGTGATACCCAACAGTCAGAAGAAAACAGAATGCAATATACACTTTACGTTTAAGTAGACTAGCTATATACTCCTGGTTACTGACATGTAGTGACGTGCGGTCGGAGTAGGCAGGGAGGGCAGGGCCACACCTCATACTTCACTATACTATATTACATAGTTGTGTTCCTGCCCCAAAGATTCAGAGCAAATCACGTAATCGGCCCCTTCCGACGGCAGTGGGTTATGAGTGGGTGCCAACCGTCCAGGAGACTTGCCCACACTTCCATGGTGCCGGGAGAGCCTCTGGGCGGATCTGGCAAAGTAGGCAATTATAGGGGATTATTCTGGTTCACTCGCAAAAGTAAATTCACTCTCTAATGGACAAAACCATGTGCACTGCAGGTGGGGCAGATGTAACATGTGCAGAGAGAGTTAGATATGGGTGTTATATTATTTCTGCGCAGGGTAAATACTGTCTGCTTAATTTTTACACTGCAATATAGATATCAGTTTGAACCCACATCTAACTCTCTCTGCACATGTTACATCAGCCCCACCTGCAGTGCATATGGTTTTGTTCACTAGAGAGTGAATTTGCCTTTGCGAGTGAACCAGAATACGCCCCATAGTCAAAGCTCACCACAAAATCATATGTTTGTATAAACCTGGATCTGGTACTAGCCAGCGCCTCACTTGGCACTGACCCCACAGCATCTCACAGCTGATAAGTACAAGAGGCATGCAGAGACCTCGGTCTCCATGCTATAGCTCCTGTTACCTGGAGAATTTGCATGAATTCCTTACTAAGTAAATTGTTTGTCTTTGAGAGTTAAGATCAATAGCCCCAGAAGATTGTTTATATTGATGTGTTTTAGTATGGATGACAAACTGCTGTTTAAGAGAAGCCCATTAGATAATCAGCAGGAATAGAATAGGTTTTTTCATGTAGTCTTTAAATAACATTTTGTTGAAAACAGAGCCAGCCTTAGGCATAGGCAGACTAGGCAATTGCCTAGGGCATTTGGAATGCCTAGGGGCATCAGCAGCTTCTGCTGATTAAAATGATATGCAGCATGCCTATATTCTGTGTGTGAGTGAGGCTGTATCTGCATATAAAATAGTGTATTCATGGAAATCACTGTAACATAGCATTATGTATGCAGGTACAGCCACAGTGGCACACAGAATATAGGCATGCCGCATATCATTTTAATCATTGGAAGCTTCTTGTGTGTGCTGGTCATAACAATGCAAATAAGACGAATTTTCAGCAAAAAAGGCACCCAACGTTAGCAGAACTGGCCAGGAGCTGCATGGCCTATTGAGTCAAGATGTATGAGGAAACATCTGTATCCAAGCAGAGGCAGAGGTCACAGTGTTAGCGGCTGTGCGAGTGCTGTCTACATTGGTTGTGCAATAGTGTTTGGCATATGTGTAAAGGGGCATTATGTGTGTCATGTATAAATGCATTAATAATGTGCGACATATGTGTAACATGCATTATGTGTGTCATGTGTATAAGGGCATTAATAATGTGCAACATATGTGTAATGGGCATTATGTTTGTCATGTGTATAATGGCATTAATAATGTGCAACATATGTGTAAGGGGCATTATGTGTGTCATGTGTATGAAGGGCATTAATAAAGGTTGGCATTATGGGGTACTTGTTTCCTAGCACGGCGCCACCAATTTTAATTGTATGAAATCGAGTCGCAAAATCACCGACCCGATTTTTACATTGGAACCAATGTTAAATGGTCCCTGAGACCCGATTTTACATTGTATGCCCCCCCATTGTTAACGCCACGCCACGATCAATGTCAACCCGAAGCGTGGCGAGCGTAGCGAGCCCACGAGGGGTGGCGGTACGCATCCTCCGACCTTTTCATACCCCCACTATCCACGTCGATGTGGAGATGATCTTACATACTGTAGTGTGGAGCGCAGCGAGCCACCGAGCCCGAAGCGTGGCGAGCCCCACGAGGGGACGCGCATTACTTCAGACGCATTACCACTATTACCACTATATAAATTCAACTCCATGCCGACGTGGATAGTGGGGGTCTGGGGGGCATTTAACATTGGGTCCAATGTAAAATCGGGTCTTAGGGACCATTTTTACATTGGGTCCAATGTAAAAATCAGGTCGGTCGCATTGCATGCCATTATAATGGCATGCGATGTGACCGATTTTCAAAGTGCGTTAAAAACGACTTTAAAGCCTGAAAATCGGGTTGGTCGGGTCCCATCGCATACCTTAAGTTAAGGTATGCGATGGGACCCGACGGGCGCCGTGCTAGGAAACAAGTACCCATTATGGTTATAAGGACATTAATAATGTGTGTCATGTGTAAGGGGCATTACTGTGTGGTATTATCAGGGGTGCCAAGAGAAAGGGGTAGGGGGTACAAATTACCCAGGCCAAAGTCTGATGGAAGGGTCCACTGGGGGCCCCGGGCCCCCTCCTCTTAAGTGACAGCAGCAGCTGCAGCTCTTCTCCTCTGCCCAGCACACACTGCTTTGTGCTGGGTTGCAGTGTGGCCATGGAGGTGCTTAAAATACAATATTTTCTCAGGATTTTTTTCTAAGGGTATAATGTGAATAATATGAGGAGTAATGTACATAAGGTAAAGTGGTACTACTGTGTGATGTAATGTGAGTAAGGGACACCATCACATGATATAATGTGAATAAAGTTGCACTACTGTGTGACATAATTTGAATTGGGGGTATCTATCAGCCTGGCACTCTACAAGGCCCTTATAGTCACTTATAAAGGGAGCTAAAGCCATATATACTGTATGACAGAATTTTGTCATGAAAACATTGATACGCCCACCCCCTTTTGTCTGCATACCGGAATTTCTGATCAACTGAATGCAGGATTACTTAGCTTCCAGGACAGCTCTACCAATAACATAACAACTGTACTGGCGATAATAATACTTCTGAGTTGATGATCTGTACCAATTATAATAATATATTAATAATACTTTTATTTGGACCCAATTCAGAGGTTAACTGTATAATGGAAACTGGCGCTTTGTACTGTATGCCCAAAACACTCTATTACTGTGCTCAATTGTACGATTTATTGTATACCAAAATACACACAGAGAGAAAAATAAAAGATCAATTATCTAGAAAATGTGTCTCCCATGTTTCAAGCAGCATGGGGGGGGGGATTGCCAATTCCCAATGTAACAAAAAAAAAAAGATTATATATATATATATATATATATATATATAGTCAATCTCCAATTGCATTGAAAATGCAAAAGATAGGACCAGCACATCCAATAAATAGTCAAAAGCAATATTTAATAGAACATGAAGAAGGTACTCATCTGTACAACAGGCATAGGCAGCTTATTCCATATTGAAGCAGCATGACAGCACAGCCAAAGAGCCAAGCATGTACCCTGACGGGCCGTTTCGGCGCACACGCGCCTTCCTCAAAGGGTAACCACAATTGCAAGGGTCTGGATGGTACATATAAACAGAGGGACCATACCATTACTCACCTATAGCAGGTACACCACCGCGCTTTCCCGCTCCATGTTGCCGTCCGTCTCCCGCCGCCATTCCCATCAACCGCGTCATCCTCCTCCCTCCGGAACCAAAGAACCGGAAGTGGAACTAATGAGACGGTCGTAGGATGTGGGGGACCATGAAGACTGGCGCACAGACCGGAAAATGTCAGCGGCGCGTCACCATTGCTATGGTAACCCGGTATTTCACCAATGTTCAAACACAAAACGAAATGTACATAAATTTATCGCACAAATAGGAACTACATTAGACATATATATATAAGCCAGTGCTCATCATCTTATAAGATACATTATCATTTAGTTATTCGCACGCTATGTTATAACTAAGTTCCATCGTGGTTGCGACAGAGAAAAAAAATAAAACTAAACTTAAGGAACAAAGGAAACTTATAGAAAACATCTAAAGGCACACTAGAAAAACAGGATAAATAGAGACTGTCTAGATTCAGACCCAGGATCATGTCATGATCCAACGGGCTCCATCAGGTATCCACCCAACCTGTCTATATAAATATTGACATATTAATTTCCTCATTCAGTCCTTGCGGAGCTAGTGAACGAAGATTGTAAATCCACTGGCTCTCGCGCTGGAGGAGCCTCTTGTGTCTATCTCCCCCGCGTCTCAACGGGGGGATATGATCAATGGGCATGAACTTGAACTCATTCATTTTGTGTCCAAAGTTGGCGTAATGCCTTGCAACGGGAGGAGTAGTATTGTCAATTTTAAGTAGTGCTTTTTTCACAGAGGATCTGTGGGCTCCGATCCTTTCTTTCAGTGTACGCACTGTTTTGCCCACATACACTTTTTGACATGGACACATCACGATGTACACCACGTATCTTGTGTTACAGTCCATGCGATGTCTCAACTCATATGTCCGACCCGTCAGAGCATGCTGCCAGCTGCTGCCTGTGATTATATGTTTGCAATTGACGCACCCCGAGCATCTGAAGGAGCCTTTTCTGCCACCAAGCCACGTTTCAGCTCTGTCCACTCTGGGACTAATGTCTGAATAGACAATGCGTTGTTTTATATTCTGGCTTCGTTTGTAACAAAACATCGGGGGTCTTCTACACATATCCCCTATTACGGGGTCCGAGCTAAGGATGTGCCAATGTGTCATCATTGCTGACCGCAGTTTACCAGACGTTATCGAATATGTATTAGAGAACATCATTCTATCCTCCTTTGGGAGGATAGAATGATGTTCTCTAATACATATTCGATAACGTCTGGTAAACTGCGGTCAGCAATGATGACACATTGGCACATCCTTAGCTCGGACCCCGTAATAGGGGATATGTGTAGAAGACCCCCGATGTTTTGTTACAAACGAAGCCAGAATATAAAACAACGCATTGTCTATTCAGACATTAGTCCCAGAGTGGACAGAGCTGAAACGTGGCTTGGTGGCAGAAAAGGCTCCTTCAGATGCTCGGGGTGCGTCAATTGCAAACATATAATCACAGGCAGCAGCTGGCAGCATGCTCTGACGGGTCGGACATATGAGTTGAGACATCGCATGGACTGTAACACAAGATACGTGGTGTACATCGTGATGTGTCCATGTCAAAAAGTGTATGTGGGCAAAACAGTGCGTACACTGAAAGAAAGGATCGGAGCCCACAGATCCTCTGTGAAAAAAGCACTACTTAAAATTGACAATACTACTCCTCCCGTTGCAAGGCATTACGCCAACTTTGGACACAAAATGAATGAGTTCAAGTTCATGCCCATTGATCATATCCCCCCGTTGAGAACCGGGGGAGATAGACACAAGAGGCTCCTCCAGCGCGAGAGCCAGTGGATTTACAATCTTCGTTCACTAGCTCCGCAAGGACTGAATGAGGAAATTAATATGTCAATATTTATATAGACAGGTTGGGTGGATACCTGATGGAGCCCGTTGGATCATGACATGATCCTGGGTCTGAATCTAGACAGTCTCTATTTATCCTGTTTTTCTAGTGTGCCTTTAGATGTTTTCTATAAGTTTCCTTTGTTCCTTAAGTTTAGTTTTATTTTTTTTTCTCTGTCGCAACCACGATGGAACTTAGTTATAACATAGCGTGCGAATAACTAAATGATAATGTATCTTATAAGATGATGAGCACTGGCTTATATATATATGTCTAATGTAGTTCCTATTTGTGCGATAAATTTATGTACATTTCGTTTTGTGTTTGAACATTGGTGAAATACCGGGTTACCATAGCAATGGTGACGCGCCGCTGACATTTTCCGGTCTGTGCGCCAGTCTTCATGGTCCCCCACATCCTACGACCGTCTCATTAGTTCCACTTCCGGTTCTTTGGTTCCGGAGGGAGGAGGATGACGCGGTTGATGGGAATGGCGGCGGGAGACGGACGGCAACATGGAGCGGGAAAGCGCGGTGGTGTACCTGCTATAGGTGAGTAATGGTATGGTCCCTCTGTTTATATGTACCATCCAGACCCTTGCAATTGTGGTTACCCTTTGAGAAAGGCGCGTGTGCGCCGAAACGGCCCGTCAGGGTACATGCTTGGCTCTTTGGCTGTGCTGTCATGCTGCTTCAATATGGAATAAGCTGCCTATGCCTGTTGTACAGATGAGTACCTTCTTCATGTTCTATTAAATATTGCTTTTGACTATTTATTGGATGTGCTGGTCCTATCTTTTGCATTTTCAATGCAATTGGAGATTGACTATTTTGAATACATGACCTGGCACTCCCCACCATCCTAAAGCTAGTGTGCGTCTCCCATCTGTAACCTATATATATATATATATATATATATATATATATATATATGCACGCGCTGGAAACAATGTATCTGAAAAAGAAAAATAATTTATTATACACAAATTTTGCACTGGCCAGTGACACCTGATATTTAAAGCAACAAATATAAAACTATAGTGCACATTAATTGCTATTAAAAAAAACTAATGATTCCATTGATAGGCATCCTCCATGAGGTAATTTATATCCAGAGATTTTTGTTGGTGTCTGTTGATATTGTGTGAGCAATTTTTAGGACACTGAGACAGATGGGGAACATCTGATGAAGCCGCTGATACCCGTTAGGAGGCGGAGAAACGCGTCATACAGCGACATGCTCCTCTCACACTCCTTTTTGGAGCTCCAAAACGTGATCCCACACCTGCCTGCATAAAAAGCAAGTACAGGTACACTTTTCTTCTATCCACCACTGCATCCAATAGCAGCAGGAAATCGAGATAAACTGGGATCTCTATATTGTATATATATATATATTTTATATATATATATATATATATATATATATATATATATATATATATATATATATATATATATATATATGTGCTTTTTTATCTCTTTGTTTTTTTTAAATGATTGTCTGGCCAGACAGTAAACATTCAGAACTGTTCCCCATCTGTCTCAGTGTCCTAAAAAGTTACAGTACATAGTAAAGTTGACATTCCCTTGCTTAGTGGCTATATGTGTATTTTATGATCCATCGTAGTTTCCTACAATATATCACATTGTAGAGTTGCCAATATACATTATGCCACACAGTATCCCCAAACCACATTATGACATACAATTACCCCAGTTCATATTATGCCACATTACAGTACCCTCGTACCATTATAACATCTGCTACACACACACACACCTCACTAAAAAATGTTATGTCACACAATTCAGGCCGGGACCCAATTGCTTAGCAGGCTGATTTGGGAAATTGGTATTCAACTTTATAACCAGCCCAACCTAATGTCTCTGGGCCTCATTGCAGTGACACCCCTTGTGACCTTAATAGTTATATCCATGCATACTGTAAGTGTAAAAGTATGTGTGAGGTACACAAGGATTTAGCATAGTTAAAAGGGGATTGACTTCTACAAGGGGGGTTGTATTTTGTTTTTGCAGGCCTGATTCTGCTGTACATCATTTAAAAACATTTTAGTATCACTCTGGAGGTTATTTTAATTGACACACAGAGCTGCATAATTCACAGTGCTGCAAAGTTCGCAATTCTGCAAAATTCACAGCGATGTGTGTCTTTTTTAGCCCACCCGCCGTTCACAGAGATCTCCACCCCCCTTCGCAGGGCGAATTTGCCCGCACCGCTACGAATGAATGTTTTGCATAAACATACATTTGCAGCCTATGGGACGACACTCACATCATTGAATGAAGTGGTGCGCACACGCAAATCTCAGGTGTCTTAGATCATTAGATCATTACCATGGGAACGCACGTGAAACATTTTCATGGGAACACCCGTGAAACGGTCCCATGGGTGCATCCCCGGCTCTCCGCCCCACAACCCCACCCGCACTGGTGGGTGCTAGTGCCCGGCGAACTCTCTTTGCAGAAATGCGCATGCACAGTAAAGAAACATTGCGCACAGTAAAGAAACATTTTCGCACTGTTGCAAATTCACGCATGGACCACAATAAGGTCCTCTGTCTTCAGATGCCACCTCCTTGGTTAAAGTTACTATATCACCTAGGCACCACCTGCAAACCTAAAGCTTATCCTGATGCTCTTTAATCCCAAGCTAACAGTTATTTATATTTCTGGCACAATGCAGTGAGGTACTGGATAACCAAGAAGATTATACTGTATTCTTACAATGTTTTTCATCACTAATATTTTCTTATTTTACTCTGGCATATACAGTGTTATCTTTTTATCCCTCATAGATAATAGCCAATGTAATTCTCCTTTGATATGTCTTTGATCTGCCAAACTGATTTTGTGATTTTGCTTCAACATCCTCTGTTCACAAAGTTCTAAAGTATTTCTCACATACGGCATTCAAGGCTTATGTAGTCTAGCCATCAATATTAATTCTACTCTGGTTTATTTTTACCACATATGACTCCTATGATTACTTTAAAAACTGTAAGAAGACTATGCATGAAAATTGTGTATACTATAATATTTGATATTCAGGATTTTTTTCTTATTTTGATTGCACTTCTTTCCAGTAAATGGGCTGGATGTAAATGTGGTGCGGGTCCGGTGGGCGTGCAGGATGCCCGCCACATTCGAATGTTTTTTAAAAGGGCACTCATAGTTTAACCTTGTAAATGATTGCCCCTTTAAAAATAAAAACTGTCCAAGTTCGGCATCCCACACAACCGCTGGATTTGCAGCTCATTATGGGAGTAATTAATGTGTTCACTGTGAATAGATATGTATGGCTGCAAATTTATTTGCAGCTGTGCGAATATGTTCCAAACAATCCATAAGCTGCTCACCATCTAATGATTTTTTGACTGGCCACCAGTAATACCAAACTGAGAATTGCCAGAGACTTACTCGGCGGCTGCGATGAATACAGCAGTATCAGACATCACACACCCTCCCCTAAAATGCTTGGGCACGTCTGCGTTTTCCCTGACACTCCCAGCATTTTTATCTAACACGTCTACCATTTTTCTTGGCACTCTCATGAAACGGCCGGTTACCACCCCCTACTTCCTGTCAATCACCTTGCTTATGGCCAGTGATAAAAAAGTAGCAGGCTTATATGCCAGGATGGCCTCGTACATGAGTACTACGGGCCTTACGCATGTGCATTTTATTGATCATCGGTCACCATGCGAATTCGCGGCCATGTGATCAGGTCTGAAGTACCTCCTATATCCGGCCCAACATATCTATTGTAACATAAGTTAGAAGCATAATTGTAAAAAGTGATATCAATATTCAAATATGTCTCTGATCTGCCCAAACCTTACACTTATCAGCCTAAACTCTGCCTGAGCTACAAAGCCCTGCCTATATTACCATGAAGTTGAGTCCTGTTTTTAAAAGGTTATGGCATTTTTTGGGTAGACAAATCATTATGTTCTGCTTGAAACTACCGGGGGCGATATCAATCTTTGAGTTGGTGCCCATTGCTCCTGTTGGATTAGATATAGTAGCTCAACCCATCTAAAGTCTGAGTTAGAGCTGAAACTGAACTTATTGTACATTTCGTCTGGCCACCTTAGCTGGCTGCGAGAAGAAATGTGGCTAGTGGGCTCCCAAATGGAATTACTTCCTTTTGCACCCCCTTGTGATAGCAGCAGATGAAAACAATTGAAGCCTTCCCTAACATTATAGTTAATTGAAATTGTGACCGTAATCTCTATTGTGCTGATACATAGATATGTGTAAATTGAGTGTTAATAACGGCTGCCAGTTCCCCCTTCGGCATCACTGAAGCTTGGGGTTGATCTCAGTCTAACCCAAATCGCTGGGCCTTCAATCTGATACCAGGCTGGATCCATATGGGTTAATTGGTTCCAGGGATATTGAGGTTAAACCGTTTTTTTTTTTTAAATTTCTTAAATGTAATTTCATGACTGTTTATGTTCTTTGAGGGCAGATGTCTCTGGAACCAAATAGCCCAGTTTCACGGGACCAAAATCCTTCGAAACTCAAAAATTCTTCGATATGATACTGGTCTCATGTAAATGGGTCAGTTGGTTCCGAAGATATAGCTGGTTGGTTAAAGGGGGAGTGGTTGTCTCTCCCCCTCACACCAGAAAATGCAGGGACTAGGCTGGTGTATAAGGGGTCAGCCTGGGAATGTCCCTGCATGATCCTGGGACCATATTCCCGGGTAAATCCCTACATTTTCTGTTGTGAAAGGGGTATTATTTCAAATAGCTGTGACCTGCAGTGCTCTGAATACAGCCGGGCAGCCCCCTGCTCTGTCCAGCTGTCAATGACAGTCACCCCTGCAGCTACCGCTCCAATTCTTCTCCCCACTTTCACCTCAGCCCGCCACCCCTTTAATCATGTGGTGCTGGCCCCCGGTGTGCTCCCTCAACGTCACGCACAACAACAGAGCACACAATATTTCAAATGTCCACTCGGCTAGAGGGGACACCAGGAGGGGAGTGGGAGCATGCTCTGCGCTGCGCTCTGCTCCTCTCCCCATAGAAGCAGCTGCACCGCTCTCCATCTCTCCCTGCAGCAGCAGCAGCGAAGGCTCATATAAAAATTTACACTTGGCGATATGTGGGGGCATTACGCATAATGTGTGGCTTAATTTGTAAGGGGCATTATGGTGTGCAGCATCATGTGTAAGGGGCATTATGTGTGCTGCATCATGTGTAAGGGGCATTATGTGTGCTGCATCATGTGTAAGGGGCATTATGTGTGCTGCATCATGTGTAAGGGGCATTTTGTGTGCAGCATCATGTGTAAGGGACATTACGTGTGTAGCATCATGTGTAATGGGTACTATGGTGCACGGCATCATGTGTAATGGGTACTATGGTGTGCGGCATCATGTGTAATGGGTACTATGGTGTGCGGCATCATGTGTAATGGGTACTATGGTGCCATCAAGCAAGAACCCCCTAGTAATGAGCACGTAGGTAAGCAGCACTTATGTGGCAAATGTGTAATGGGCATTACGGTTTGTTATATAGTATGTAATGGGCATCATGATGTGTGGCACAATGTGTAATGGGCATTATGGTGTGTGGCCTTATGTGTAATTGGCATTACGGCGTGTGGCTTTATGTGTAATGCGTATTACGGAGTTTGCTAAAATGTGTAATGGGCATTACTGTGTATGGTCTAAAGTGTAATACCACACCCCTTTTTGTGATGCCACGCCTCCTTCCCACGAGGCCACGCCCCCTTTTTGCTGCGCGGCATAGCCGCCCAAAGGTCCCCCTTCTGTTATGTCTGGATCTGGGACCACCCATTACCATAATTCTAGATTCGCCCATGCCTCCAAGGATATTATGCCAAGGATCCTTACAAAAGCCATGATGGGGACTGGGACAGATGAGGATATGTTAATCCAAATTCTCATCACCAGGGCAGAGGTGACAGGCTATAGTTTGTGAATGGACATTGTGCTGCTAGGAGGACGTAGAGTGTTTCTCACTGATAACATCACAACATGTGCTCTAAGTGCACATGAGAGTAACCATTTGCTCCCAAACACAGACAATGGCCATTCACACAAATAAGGGCCCTTATTCTGATCTAATCGCAGTACAAATTTGTTCTCAAAATGGGCAAAACCATGTGCCCTCCAGGTGGGGCAGATTTAACATGTGCAGAGAGAGTTAGATTTGGGTGAGTTATTTTGTTTCTGTGCAGGGTAAATACTGGCTGTATTATTTTTACACTGCAATTTAGATTTCAGTTTCAAAACACCCCACCCAAATGTAACTCTCTCTGCGCTTGTTACATCTGCCCCACTTGCAGTGCACATGGTTTTGCCCATTTTGAGAACAAATTTGCACTTTCGATCAGTTCTGAATAAGGGCCTAGGTCAATCCATTTTATTTAACAATGTGATCAGAACAATTGTTTTTTTTTGTTAGTTTATTTCACCATTTTTCCAATTTGCTGTATTATAATTTCTATCTTGTATAATTTCTGTTCTTGTCATTTGCTATAGATATGCCGGAGGAGGCAGCTAATACCCCTTTTACACCGCCGAAAAATCCGGGTCAGCGGCGGGTCAGACCCAGATCGTCGGCGGTGTAAATGGGACACGCCGTGTCCCTTTACACGGGACTTCTACCCACAACTTTTCATATAATCTCTTTTTTCGCTTACACATCCTCTTGACCCCAATATTGCTGTGTGACTGTATCATAGAGCCCACCAAAAGCCTTTGCAATGTGGCTCAACCAATTTGCAATATGTGGCAACCATGTGCATAACGGAGTGTAAGCCTGTGAGCAGGGCCCTCTGAGCTTGTACGTCGGATATTACCCAGTCTTTTTCTATTGCTGTTTGTTCCCAATTGTAAAGCGCAATGGAATGTACTAGTACTATATGAGTAAAATATAATAATTAATAATTGAGGATGTCAGGAATGTGCTATGAAGCCCCATCACCCATCTACTGGTAGTGTCCTAGCATAATTATTACAAGATCTACTGTATGCATCAGAATCAACTTTATTGGCCATGTGTGCTTGCGCACACTAGGAATTTTTTGTCGATCATATTACATAACAAGAATACAATAAAACCACTAACAGCACACATTATGTATAACTGACTGATGTACCTGGCATTGTCCTGGTTTAAGCCTTTAATTATCAATGAGTTGGATATAAAGGTTATCATTTATAAATAATTGGCAGCTCTTCCAACACACCCATGGGGTGGCTGCTGAGTGTCGTTTTTTTTTTGTTGGGGTTTCGCCAGTAGCCCTATTCCCCAGTTTTCCCTCAGGTGTAAAAGTGTCCATACACGTTACAATTATTGAATACAATATTGTATATAATACTGTATACAATAATTGTAACGTGTATGGGCACCCTTACTGCCGACCCAATTGCTGTTCATGTGTGCAATGTGTAGTGACCAACCTTGAAAGGGGTGTACACCTTAAGATGCTGTGGCGTTGGTCTCGAATTGCGGTTGGGGATTGATTGCCGGACACAGGGAGGAAAATCACGCAGCGGCTTTTCTCTTGTTGTCACTTGATAAATATTCCCAGACCTGGGCACGATCCCACAGCCAGGCTCTGGAGGATGAGGGACTTCCGGCAGCACTGTGATCCCTCTGACGCCCTCGGAAGTCTTATGAGGGACACAGACACGGTTTCTCTCCACTCGTGTCTTGATAAACTTGGCCTTGCTTCCGTAGGTCATTGTGCTGCGGGATTCTTCATAAGCACTATCCGTAGGGCTGATGTGCGTGATCATAACCAATCGGCTTTTCCCGCTCAGTGCTCCCTTTAGCAGCCAGGTCAGCTTGCTGTCCCGATAGTTTATATGGCTGCCTGGTCTGTCACGCAGCGCCATGATACACATCCTGAGGGCAAGAAGGGATCGGTTGATGTATCCTCCTTCTTTCATGGTCTGGCCGCTGTTCTTAGTCTGGCTTGCTCGTTCTGATCCCGCAAGGTCTACCATGTACAACGTGCCTGTGCTCACACCATCACTGGCTGTCTGCTTTATGGTGACCTGCAATACTGCATGTGAGCGGGATGAGGTCTTATTATCGGCTGTGCGAGCTTCTGTGCGCTGCTTGTTGCCCTTCTTCAGCAGGGCCATGGCTTCCTCAGGAGTGCTAAGGGAGAATGTAGAAATCCCTTCTATTTTGGTGTTGCCATTGGGATCCTCTCTGAGGACCAAAGACCTAGAGGAAGGTCTTAATAGGTCTCGGACGGTTTCATTATAGATCTCCGCGTATGACAATGATACAGAGAAATTCTTTTTTTTCCCAGTCTCCTCAATGGCTTTAAACAGGTCCTTCAGGGTGCGATGCATTACTCCAGGGTTGCGGTCCTTACCCATCATGGTGAAGGTCTTTCCAGTGCCTGTCGGGCCGTTGGCAAATATGGCAGCATTGTACCCGGACAGGAGGCCACCCAACAAGGGCTTCACTGTGGAATCATACACAGTCTCCTGGGTAGCTGCCTGGTCAAACACCTGGCTAAATTGGAATGTTGTTTCTCTTGTCCTGGTGGAGCGCAGGACATCGTAAGGATCCTCGCCGGGGTCCTGCAATAGCACTGTCTGCGGTCCGAGCTGGTGTGTGATGCATCGGGCGCGGTTCTTAGTCTCCGTCAAATTAACTGGACGGATGCGCAGAGCGACAGTCATTTGGTGGTCTATAGCTTTATTAGCTTTCGCCTTCTTCATTTTATATCAAACTTCAATCTTCAGAAAAGAGTGAAAATTATCTATGTTGGCACAAGTCCAGCAATATCAGATATGACTCAGGAAGCAGTCAGCTGCCAGTGTTCTACACATCACAGCCCATTGTGACATCATCGGCCCATTGTGACATCACTAGCTGCCATGTGGCAGAAGGGCACTGCTATGTATATCATCCAGGGCCTGCTGTTACAGAATGGGACCAACAGAGGAATCGGACTCCTAACTGTTTTGTTGAGCACTGCAGTGGGAGTAGAGTCTGCCGGCAGACATCGATTTTTGTGGTCAGTGAGCATCTGGACTTAAGGTACAATCCTTCCAATTCTCCATAAGACCCTCATACCAGCTGCCATATAGCTGTTACCCTCTAAGTTGCAGGACTTTTTCATACCCAGTTGGGAAATTACTCTGGACTTTAATATATCATCTGCCGATTATCAGGCACTGAATCAGGCCCAGTGGATTTTTATGTTTTATGTGTGTTCGTTAAGTCAGTGTATACCGGTATTAGGAGACACTTTGTAGTTATTTTAACTCTTTTTTACATATATTGTTCCCATTAATACCGTTTGTGTATATATTATTAAATAAAATACATTGTTATTTTCACCCAGTATTGGTCATAGTCCATGTGTTATTTAGCAGTGGGGTGTGCGCAGTATTATCTCATTTCTTTCTTTTGCACAATGCATTAAGGACCGCCAAGCATAGGCGAATCTAGGGGGTGGCCCGGGGGTGCACCGGGCCACCCTTTAGCCCATTTTGTAGCTGAGGGATGGGGCTTTCCAACGAGCCCAGCCCCGTGTCTCTAGCCCCCTGGGAACCGGAGATACTGCCGGGCAAAGCTGGAAAGTTTTCCCTATAGGATAACATGGGACCCGCTAATTCCGACCCCCACCCAGTTCAATGGCTGCCAGTTCCCCCTTCGGCATCACTGAAGCTTGGGGTTGATCTCAGTCGAAGCCAAATCGCTGGGCCTTCAATCTGATACCAGGCTGGATCCATATGGGTTAATTGGTTCCAGGGATATTGAGGTTAAACCGTTTTTTTTTTATTTATTTCTTAAATGTAATTTCATGACTGTTTATGTTCTTTGAGGTGAGGGCAGATTTCTCTGGAACCAAATAGCCCAGTTTCACGGGACCAAAATCCTTCGAAACCAACTCAAAAGTTCTTCAATATGATACTGGTCTCATGTAAATGGGTCAGTTGGTTCCGAAGATATAGCTGGTTGGTTAAAGGGGGAGTGGTTGTCTCTCCCCCTCACACCAGAAAATGCAGGGACTAGGCTGGTGTATAAGGGGTCAGCCTGGGAATGTCCCTGCATGATCCTGGGACCATATTCCCGGGGAAATCCCTACATTTTCTGTTGTGAAAGGGGTATTATTTCAAATAGCTGTGACCTGCAGTGCTCTGAATACAGCCGGGCAGCCCCCTGCTCTGTCCAGCTGTCAATGACAGTCACCCCTGCAGCTTCCGCTCCAATTCTTCTCCCCACTTTCACCTCAGCCCGCCACCCCTTTAATTATGTGGTGCTGGCCCCCGGTGTGCTCCCTCAATGTCACGCACAACAACAGCGCACACAATATTTCAAATGTCCACTCGGCTAGAGGGGACACCAGGAGGGGAGTGGGAGCATGCTCTGCGCTGCGCTCTGCTCCTCTCCCCATAGAAGCAGCTGCACCGCTCTCCATCTCTCCCTGCAGCAGCAGCGAAGGCTCATATAAAAACTAACACTTGGCGATATGTGGGGGCATTACGCATAAATGTGTGGCTTCATTTGTAAGGGGCATTATGGTGTGCAGCATCATGTGTAAGGGGCATTATGTGTGCTGCATCATGTGTAAGGGGCATTATGTGTGCTGCATCATGTGTAAGGGGCATTATGTGTGCAGCATCATGTGTAAGGGACATTATGTGTGTAGCATCATGTGTAATGGGTACTATGGTGCACGGCATCATGTGTAATGGGTACTATGGTGTGCGGCATCATGTGTAATGGGTACTATGGTGCCATCAAGCAAGAACCCCCTAGTAATGAGCACGTAGGTAAGCAGCACTTATCTGGCAAATGTGTAATGGGCATTACGGTTTGTTATATAGTATGTAATGGGCATCATGATGTGTGGTACAATGTGTAATGGGCATTATGGTGTGTGGCCTTATGTGTAATTGGCATTACGGCGTGTGGCTTTATGTGTAATGCGTATTACGGAGTTTGCTAAAATGTGTAATGGGCATTACTGTGTATGGTCTAAAGTGTAATACCACACCCCTTTTTGTGATGCCACGCCTCCTTCCCACGAGGCCACGCCCCCTTTTTGCTGCGCGGCATAGCCGCGCAAAGGTCCCCCTTCTGTTATGTCTGGTTCTGGGACCACCGATTACAATAATTCTAGATTCGCCCATGCCTCCAAGGATATTATGCCAAGGATCCTTACAAAAGCCATGATGGGGACTGGGACAGATGAGGATATGTTAATCCAAATTCTCATCACCAGGGCAGAGGTGACAGGCTATAGTTTGAGAATGGACATTGTGCTGCTAGGAGGACGTAGAGTGTTTCACCTTCATTCAGGATGGGGTACTGAGGTCTTATAACCTTGGGATTAGAGGGTATCCGACAGGAGACAGGCACATAACATTTTCTTCAACCAGGGTGTGCTGGCTCCTCCCCTCTATATCCCCCTACTAGCCAGTTTTAGAAAATGTGCCCTCAGGAGAGGATGCACACTCCTGGAGCTCCAGAGAGTTTTTTTTTTCTTCAATTTATTTTAGTTTATTATTTTCGGGTTGCTGTTTGGGCTTAACAGCTTCCCTGCGACGAGGGAAGCCGGGGTAGGGACTGCTGCAGGCCTTTCAAGGAACCGAGCTGATCCCTGCTGCAGGTCCACCGACCTGAGAGGGTGCTGTTACCGCGGGCATTGCGCTGCAGCGAGCACACCCCCAGCTGCCGCACACCCCTGGCTCAGCCTGAAAACGTCGGTGGTGAGTGTTAACCGGGTCCCCTCAGTGGGGACGCTGGTTTTGCGTGCGGCATAACGGCGAATGGCGGCGCGGTGGCCCTGCACAGGGATCGCGCGCAGATGTTTTAACACTGCAGCCACGCCGACACTGGATGCCAGGCATTGCCACTGAACCACCAGGGCATATACCGCTATGTGGGAAAATCCTTTTTAAAAGGATTACCAGGCGCCAGTATAAATATTAGTATAGCCCGGACGCCATTACAAGGGCGGGGCTTAGCTCAGAGCTGGACCTGAGCGCGCCTGTACACTGCTTCCTGCTTCTTCTCATGCTGTTGGCGCCATTACAGCAGAGCGGAGATCACTCCTCAGCGCAGCCTTGAAGGGAGAGAGATCGTTCAGCAGAGACAGCAAGTATAGCGCTTGATAGCGCTTCTTGTGTGCTTTAAGCCACAGATAGCAGCACACAGTATTGTTAATATTGTGTTTGTGCATAAACGCCGGTCTATCAAATCGATAGCCCAGGTTACAGGGTGCTGGTGTCCTCCATTTTACTCTGAGTCCCCCACTGCTAATTAAGCAATTTTACACTGTCATATAGATATATGTGATCCTGCACATAGCGTGTTAGCTACATATATTCTACTGTACATTCACTGTGTGTGTGTTCAGCGTGATTGCAGTGTGTTAAGGGGGTATTATCTCTCCATCATTTTGAGAAAAATAACTTGCATGATTTGCAGCAACAAGTTTGCTCCCAGCACTACCTCACAAGTCGCTTGTGACCAGTGTATGTCACCTCAGCTCAGTAGCATGTCTCCGCAGCGCAGTAGCTCGCAGACTGACTCCCAGGAACCTTCATGGGCTACTGGTATGAAAGCCATGTTAGAGACTGTCTCATCACAGCTGGCGACAAATAATTTACAGACTAAGCAAGTCCAGCAGGATTTAAAGGTCCTGTCAGCAAGGGTGGATATTCTCACACCCATGCCAGGGGTGTCCCGCAAGAGGGCACTTGAGGCCGTGGCACCTGACTCCGATATGGACGATGGTGATGGCAATGGTGATGGCGATGGTGACGCAGATGATATTGTAGATTCGCAAGCGTCTCAGTCTAGCATTCAAGGTACTGAAAACCTAGTCCTTGCTGTTAGAGAGGTACTAGATTTACCTCTAGCCACACCAGTGGAGGGTGACCCATTCTTTGTGTCACACAGAAGGCAGGACATAGTTTTTCCTGAACAGTCTGACTTAGAAGAGGTGTTCAAAGCTGCCTGGAAAAATCCAGAGAAACGTTTTACATTGTCCAAACGTTTCAAATCCACCTTCCCTTTTGACCCCACGGGCAGGAAGGTGTGGGAGGAACCCCCTGTTGTGGACGCTTCAGTGTCCCGCCTCTCAAAAAAGGTGGTGCTCCCAGTCCCAGGTACCTCTACCTTAAAAGACGCGGTAGATAGGAAACTAGATAGCACAGTAAAGGCTATGTATACAGCCAGTGGGGCATCCCAACGCCCGGTGCTTGCTAGTTGTTGGATGGCAAAGGCCATCTTCACATGGGCAGGCCAGATACAAGAAGGCCTGTTGGGGGACATGGATGTGCCCACGGTAGCTGAAAAGCTACGTCACATACAGGACACAGCAAAGATGATGTGCGAAGCACAGAAGGAGTTGGGTGCAATTAATGCCCGGAACTCGGCCATGGCTGTGTCGGCCCGCAGGGCCCTGTGGTTGCGGCAGTGGGTCGCTGACGCGGACTCAAAACGCAGTGTAGAGAGCCTACCCTTCACAGGGGATAGACTCTTTGGGAGTGAACTGGATGATCTGATATCAAAGGCTACGGCTGGTAAGTCCACATTCCTCCCATCAGCCTCCACCCCGGTAAGACGCCCTTCAACAGGGAGTACACAGCAGTCCTTTCGGACCTCTAGATTTCGGTCCAGGGCCAGGGGAGGCTCCACCGCCAATAGAGGCGCCAGAGGTAAGCCTAGGAAGGCAGCAACTGCTGCCACAAGAGACCGTGGCACAGGTGCAGCTACGCCCAAGCCCGCTGCATGACGGGCCACTCCCACCTCGGGATTTTCCCGCGGTGGGGGCAAGACTGAGGTTCTTCAGTCACGTGTGGGATGCATCAGCCCTAGACCCTTGGGTCAGGGCCATTATTTCACAGGGTTACAGGCTGGAGTTCGAAAGAACACCCCCCCAGAGATATTTCAGGTTGGGACTCCCTGCAGCAGCAGAGGATCGCAGAATCCTCAGACAAGCTGTACAAAAGCTGTTCCTAGCACAGGTCATCATACCAGTACCAGCTTCAGAAAGGAACAAGGGTTATTTTTCAAACCTGTTTCTGGTTCCAAAGCCAGACGGGTCGGTTCGACCCATCTTAAACTTAAAGTCCCTGAACCCATACTTGAGGGTGTTCAAATTCCAGATGGAATCCCTGAGAGCAGTGATTGCAGGACTGGAGGAGGGGGAATATCTAGCGTCCATCGATGTGAAGGACGCGTACCTCCACGTACCGGTGTGGGCACCACACCAAGCCTTCCTGAGGTTCGCAATCCTGGACGAACAATTTCAGTTCCAAGCCCTACCGTTTGGGCTCTCAACGGCCCCACGAGTCTTCACCAAGGTGATGGCGGAGATGATGTCCTTACTAAGGACTCAAGGGATAAACATCATCCCATACTTGGACGACTTGTTGCTGAAGGCTGTATCAGTGTCCAAGCTGCTGGGAGCCATAGAGACGACAAAGCAGCTCCTGTCCCAACACGGATGGATCCTAAATATACCAAAATCTTCACTGATTCCGTCCCAACGTCTTCAGTTTCTGGGGATGATTTTGGACACGGTGGAGAAAAGGGTATTTCTTCCAAGGGAGAAGATTGCAGTGATACAACAACTGTTGAGGGAGGTGCTAGCCCCAGAAAGAGTCTCGGTCTACCTCTGCATCAGACTAATGGGAACTATGGTAGCCTCTTTCGAGGCTCTACAGTTCGGGAGGCTTCACTCTCGAATTTTCCAGTGGGACCTGTTGAGCAAGTGGTCGGGCTCCCACATCCACATGCACAGGTTGATTCGCCTGTCTGTCAAGGCAAGGCAGTCTCTACAGTGGTGGCTACATACGCCAAATCTCCTGGCAGGGAGGATATTCGGGATCCAGAACTGGATCTTGTTGACCACAGATGCCAGCCTCCACGGCTGGGGGGCGGTGGCACAAGGAATGCGATTCCAGGGCAGGTGGTCCTACTTGGAAACTTAGCTCCACATAAACATCTTGGAGCTGAGGGCAGTACACTATGCTCTTCTAGAGGCTCACTCCCTCCTGGAACAGCAGGCGATACAAGTCCAGTCGGACAATGCAACGACTGTTGCTTACATAAACCGCCAAGGCGGCACGAAGAGCAGAGCGTGCATGAGAGAAGCTCTCAAGATTCTGACCTGGGCCGAGACACATGCGGTGGCAATATCTGCCATCTTCATACCCGGGGTGGACAACTGGGAGGCGGACTTCCTGAGTCGTCACGACCTCCACCCTGGGGAATGGAGTCTGCATCCTCAAGTGTTCGGAAGCATTGTAGATCTGTGGGGGCTCCCACAGATAGACTTAATGGCCTCAAGGACCAACCACAAGGTGGTAAGGTATTGCTCAAGGACAAGAGATCCTCAAGCAGAGGCAACAGATGCTCTGACAACGGACTGGGTATACGACCTGGTATACATATTCCCGCCCCTCCCACTCTTGGGGAGAGTGTTACAGAGGATCAGACATCAGCGGGTGCAGGCAATCCTAATAGCACCGGATTGGCCCAGGAGAGCATGGTACGCAAGTCTGCAAAACATGCTGATAGAAGACCCGTGGCGGCTGCCTCTACGAAGAGACCTTCTGGTACAAGGCCCCTTCGTCTACCAGGACTTAGGGCGTCTTCGTTTGACGGCCTGGAGATTGAGCGGAACATCTTAGCTCTGAAAGGATTTCATTCTTCGGTCATAAACACCATGACCCGGGCCAGGAAGGCAGTGACAGCCTCGCACTACCATAAGATCTGGCGTAGATATGTGTCCTGGTGCGAACACATGAGTTTTCCGCCAGCAGACTTCAAATTGGACCGTTTCCTGCTTTTCCTGCAGGTGGGCCTTGAGAAGGGACTCCGGCTGGGATCTCTAAAGGTTCAAATATCGGCTCTTTCTGTCTTCTTTCAGAAGAAGTTGGTGGTCTATCCTGAAGTCCAGACCTTTCTACAAGGAGTCTTAAGGATACAGCCTCCATTTGTGGCGCCAACGGCGCCCTGGGACCTAGATGTGGTCCTGGAATTTCTGCAGTCAGCCTGGTTTGAACCAGTGGACTCCATAGATTTAAAATACCTCACCTGGAAGACGGTGACGCTACTGGCTCTGGCCTCGGCCAGAAGAGTTTCTGAGCTTGGTGCTCTCTCTTGTAAGAGCCCTTACTTGATTTTCCATCAAGACAGGGCAGAACTTCGGACAAGACAGCAGTTCCTGCCAAAAGTGGTCTCGGCGTTCCATATGAACCAGCCGATTGTGGTTCCTTCTTGCTCAGGCCATAAGGATATTCCTGAGTCACTTGATGTGGCTAGAATCCTGCAGATCTACGTGAGACGAACATCAAGGATCCGTAAGACGGAGTGTCTTTTTGTGTTGTATGACGCACAAAAGAAGGGATGCCCAGCATCAAAGCAATCAATTGCTAGATGGATTCGTTCTACTATACAGCAAGCATATGTGTCAGCACATCTGACTATGCCGGCATCAGTGAAAGCCCATTCCACTAGAGCCGTAGGAGCATCCTGGGCGGCTGCTCGGGGTGTTTCAGCTTTGCAGCTATGTAGAGCTGCCACCTGGTCTGGTCAACATACCTTCGTCAAATTTTACAAGTTTGACACTGTGGCCAGGGATGATACCCAGTTTGGGCAGGCGGTGTTGCAACAGGCTCCGCACATTCCCGCCCTTTCTGGAAGCTTTGGGACCTCCCCAAGGTTATAAGACCTCAGTACCCCATCCTGAATGAAGGTGAAAATAGGATTTTAATACCTACCGGTAAATCCTTTTCACTGAATTCAGATGGGGTACTGAGCGCCCGCCTCAGTGCGGGGCTCTGTTGCACAGGTTATTATCCTGTTTATGCCCTTTGCTAATTGCAAAGTCTGGTTTTCTGATAAGTTATAGGTCCGTTGACCTGTTTCGGAGCAGCTGAGTTTTGGTGACAAAAGTTGCTCCATAAAAATACATTTATGTTTCTAAGTAACACAATGACGGGGTTAACTACGTTTAGTTGAGAGAGTTGTTGTGTGTGTTGTGGTGTGCTGGTGCAAATCTCACCACGTTATCTTAATGATTAGTTCCTACCTCACATACGTTATCCTTCCTTCGGGCACAGTTTTTCTTAACTGGCTAGTAGGGGGATATAGAGGGGAGGAGCCAGCACACCCTGGTTGAAGAAAATGTTATGTGCCTGTCTCCTGTCGGATACCCTCTAATCCCAAGGTTATAAGACCTCAGTACCCCATCTGAATTCAGTGAAAAGGATTTACCGGTAGGTATTAAAATCCTATTTTCTCACTGATAACATCACAACATGTGCTCTAAGTGCACATGAGAGTAACCATTTGCTCCCAAACACAGACAATGGCCATTCACACAAATAAGGGCCCTTATTCTGATCTAATCGCAGTACAAATTTGTTCTCAAAATGGGCAAAACCATGTGCCCTCCAGGTGGGGCAGATTTAACATGTGCAGAGAGAGTTAGATTTGGGTGAGTTATTTTGTTTCTGTGCAGGGTAAATACTGGCTGTATTATTTTTACACTGCAATTTAGATTTCAGTTTCAAAACACCCCACCCAAATGTAACTCTCTCTGCGCTTGTTACATCTGCCCCACTTGCAGTGCACATGGTTTTGCCCATTTTGAGAACAAATTTGCACTTTCGATCAGTTCTGAATAAGGGCCTAGGTCAATCCATTTTATTTAACAATGTGATCAGAACAATTGGTTTTTTTGTTAGTTTATTTCACCATTTTTCCAATTTGCTGTATTATAATTTCTATCTTGTATAATTTCTGTTCTTGTCATTTGCTATAGATATGCCGGAGGAGGCAGCTAATACCCCTTTTACACCGCCGAAAAATCCGGGTCAGCGGCGGGTCAGACCCAGATCGTCGGCGGTGTAAATGGGACACGCCGTGTCCCTTTACACGGGACTTCTACCCACAACTTTTCATATAATCTCTTTTTTCGCTTACACATCCTCTTGACCCCAATATTGCTGTGTGACTGTATCATAGAGCCCACCAAAAGCCTTTGCAATGTGGCTCAACCAATTTGCAATATGTGGCAACCATGTGCATAACGGAGTGTAAGCCTGTGAGCAGGGCCCTCTGAGCTTGTACGTCGGATATTACCCAGTCTTTTTCTATTGCTGTTTGTTCCCAATTGTAAAGCGCAATGGAATGTACTAGTACTATATGAGTAAAATATAATAATTAATAATTGAGGATGTCAGGAATGTGCTATGAAGCCCCATCACCCATCTACTGGTAGTGTCCTAGCATAATTATTACAAGATCTACTGTATGCATCAGAATCAACTTTATTGGCCATGTGTGCTTGCGCACACTAGGAATTTTTTGTCGATCATATTACATAACAAGAATACAATAAAACCACTAACAGCACACATTATGTATAACTGACTGATGTACCTGGCATTGTCCTGGTTTAAGCCTTTAATTATCAATGAGTTGGATATAAAGGTTATCATTTATAAATAATTGGCAGCTCTTCCAACACACCCATGGGGTGGCTGCTGAGTGTCGTTTTTTTTTTGTTGGGGTTTCGCCAGTAGCCCTATTCCCCAGTTTTCCCTCAGGTGTAAAAGTGTCCATACACGTTACAATTATTGAATACAATATTGTATATAATACTGTATACAATAATTGTAACGTGTATGGGCACCCTTACTGCCGACCCAATTGCTGTTCATGTGTGCAATGTGTAGTGACCAACCTTGAAAGGGGTGTACACCTTAAGATGCTGTGGCGTTGGTCTCGAATTGCGGTTGGGGATTGATTGCCGGACACAGGGAGGAAAATCACGCAGCGGCTTTTCTCTTGTTGTCACTTGATAAATATTCCCAGACCTGGGCACGATCCCACAGCCAGGCTCTGGAGGATGAGGGACTTCTGGCAGCACTGTGATCCCTCTGACGCCCTCGGAAGTCTTATGAGGGACACAGACACGGTTTCTCTCCACTCGTGTCTTGATAAACTTGGCCTTGCTTCCGTAGGTCATTGTGCTGCGGGATTCTTCATAAGCACTATCCGTAGGGCTGATGTGCGTGATCATAACCAATCGGCTTTTCCCGCTCAGTGCTCCCTTTAGCAGCCAGGTCAGCTTGCTGTCCCGATAGTTTATATGGCTGCCTGGTCTGTCACGCAGCGCCATGATACACATCCTGAGGGCAAGAAGGGATCGGTTGATGTATCCTCCTTCTTTCATGGTCTGGCCGCTGTTCTTAGTCTGGCTTGCTCGTTCTGATCCCGCAAGGTCTACCATGTACAACGTGCCTGTGCTCACACCATCACTGGCTGTCTGCTTTATGGTGACCTGCAATACTGCATGTGAGCGGGATGAGGTCTTATTATCGGCTGTGCGAGCTTCTGTGCGCTGCTTGTTGCCCTTCTTCAGCAGGGCCATGGCTTCCTCAGGAGTGCTAAGGGAGAATGTAGAAATCCCTTCTATTTTGGTGTTGCCATTGGGATCCTCTCTGAGGACCAAAGACCTAGAGGAAGGTCTTAATAGGTCTCGGACGGTTTCATTATAGATCTCCGCGTATGACAATGATACGGAGAAATTCTTTTTTTTCCCAGTCTCCTCAATGGCTTTAAACAGGTCCTTCAGGGTGCGATGCATTACTCCAGGGTTGCGGTCCTTACCCATCATGGTGAAGGTCTTTCCAGTGCCTGTCGGGCCGTTGGCAAATATGGCAGCATTGTACCCGGACAGGAGGCCACCCAACAAGGGCTTCACTGTGGAATCATACACAGTCTCCTGGGTAGCTGCCTGGTCAAACACCTGGCTAAATTGGAATGTTGTTTCTCTTGTCCTGGTGGAGCGCAGGACATCGTAAGGATCCTCGCCGGGGTCCTGCAATAGCACTGTCTGCGGTCCGAGCTGGTGTGTGATGCATCGGGCGCGGTTCTTAGTCTCCGTCAAATTAACTGGACGGATGCGCAGAGCGACAGTCATTTGGTGGTCTATAGCTTTATTAGCTTTCGCCTTCTTCATTTTATATCAAACTTCAATCTTCAGAAAAGAGTGAAAAATTATCTATGTTGGCACAAGTCCAGCAATATCAGATATGACTCAGGAAGCAGTCAGCTGCCAGTGTTCTACACATCACAGCCCATTGTGACATCATCGGCCCATTGTGACATCACTAGCTGCCATGTGGCAGAAGGGCACTGCTATGTATATCATCCAGGGCCTGCTGTTACAGAATGGGACCAACAGAGGAATCGGACTCCTAACTGTTTTGTTGAGCACTGCAGTGGGAGTAGAGTCTGCCGGCAGACATCGATTTTTGTGGTCAGTGAGCATCTGGACTTAAGGTACAATCCTTCCAATTCTCCATAAGACCCTCATACCAGCTGCCATATAGCTGTTACCCTCTAAGTTGCAGGACTTTTTCATACCCAGTTGGGAAATTACTCTGGACTTTAATATATCATCTGCCGATTATCAGGCACTGAATCAGGCCCAGTGGATTTTTATGTTTTATGTGTGTTCGTTAAGTCAGTGTATACCGGTATTAGGAGACACTTTGTAGTTATTTTAACTCTTTTTTACATATATTGTTCCCATTAATACCGTTTGTGTATATATTATTAAATAAAATACATTGTTATTTTCACCCAGGATTGGTCATAGTCCATGTGTTATTTAGCAGTGGGGTGTGCGCAGTGTTATCTCATTTCTTTCTTTTGCACAATGCATTAAGGACCGCCAAGCATAGGCGAATCTAGGGGGTGGCCCGGGGGTGCACCGGGCCACCCTTTAGCCCATTTTGTAGCTGAGGCATGGGGCTTTCCAACGAGCCCAGCCCCGTGTCTCTAGCCCCCTGGGAACCGGAGATACTGCCGGGCAAAGCTGGAAAGTTTTCCCTATAGGATAACATGGGACCCGCTAATTCCGACCCCCACCCAGTTCAACGGCTGCCAGTTCCCCCTTCGGCATCACTGAAGCTTGGGGTTGATCTCAGTCGAAGCCAAATCGCTGGGCCTTCAATCTGATACCAGGCTGGATCCATATGGGTTAATTGGTTCCAGGGATATTGAGGTTAAACCGTTTTTTTTTTTATTTATTTCTTAAATGTAATTTCATGACTGTTTATGTTCTTTGAGGTGAGGGCAGATTTCTCTGGAACCAAATAGCCCAGTTTCACGGGACCAAAATCCTTCGAAACCAACTCAAAAGTTCTTCAATATGATACTGGTCTCATGTAAATGGGTCAGTTGGTTCCGAAGATATAGCTGGTTGGTTAAAGGGGGAGTGGTTGTCTCTCCCCCTCACACCAGAAAATGCAGGGACTAGGCTGGTGTATAAGGGGTCAGCCTGGGAATGTCCCTGCATGATCCTGGGACCATATTCCCGGGGAAATCCCTACATTTTCTGTTGTGAAAGGGGTATTATTTCAAATAGCTGTGACCTGCAGTGCTCTGAATACAGCCGGGCAGCCCCCTGCTCTGTCCAGCTGTCAATGACAGTCACCCCTGCAGCTTCCGCTCCAATTCTTCTCCCCACTTTCACCTCAGCCCGCCACCCCTTTAATCATGTGGTGCTGGCCCCCGGTGTGCTCCCTCAATGTCACGCACAACAACAGCGCACACAATATTTCAAATGTCCACTCGGCTAGAGGGGACACCAGGAGGGGAGTGGGAGCATGCTCTGCGCTGCGCTCTGCTCCTCTCCCCATAGAAGCAGCTGCACCGCTCTCCATCTCTCCCTGCAGCAGCAGCGAAGGCTCATATAAAAACTAACACTTGGCGATATGTGGGGGCATTACGCATAAATGTGTGGCTTCATTTGTAAGGGGCATTATGGTGTGCAGCATCATGTGTAAGGGGCATTATGTGTGCTGCATCATGTGTAAGGGGCATTATGTGTGCTGCATCATGTGTAAGGGGCATTATGTGTGCAGCATCATGTGTAAGGGACATTATGTGTGTAGCATCATGTGTAATGGGTACTATGGTGCACGGCATCATGTGTAATGGGTACTATGGTGTGCGGCATCATGTGTAATGGGTACTATGGTGCCATCAAGCAAGAACCCCCTAGTAATGAGCACGTAGGTAAGCAGCACTTATCTGGCAAATGTGTAATGGGCATTACGGTTTGTTATATAGTATGTGATGGGCATCATGATGTGTGGCACAATGTGTAATGGGCATTATGGTGTGTGGCCTTATGTGTAATTGGCATTACGGCGTGTGTCTTTATGTGTAATGCGTATTACGGAGTTTGCTAAAATGTGTAATGGGCATTACTGTGTATGGTCTAAAGTGTAATACCACACCCCTTTTTGTGATGCCACGCCTCCTTCCCACGAGGCCACGCCCCCTTTTTGCTGCGCGGCGTAGCCGCGCAAAGGTCCCCCTTCTGTTATGTCTGGATCTGGGACCACCCATTACCATAATTCTAGATTCGCCCATGCCTCCAAGGATATTATGCCAAGGATCCTTACAAAAGCCATGATGGGGACTGGGACAGATGAGGATATGTTAATCCAAATTCTCATCACCAGGGCAGAGGTGGCAGGCTATAGTTTGAGAATGGACATTGTGCTGCTAGGAGGACGTAGAGTGTTTCTCACTGATAACATCACAACATGTGCTCTAAGTGCACATGAGAGTAACCATTTGCTCCCAAACACAGACAATGGCCATTCACACAAATAAGGGCCCTTATTCTGATCTAATCGCAGTACAAATTTGTTCTCAAAATGGGCAAAACCATGTGCCCTCCAGGTGGGGCAGATTTAACATGTGCAGAGAGAGTTAGATTTGGGTGAGTTATTTTGTTTCTGTGCAGGGTAAATACTGGCTGTATTATTTTTACACTGCAATTTAGATTTCAGTTTCAAAACACCCCACCCAAATGTAACTCTCTCTGCGCTTGTTACATCTGCCCCACTTGCAGTGCACATGGTTTTGCCCATTTTGAGAACAAATTTGCACTTTCGATCAGTTCTGAATAAGGGCCTAGGTCAATCCATTTTATTTAACAATGTGATCAGAACAATTGTTTTTTTTGTTAGTTTATTTCACCATTTTTCCAATTTGCTGTATTATAATTTCTATCTTGTATAATTTCTGTTCTTGTCATTTGCTATAGATATGCCGGAGGAGGCAGCTAATACCCCTTTTACACCGCCGAAAAATCCGGGTCAGCGGCGGGTCAGACCCAGATCGTCGGCGGTGTAAATGGGACACGCCGTGTCCCTTTACACGGGACTTCTACCCACAACTTTTCATATAATCTCTTTTTTCGCTTACACATCCTCTTGACCCCAATATTGCTGTGTGACTGTATCATAGAGCCCACCAAAAGCCTTTGCAATGTGGCTCAACCAATTTGCAATATGTGGCAACCATGTGCATAACGGAGTGTAAGCCTGTGAGCAGGGCCCTCTGAGCTTGTACGTCGGATATTACCCAGTCTTTTTCTATTGCTGTTTGTTCCCAATTGTAAAGCGCAATGGAATGTACTAGTACTATATGAGTAAAATATAATAATTAATAATTGAGGATGTCAGGAATGTGCTATGAAGCCCCATCACCCATCTACTGGTAGTGTCCTAGCATAATTATTACAAGATCTACTGTATGCATCAGAATCAACTTTATTGGCCATGTGTGCTTGCGCACACTAGGAATTTTTTGTCGATCATATTACATAACAAGAATACAATAAAACCACTAACAGCACACATTATGTATAACTGACTGATGTACCTGGCATTGTCCTGGTTTAAGCCTTTAATTATCAATGAGTTGGATATAAAGGTTATCATTTATAAATAATTGGCAGCTCTTCCAACACACCCATGGGGTGGCTGCTGAGTGTCGTTTTTTTTTTGTTGGGGTTTCGCCAGTAGCCCTATTCCCCAGTTTTCCCTCAGGTGTAAAAGTGTCCATACTCGTTACAATTATTGAATACAATATTGTATATAATACTGTATACAATAATTGTAACGTGTATGGGCACCCTTACTGCCGACCCAATTGCTGTTCATGTGTGCAATGTGTAGTGACCAACCTTGAAAGGGGTGTACACCTTAAGATGCTGTGGCGTTGGTCTCGAATTGCGGTTGGGGATTGATTGCCGGACACAGGGAGGAAAATCACGCAGCGGCTTTTCTCTTGTTGTCACTTGATAAATATTCCCAGACCTGGGCACGATCCCACAGCCAGGCTCTGGAGGATGAGGGACTTCCGGCAGCACTGTGATCCCTCTGACGCCCTCGGAAGTCTTATGAGGGACACAGACACGGTTTCTCTCCACTCGTGTCTTGATAAACTTGGCCTTGCTTCCGTAGGTCATTGTGCTGCGGGATTCTTCATAAGCACTATCCGTAGGGCTGATGTGCGTGATCATAACCAATCGGCTTTTCCCGCTCAGTGCTCCCTTTAGCAGCCAGGTCAGCTTGCTGTCCCGATAGTTTATATGGCTGCCTGGTCTGTCACGCAGCGCCATGATACACATCCTGAGGGCAAGAAGGGATCGGTTGATGTATCCTCCTTCTTTCATGGTCTGGCCGCTGTTCTTAGTCTGGCTTGCTCGTTCTGATCCCGCAAGGTCTACCATGTACAACGTGCCTGTGCTCACACCATCACTGGCTGTCTGCTTTATGGTGACCTGCAATACTGCATGTGAGCGGGATGAGGTCTTATTATCGGCTGTGCGAGCTTCTGTGCGCTGCTTGTTGCCCTTCTTCAGCAGGGCCATGGCTTCCTCAGGAGTGCTAAGGGAGAATGTAGAAATCCCTTCTATTTTGGTGTTGCCATTGGGATCCTCTCTGAGGACCAAAGACCTAGAGGAAGGTCTTAATAGGTCTCGGACGGTTTCATTATAGATCTCCGCGTATGACAATGATACGGAGAAATTCTTTTTTTTCCCAGTCTCCTCAATGGCTTTAAACAGGTCCTTCAGGGTGCGATGCATTACTCCAGGGTTGCGGTCCTTACCCATCATGGTGAAGGTCTTTCCAGTGCCTGTCGGGCCGTTGGCAAATATGGCAGCATTGTACCCGGACAGGAGGCCACCCAACAAGGGCTTCACTGTGGAATCATACACAGTCTCCTGGGTAGCTGCCTGGTCAAACACCTGGCTAAATTGGAATGTTGTTTCTCTTGTCCTGGTGGAGCGCAGGACATCGTAAGGATCCTCGCCGGGGTCCTGCAATAGCACTGTCTGCGGTCCGAGCTGGTGTGTGATGCATCGGGCGCGGTTCTTAGTCTCCGTCAAATTAACTGGACGGATGCGCAGAGCGACAGTCATTTGGTGGTCTATAGCTTTATTAGCTTTCGCCTTCTTCATTTTATATCAAACTTCAATCTTCAGAAAAGAGTGAAAAATTATCTATGTTGGCACAAGTCCAGCAATATCAGATATGACTCAGGAAGCAGTCAGCTGCCAGTGTTCTACACATCACAGCCCATTGTGACATCATCGGCCCATTGTGACATCACTAGCTGCCATGTGGCAGAAGGGCACTGCTATGTATATCATCCAGGGCCTGCTGTTACAGAATGGGACCAACAGAGGAATCGGACTCCTAACTGTTTTGTTGAGCACTGCAGTGGGAGTAGAGTCTGCCGGCAGACATCGATTTTTGTGGTCAGTGAGCATCTGGACTTAAGGTACAATCCTTCCAATTCTCCATAAGACCCTCATACCAGCTGCCATATAGCTGTTACCCTCTAAGTTGCAGGACTTTTTCATACCCAGTTGGGAAATTACTCTGGACTTTAATATATCATCTGCCGATTATCAGGCACTGAATCAGGCCCAGTGGATTTTTATGTTTTATGTGTGTTCGTTAAGTCAGTGTATACCGGTATTAGGAGACACTTTGTAGTTATTTTAACTCTTTTTTACATATATTGTTCCCATTAATACCGTTTGTGTATATATTATTAAATAAAATACATTGTTATTTTCACCCAGGATTGGTCATAGTCCATGTGTTATTTAGCAGTGGGGTGTGCGCAGTATTATCTCATTTCTTTCTTTTGCACAATGCATTAAGGACCGCCAAGCATAGGCGAATCTAGGGGGTGGCCCGGGGGTGCACCGAGCCACCCTTTAGCCCATTTTGTAGCTGAGGGATGGGGCTTTCCAACGAGCCCAGCCCCGTGTCTCTAGCCCCCTGGGAACCGGAGATACTGCCGGGCAAAGCTGGAAAGTTTTCCCTATAGGATAACATGGGACCCGCTAATTCCGACCCCCACCCAGTTCAACGGCTGCCAGTTCCCCCTTCGGCATCACTGAAGCTTGGGGTTGATCTCAGTCGAAGCCAAATCGCTGGGCCTTCAATCTGATACCAGGCTGGATCCATATGGGTTAATTGGTTCCAGGGATATTGAGGTTAAACCGTTTTTTTTTTATTTATTTCTTAAATGTAATTTCATGACTGTTTATGTTCTTTGAGGTGAGGGCAGATTTCTCTGGAACCAAATAGCCCAGTTTCACGGGACCAAAATCCTTCGAAACCAACTCAAAAGTTCTTCAATATGATACTGGTCTCATGTAAATGGGTCAGTTGGTTCCGAAGATATAGCTGGTTGGTTAAAGGGGGAGTGGTTGTCTCTCCCCCTCACACCAGAAAATGCAGGGACTAGGCTGGTGTATAAGGGGTCAGCCTGGGAATGTCCCTGCATGATCCTGGGACCATATTCCCGGGGAAATCCCTACATTTTCTGTTGTGAAAGGGGTATTATTTCAAATAGCTGTGACCTGCAGTGCTCTGAATACAGCCGGGCAGCCCCCTGCTCTGTCCAGCTGTCAATGACAGTCACCCCTGCAGCTTCCGCTCCAATTCTTCTCCCCACTTTCACCTCAGCCCGCCACCCCTTTAATCATGTGGTGCTGGCCCCCGGTGTGCTCCCTCAATGTCACGCACAACAACAGCGCACACAATATTTCAAATGTCCACTCGGCTAGAGGGGACACCAGGAGGGGAGTGGGAGCATGCTCTGCGCTGCGCTCTGCTCCTCTCCCCATAGAAGCAGCTGCACCGCTCTCCATCTCTCCCTGCAGCAGCAGCGAAGGCTCATATAAAAACTAACACTTGGCGATATGTGGGGGCATTACGCATAAATGTGTGGCTTCATTTGTAAGGGGCATTATGGTGTGCAGCATCATGTGTAAGGGGCATTATGTGTGCTGCATCATGTGTAAGGGGCATTATGTGTGCCGCATCATGTGTAAGGGGCATTATGTGTGCAGCATCATGTGTAAGGGACATTGGGGCAGATGTATTAAGCCTTAATAAGAGATAAATGGCAGGGTGATAAGGAGAGATAAACGTCCAGCCAATCAACTCCTTACTGACTTTTTTCAAACACAGGCTGTAACATGGCAGTTGGCAGGTGATTGGCTGGACGTTTATCTCTCCTTATCACCACTGGATTTATCTCTTGTTAAGGCTTAATACATCTGCCCCATTATGTGTGTAGCATCATGTGTAATGGGTACTATGGTGCACGGCATCATGTGTAATGGGTACTATGGTGTGCGGCATCATGTGTAATGGGTACTATGGTGCCATCAAGCAAGAACCCCCTAGTAATGAGCACGTAGGTAAGCAGCACTTATCTGGCAAATGTGTAATGGGCATTACGGTTTGTTATATAGTATGTAATGGGCATCATGATGTGTGGCACAATGTGTAATGGGCATTATGGTGTGTGGCCTTATGTGTAATTGGCATTACGGCGTGTGGCTTTATGTGTAATGCGTATTACGGAGTTTGCTAAAATGTGTAATGGGCATTACTGTGTATGGTCTAAAGTGTAATACCACACCCCTTTTTGTGATGCCACGCCTCCTTCCCACGAGGCCACGCCCCCTTTTTGCTGCGCGGCATGGCCACGCAAAGGTCCCCCTTCTGTTATGTCTGGATCTGGGACCACCCATTACCATAATTCTAGATTCGCCCATGCCTCCAAGGATATTATGCCAAGGATCCTTACAAAAGCCATGATGGGGACTGGGACAGATGAGGATATGTTAATCCAAATTCTCATCACCAGGGCAGAGGTGGCAGGCTATAGTTTGAGAATGGACATTGTGCTGCTAGGAGGACGTAGAGTGTTTCTCACTGATAACATCACAACATGTGCTCTAAGTGCACATGAGAGTAACCATTTGCTCCCAAACACAGACAATGGCCATTCACACAAATAAGGGCCCTTATTCTGATCTAATCGCAGTACAAATTTGTTCTCAAAATGGGCAAAACCATGTGCCCTCCAGGTGGGGCAGATTTAACATGTGCAGAGAGAGTTAGATTTGGGTGAGTTATTTTGTTTCTGTGCAGGGTAAATACTGGCTGTATTATTTTTACACTGCAATTTAGATTTCAGTTTCAAAACACCCCACCCAAATGTAACTCTCTCTGCGCTTGTTACATCTGCCCCACTTGCAGTGCACATGGTTTTGCCCATTTTGAGAACAAATTTGCACTTTCGATCAGTTCTGAATAAGGGCCTAGGTCAATCCATTTTATTTAACAATGTGATCAGAACAATTGTTTTTTTTGTTAGTTTATTTCACCATTTTTCCAATTTGCTGTATTATAATTTCTATCTTGTATAATTTCTGTTCTTGTCATTTGCTATAGATATGCCGGAGGAGGCAGCTAATACCCCTTTTACACCGCCGAAAAATCCGGGTCAGCGGCGGGTCAGACCCAGATCGTCGGCGGTGTAAATGGGACACGCCGTGTCCCTTTACACGGGACTTCTACCCACAACTTTTCATATAATCTCTTTTTTCGCTTACACATCCTCTTGACCCCAATATTGCTGTGTGACTGTATCATAGAGCCCACCAAAAGCCTTTGCAATGTGGCTCAACCAATTTGCAATATGTGGCAACCATGTGCATAACGGAGTGTAAGCCTGTGAGCAGGGCCCTCTGAGCTTGTACGTAGGATATTACCCAGTCTTTTTCTATTGCTGTTTGTTCCCAATTGTAAAGCGCAATGGAATGTACTAGTACTATATGAGTAAAATATAATAATTAATAATTGAGGATGTCAGGAATGTGCTATGAAGCCCCATCACCCATCTACTGGTAGTGTCCTAGCATAATTATTACAAGATCTACTGTATGCATCAGAATCAACTTTATTGGCCATGTGTGCTTGCGCACACTAGGAATTTTTTGTCGATCATATTACATAACAAGAATACAATAAAACCACTAACAGCACACATTATGTATAACTGACTGATGTACCTGGCATTGTCCTGGTTTAAGCCTTTAATTATCAATGAGTTGGATATAAAGGTTATCATTTATAAATAATTGGCAGCTCTTCCAACACACCCATGGGGTGGCTGCTGAGTGTCGTTTTTTTTTTGTTGGGGTTTCGCCAGTAGCCCTATTCCCCAGTTTTCCCTCAGGTGTAAAAGTGTCCATACACGTTACAATTATTGAATACAATATTGTATATAATACTGTATACAATAATTGTAACGTGTATGGGCACCCTTACTGCCGATCCAATTGCTGTTCATGTGTGCAATGTGTAGTGACCAACCTTGAAAGGGGTGTACACCTTAAGATGCTGTGGCGTTGGTCTCGAATTGCGGTTGGGGATTGATTGCCGGACACAGGGAGGAAAATCACGCAGCGGCTTTTCTCTTGTTGTCACTTGATAAATATTCCCAGACCTGGGCACGATCCCACAGCCAGGCTCTGGAGGATGAGGGACTTCCGGCAGCACTGTGATCCCTCTGACGCCCTCGGAAGTCTTATAAGGGACACAGACACGGTTTCTCTCCACTCGTGTCTTGATAAACTTGGCCTTGCTTCCGTAGGTCATTGTGCTGCGGGATTCTTCATAAGCACTATCCGTAGGGCTGATGTGCGTGATCATAACCAATCGGCTTTTCCCGCTCAGTGCTCCCTTTAGCAGCCAGGTCAGCTTGCTGTCCCGATAGTTTATATGGCTGCCTGGTCTGTCACGCAGCGCCATGATACACATCCTGAGGGCAAGAAGGGATCGGTTGATGTATCCTCCTTCTTTCATGGTCTGGCCGCTGTTCTTAGTCTGGCTTGCTCGTTCTGATCCCGCAAGGTCTACCATGTACAACGTGCCTGTGCTCACACCATCACTGGCTGTCTGCTTTATGGTGACCTTCAATACTGCATGTGAGCGGGATGAGGTCTTATTATCGGCTGTGCGAGCTTCTGTGCGCTGCTTGTTGCCCTTCTTCAGCAGGGCCATGGCTTCCTCAGGAGTGCTAAGGGAGAATGTAGAAATCCCTTCTATTTTGGTGTTGCCATTGGGATACTCTCTGAGGACCAAAGACCTAGAGGAAGGTCTTAATAGGTCTCGGACGGTTTCATTATAGATCTCCGCGTATGACAATGATACGGAGAAATTATTTTTTTCCCCAGTCTCCTCAATGGCTTTAAACAGGTCCTTCAGGGTGCGATGCATTACTCCAGGGTTGCGGTCCTTACCCATCATGGTGAAGGTCTTTCCAGTGCCTGTCGGGCCGTTGGCAAATATGGCAGCATTGTACCCGGACAGGAGGCCACCCAACAAGGGCTTCACTGTAGAATCATACACAGTCTCCTGGGTAGCTGCCTGGTCAAACACCTGGCTAAATTGGAATGTTGTTTCTCTTGTCCTGGTGGAGCGCAGGACATCGTAAGGATCCTCGCCGGGGTCCTGCAATAGCACTGTCTGCGGTCCGAGCTGGTGTGTGATGCATCGGGCGCGGTTCTTAGTCTCCGTCAAATTAACTGGACGGATGCGCAGAGCGACAGTCATTTGGTGGTCTATAGCTTTATTAGCTTTCGCCTTCTTCATTTTATATCAAACTTCAATCTTCAGAAAAGAGTGAAAAATTATCTATGTTGGCACAAGTCCAGCAATATCAGATATGACTCAGGAAGCAGTCAGCTGCCAGTGTTCTACACATCACAGCCCATTGTGACATCATCGGCCCATTGTGACATCACTAGCTGCCATGTGGCAGAAGGGCACTGCTATGTATATCATCCAGGGCCTGCTGTTACAGAATGGGACCAACAGAGGAATCGGACTCCTAACTGTTTTGTTGAGCACTGCAGTGGGAGTAGAGTCTGCCGGCAGACATCGATTTTTGTGGTCAGTGAGCATCTGGACTTAAGGTACAATCCTTCCAATTCTCCATAAGACCCTCATACCAGCTGCCATATAGCTGTTACCCTCTAAGTTGCAGGACTTTTTCATACCCAGTTGGGAAATTACTCTGGACTTTAATATATCATCTGCCGATTATCAGGCACTGAATCAGGCCCAGTGGATTTTTATGTTTTATGTGTGTTCGTTAAGTCAGTGTATACCGGTATTAGGAGACACTTTGTAGTTATTTTAACTCTTTTTTACATATATTGTTCCCATTAATACCGTTTGTGTATATATTATTAAATAAAATACATTGTTATTTTCACCCAGGATTGGTCATAGTCCATGTGTTATTTAGCAGTGGGGTGTGCGCAGTATTATCTCATTTCTTTCTTTTGCACAATGCATTAAGGACCGCCAAGCATAGGCGAATCTAGGGGGTGGCCCGGGGGTGCACCGGGCCACCCTTTAGCCCATTTTGTAGCTGAGGGATGGGGCTTTCCAACGAGCCCAGCCCCGTGTCTCTAGCCCCCTGGGAACCGGAGATACTGCCGGGCAAAGCTGGAAAGTTTTCCCTATAGGATAACATGGGACCCGCTAATTCCGACCCCCACCCAGTTCAACGGCTGCCAGTTCCCCCTTCGGCATCACTGAAGCTTGGGGTTGATCTCAGTCGAAGCCAAATCGCTGGGCCTTCAATCTGATACCAGGCTGGATCCATATGGGTTAATTGGTTCCAGGGATATTGAGGTTAAACCGTTTTTTTTTTAATTTATTTCTTAAATGTAATTTCATGACTGTTTATGTTCTTTGAGGTGAGGGCAGATTTCTCTGGAACCAAATAGCCCAGTTTCACGGGACCAAAATCCTTCGAAACCAACTCAAAAGTTCTTCAATATGATACTGGTCTCATGTAAATGGGTCAGTTGGTTCCGAAGATATAGCTGGTTGGTTAAAGGGGGAGTGGTTGTCTCTCCCCCTCACACCAGAAAATGCAGGGACTAGGCTGGTGTATAAGGGGTCAGCCTGGGAATGTCCCTGCATGATCCTGGGACCATATTCCCGGGGAAATCCCTACATTTTCTGTTGTGAAAGGGGTATTATTTCAAATAGCTGTGACCTGCAGTGCTCTGAATACAGCCGGGCAGCCCCCTGCTCTGTCCAGCTGTCAATGACAGTCACCCCTGCAGCTTCCGCTCCAATTCTTCTCCCCACTTTCACCTCAGCCCGCCACCCCTTTAATCATGTGGTGCTGGCCCCCGGTGTGCTCCCTCAATGTCACGCACAACAACAGCGCACACAATATTTCAAATGTCCACTCGGCTAGAGGGGACACCAGGAGGGGAGTGGGAGCATGCTCTGCGCTGCGCTCTGCTCCTCTCCCCATAGAAGCAGCTGCACCGCTCCATCTCTCCCTGCAGCAGCAGCGAAGGCTCATATAAAAACTAACACTTGGCGATATGTGGGGGCATTACGCATAAATGTGTGGCTTCATTTGTAAGGGGCATTATGGTGTGCAGCATCATGTGTAAGGGGCATTATGTGTGCTGCATCATGTGTAAGGGGCATTATGTGTGCTGCATCATGTGTAAGGGGCATTATGTGTGCAGCATCATGTGTAAGGGACATTATGTGTGTAGCATCATGTGTAATGGGTACTATGGTGCACGGCATCATGTGTAATGGGTACTATGGTGTGCGGCATCATGTGTAATGGGTACTATGGTGCCCGGCATCATGTGTAATGGGTACTATGGTGCCATCAAGCAAGAACCCCCTAGTAATGAGCACGTAGGTAAGCAGCACTTATCTGGCAAATGTGTAATGGGCATTACGGTTTGTTATATAGTATGTAATGGGCATCATGATGTGTGGCACAATGTGTAATGGGCATTATGGTGTGTGGCCTTATGTGTAATTGGCATTACGGCGTGTGGCTTTATGTGTAATGCGTATTACGGAGTTTGCTAAAATGTGTAATGGGCATTACTGTGTATGGTCTAAAGTGTAATACCACACCCCTTTTTGTGATGCCACGCCTCCTTCCCACGAGGCCACGCCCCCTTTTTGCTGCGCGGCATGGCCACGCAAAGGTCCCCCTTCTGTTATGTCTGGATCTGGGACCACCCATTACCATAATTCTAGATTCGCCCATGCCTCCAAGGATATTATGCCAAGGATCCTTACAAAAGCCATGATGGGGACTGGGACAGATGAGGATATGTTAATCCAAATTCTCATCACCAGGGCAGAGGTGACAGGCTATAGTTTGAGAATGGACATTGTGCTGCTAGGAGGACGTAGAGTGTTTCTCACTGATAACATCACAACATGTGCTCTAAGTGCACATGAGAGTAACCATTTGCTCCCAAACACAGACAATGGCCATTCACACAAATAAGGGCCCTTATTCTGATCTAATCGCAGTACAAATTTGTTCTCAAAATGGGCAAAACCATGTGCCCTCCAGGTGGGGCAGATTTAACATGTGCAGAGAGAGTTAGATTTGGGTGAGTGTCACGGACCCACCGGTCGCCTGCTCCAATACGTCAATCTGAGCAGCGCCGGCCGTGACTGGGGTTCACTCAGGACACTCGGGTCCTTTCCTTGAGGTACACTGCCACCAGCCAAAACCTGATTTTAGCGCCTGAAACTGCGCAAGGGGCGGCTTGGCTCGCCCCTGACCACACAATACAAGATAACAATGGTAACGTTTTTCAGCCGTTCTCTTCCGAGGCTAATGAGTCTTAGGAACACAGAACCAGAACTGGGAATATGTATTATTTATTCCTAGAAATACTACAGAGCTTTAGAAAATAGTTACAAGATTTTACAATGTTTTTAAAAGTACACACAAGTTTTAAATGCAAATTTCAGAAATAAAATAAAAGAACAAAAAGACAGAACCGTATCCTACAATCCTGAAGTGGGGGGGTCCTCCACAAGAAATCTCTCGTCGCCTACAGCCTGCTTGCTCGACCCCCAGGTAGTGACACTGACTATCCCAAGGTACAGAGGTTTTATCTGCAGCCTCCCTCATCCCTCCCACCCTTGGGATTTTTAACCATTCCCTTGCTGAGCCTAGTGAAGGTCCCTAGATCTTTCCCATAAAGAATTTGTCCCTGCTTTGAAGTAGATCTTATACATTCCTCAAGTGATAAGAGGTCATTTAGTGCAGGGCCAGAGCCACTTTGGCCGGTTGGCTGGACACTATTGCTCTCCCCCCCAATCTGGTTTATGAGGGGTCTCAGATCTTATCTTACCTCCTAACTCCAGAGGAGTCCACAGATGGCTACACTCCCTGGGTCACCAATAGTCCACACACATAATACATGACATGTTCTGATCTCCCACATAATAATCACAGGCGGCATGATTTTACCAAACATACCAGACATACATTGATTGAACAGATAATCATAACAGGAGGCATACGTTAATTTGATCGATCACCTGATCTGATCGTTACACCTCCCCCTTTTAAAATGGCGCACAGAGGCGGTGACCCACGTCACCGTCTCATCGGTGCGCTATTAACTACATCACCTGGACAGGTAGCAGTGGTCTCTGTGCTGAGACAGACTGCCACTGATTCTGCGGGATCTGTACTAACATTTCCCTATACTTGAAACCACCTGACCCATAGTCTGTGAGCACACTGATATAGTGGAAGCTGTGTCCCCCTTTCCCATCCTGGCTGGCATTGACACAGCCCACCACAGCTGTGCGTCGAACTCCTGGGCATGGATTCTCCCCTGCAGCTGGCAGTTTGGCCTTACTCACTGAGATCAGTACCAGACCATTCCGCCACACCCCAAATGGCCATCCCCCTGGGACTCGTAACTCGGCACGTTTAACTATACCACAGGTGTGGGGCATTCTCCCAGCACTATATACAGACTTAAACATGTCTTCCCAGCACCTCTCCTGAGCTGACTGACCCCCCCTCCCCTTCACTGGGGGGAAGGTCCACTCACTCAACACCTCACACCTCATCCTTTTGTGAGGAGATTCGCCCTCTGTGTCTGTGTGTGTGAATTGTGAAGGGGGGCACGTTTCTGCAAGGGGGAATACCAGCAGGTCATTGTCCCCTGTCTTGGGAACATCCCAGCTCAGCTTTTCTGAGGTTAATGGAGCTGAGTTTACCTGTGCTTCACGGGCCCTCCCACCCTTCTGGTTACACACAGCAGCTTCCCTACTAGCCACTGGCTCTATTCCTGACACAACCCTCTCACTGTACCCAGGGGTATCTTTCCCACTTCCCAGGTATGGGGCAGCCTGTGCAGGGTCGATTCTCAGTTCTGCGTGGAAAGCCAAGCTTTCCATGTCAGTCCAGGACACCTTCCTGAGCCTGACCTTCCCTCCCAGACCCGCAGGTTCTGTGCCTGGGGTGGTGCCACTGAGGTTCTCAGGAGAGGCATCCGTTATCCAGTGATGCTGGAAAAATGCACTCTCTGGAGGATTCTCAGTGTCTGGAGGGAACCCCTGCTGTGTTCCTGTATATGTGTTTGTGTGTCTACAGGAAGGAGGGGGGTTTGAGGGGAAAGCTGCAGTAAGGGACACTCTCTCCCTATCTGACAGGTCTACAGTGCACACAGGACCCACCGGGTCACTTATTATACCTGGTACCACATTTCCCACAGTAGCGCAAGACATCACATTATCAACAGTAACATCAATATCATAACCTGGGGAGACATCCTGCAATACCTGCAAATTAGCCTGTGCATCTTCCACAACACATGGGGCCCATCCTGCTGGCTTACAATTGCACCGTGGCAAAAACTCTATATCTGGGTCCCATTGTCTCTGAGCAGGAATGGGGTTATCTGAGCATGTTGTCACCAGTAACTTATTGGCAGGTACATGCGCTGCCTGCAACCAACTCAGATCGGTCCCATTCGTGCAGTTAGCGACCCCTGGCACCATGTCACAACCAGACATCACTGGAGGAACAGGGTTAACTTCTAGCACAGCAACCTTAATGACATCACCAGCAGCACTCCTACCACTGGTGAGTGAGGGTGTCTCATTCCCAACTAGATTAGGGCATTCATTTAACCCCACAAACTGGCAAGGATTACCCACTATACCTGTCTCTAACTCACCCTCCACCTCTACCGAAGGTGCGGCACTATCACAGATCATCCCAGGGGCTTCACACAAAATAACAACATTGCAATGTTCAGCATGGTTACATACTACCTGAGATGCATCATATGGTTCAGAAGGGTTAGCGACAGATATGTGTGGAGTTAATAAAAGTCCCACATCAGTAGTCCCACACATACTTGTGTGCATACAGTCAGAAAGTCCCATTCCTATTTCCGACATAGTCTCTCCCCTGCATACTTTCACTATGCAGCCAGCCGCTTCCGGCAACAAATCTGGAGCAACGGGTGGGAACATGCTGCTCACATCTTCCAGCAGTTTAAACTGGGCCTTGTGATGTGAGGTCTCCTGAGCAGGTTCCATGACTGCTGTAGTAGGCAGAGGCACCTTGTCCTGGTAGGGCACCCCTGGTGAGAGCAAGCTGCTGACATCCTCAGATTCTGCTTCTCCCAACCGTTTAAACTGGAACTCTGCTTCCAGAGCTGGTAACAACAGCTGTTCTAGGCGACGCCACTCCACACCTATCCGGCGGCACTGATCTCCCCAAAATGGGGTATCCAGCTTTCTCCAAGCATCGACCTCCTGCTGCGCAAATTTGTAACATTGTCCCAGTTCTCTCAGCAGCACCCAAGGAGACGCGGATGGACCCCAGAAACGAAATGCTGCACGATACTGGCTGAAGGCATTGCACTCATCGTCCCTGGCCTGGGTGAGCTGCGTGATCATCTCCCCACGAGTATGGTTGTGGCAGGAGATACCTTGCAGCTGGCATTCTTCCGTTAGTTCCTCTGTGCTCAGTAGGGTAAACATATCATCATCCTCCACTGGGTCAATATACCCACTGGGCTCTTCTGGTGCTGTAGGGGATTGGTACTCTGCAGTCTCCCTGACTGCCACACATCCTACAGTCTCCCTGGTGCTAGCAGAGATGTCACCTCTCTGAGCATCGGTTGTAGTGTCCAGTCCAGCTCATTACTCACAACCAAGCTGACACTCACTTGGCTTCCTCTGTCTGCTTCCAAGACAGGGAACTGTGCATGACGCGGTCCGGTGAAATTCACGTCAGCGGTCATTTGGGACCTCTGTCCCTTGTTAGGCTCCCCATGATTGATAACAGAGTCCACACCATGATCCAACACATTATTTACTTCCGCAGACAGTAAAAGTTCAGTACGAAGCCCATCTCCTGCTAACTCAGTAGCCACGGCAGATAAAGTCTCACGTAAAGGTTCGCCATCATGATGCCCTGTATCATCCTCCACTGGTTCACCAACAGCGATCAGCCCCCTGAGCCTCACCAGTTCCAACTGGTACTCACGCTGGGCCTGACGCTCTGCAGCCTCTCGTACGGCTTTGCGCTCCTCAGCCTCTAGCTCGGCTCTGCGCTGCTCAGCCTCTAGCTCGGCTCTGCGCTGCTCAGCCTCTAGCTGCATTAGCTGCACGGCCATTGTGGGGTCCAGGTCCTTCATTTGCCTGACAGCAGTTTGAAGGTAACTCTGCAGTGTAGACTCACTGTTGCCAGCAGATGCATCTGACCCTGGCAGGGCATCACTTGTGTTGTCTTGTGCCAACTGAGCCCTTGGAGTAGGAGTGTCCCTGGACTGGCTTCCTCCAGCAGCTAGAACCCGATCGGCTTCCATGAGTGCCTTTATCATCAGTTCTTTACTCAGGCCAGACCAAGGGATGTCCCTCCGTACACATATAGTCGCCAGATCATCACGTCTCATCATCCGGTAATCAGACATCCTGAGTCTCACACTTGTCAAATAAAATGATAGTAAAGAAAACAAGAGAAGGGAGGGGAACAGAAATTGCACTCACTGTGTGACTTTTAAAACTATAGTAAAGCTCTGAGTTCTGATTCTGGTGATGTGGGTATTTCTCACAAAATTCTACCCACACTCACTTAAGTTCTTAAAGAGAAAAATTAATTCTCCACCCCACCGCTTGCCACCAAATGTCACGGACCCACCGGTCGCCTGCTCCAATACGTCAATCTGAGCAGCGCCGGCCGTGACTGGGGTTCACTCAGGACACTCGGGTCCTTTCCTTGAGGTACACTGCCACCAGCCAAAACCTGATTTTAGCGCCTGAAACTGCGCAAGGGGCGGCTTGGCTCGCCCCTGACCACACAATACAAGATAACAATGGTAACGTTTTTCAGCCGTTCTCTTCCGAGGCTAATGAGTCTTAGGAACACAGAACCAGAACTGGGAATATGTATTATTTATTCCTAGAAATACTACAGAGCTTTAGAAAATAGTTACAAGATTTTACAATGTTTTTAAAAGTACACACAAGTTTTAAATGCAAATTTCAGAAATAAAATAAAAGAACAAAAAGACAGAACCGTATCCTACAATCCTGAAGTGGGGGGGTCCTCCACAAGAAATCTCTCGTCGCCTACAGCCTGCTTGCTCGACCCCCAGGTAGTGACACTGACTATCCCAAGGTACAGAGGTTTTATCTGCAGCCTCCCTCATCCCTCCCACCCTTGGGATTTTTAACCATTCCCTTGCTGAGCCTAGTGAAGGTCCCTAGATCTTTCCCATAAAGAATTTGTCCCTGCTTTGAAGTAGATCTTATACATTCCTCAAGTGATAAGAGGTCATTTAGTGCAGGGCCAGAGCCACTTTGGCCGGTTGGCTGGACACTATTGCTCTCCCCCCCAATCTGGTTTATGAGGGGTCTCAGATCTTATCTTACCTCCTAACTCCAGAGGAGTCCACAGATGGCTACACTCCCTGGGTCACCAATAGTCCACACACATAATACATGACATGTTCTGATCTCCCACATAATAATCACAGGCGGCATGATTTTACCAAACATACCAGACATACATTGATTGAACAGATAATCATAACAGGAGGCATACGTTAATTTGATCGATCACCTGATCTGATCGTTACAGTGAGTTATTTTGTTTCTGTGCAGGGTAAATACTGGCTGTATTATTTTTACACTGCAATTTAGATTTCAGTTTCAAAACACCCCACCCAAATGTAACTCTCTCTGCGCTTGTTACATCTGCCCCACTTGCAGTGCACATGGTTTTGCCCATTTTGAGAACAAATTTGCACTTTCGATCAGTTCTGAATAAGGGCCTAGGTCAATCCATTTTATTTAACAATGTGATCAGAACAATTGGTTTTTTTGTTAGTTTATTTCACCATTTTTCCAATTTGCTGTATTATAATTTCTATCTTGTATAATTTCTGTTCTTGTCATTTGCTATAGATATGCCGGAGGAGGCAGCTAATACCCCTTTTACACCGCCGAAAAATCCGGGTCAGCGGCGGGTCAGACCCAGATCGTCGGCGGTGTAAATGGGACACGCCGTGTCCCTTTACACGGGACTTCTACCCACAACTTTTCATATAATCTCTTTTTTCGCTTACACATCCTCTTGACCCCAATATTGCTGTGTGACTGTATCATAGAGCCCACCAAAAGCCTTTGCAATGTGGCTCAACCAATTTGCAATATGTGGCAACCATGTGCATAACGGAGTGTAAGCCTGTGAGCAGGGCCCTCTGAGCTTGTACGTCGGATATTACCCAGTCTTTTTCTATTGCTGTTTGTTCCCAATTGTAAAGCGCAATGGAATGTACTAGTACTATATGAGTAAAATATAATAATTAATAATTGAGGATGTCAGGAATGTGCTATGAAGCCCCATCACCCATCTACTGGTAGTGTCCTAGCATAATTATTACAAGATCTACTGTATGCATCAGAATCAACTTTATTGGCCATGTGTGCTTGCGCACACTAGGAATTTTTTGTCGATCATATTACATAACAAGAATACAATAAAACCACTAACAGCACACATTATGTATAACTGACTGATGTACCTGGCATAGTCCTGGTTTAAGCCTTTAATTATCAATGAGTTGGATATAAAGGTTATCATTTATAAATAATTGGCAGCTCTTCCAACACACCCATGGGGTGGCTGCTGAGTGTCGTTTTTTTTTTGTTGGGGTTTCGCCAGTAGCCCTATTCCCCAGTTTTCCCTCAGGTGTAAAAGTGTCCATACACGTTACAATTATTGTATACAATATTGTATATAATACTGTATACAATAATTGTAACGTGTATGGGCACCCTTACTGCCGACCCAATTGCTGTTCATGTGTGCAATGTGTAGTGACCAACCTTGAAAGGGGTGTACACCTTAAGATGCTGTGGCGTTGGTCTCGAATTGCGGTTGGGGATTGATTGCCGGACACAGGGAGGAAAATCACGCAGCGGCTTTTCTCTTGTTGTCACTTGATAAATATTCCCAGACCTGGGCACGATCCCACAGCCAGGCTCTGGAGGATGAGGGACTTCCGGCAGCACTGTGATCCCTCTGACGCCCTCGGAAGTCTTATGAGGGACACAGACACGGTTTCTCTCCACTCGTGTCTTGATAAACTTGGCCTTGCTTCCGTAGGTCATTGTGCTGCGGGATTCTTCATAAGCACTATCCGTAGGGCTGATGTGCGTGATCATAACCAATCGGCTTTTCCCGCTCAGTGCTCCCTTTAGCAGCCAGGTCAGCTTGCTGTCCCGATAGTTTATATGGCTGCCTGGTCTGTCACGCAGCGCCATGATACACATCCTGAGGGCAAGAAGGGATCGGTTGATGTATCCTCCTTCTTTCATGGTCTGGCCGCTGTTCTTAGTCTGGCTTGCTCGTTCTGATCCCGCAAGGTCTACCATGTACAACGTGCCTGTGCTCACACCATCACTGGCTGTCTGCTTTATGGTGACCTGCAATACTGCATGTGAGCGGGATGAGGTCTTATTATCGGCTGTGCGAGCTTCTGTGCGCTGCTTGTTGCCCTTCTTCAGCAGGGCCATGGCTTCCTCAGGAGTGCTAAGGGAGAATGTAGAAATCCCTTCTATTTTGGTGTTGCCATTGGGATCCTCTCTGAGGACCAAAGACCTAGAGGAAGGTCTTAATAGGTCTCGGACGGTTTCATTATAGATCTCCGCGTATGACAATGATACGGAGAAATTCTTTTTTTCCCCAGTCTCCTCAATGGCTTTAAACAGGTCCTTCAGGGTGCGATGCATTACTCCAGGGTTGCGGTCCTTACCCATCATGGTGAAGGTCTTTCCAGTGCCTGTCGGGCCGTTGGCAAATATGGCAGCATTGTACCCGGACAGGAGGCCACCCAACAAGGGCTTCACTGTGGAATCATACACAGTCTCCTGGGTAGCTGCCTGGTCAAACACCTGGCTAAATTGGAATGTTGTTTCTCTTGTCCTGGTGGAGCGCAGGACATCGTAAGGATCCTCGCCGGGGTCCTGCAATAGCACTGTCTGCGGTCCGAGCTGGTGTGTGATGCATCGGGCGCGGTTCTTAGTCTCCGTCAAATTAACTGGACGGATGCGCAGAGCGACAGTCATTTGGTGGTCTATAGCTTTATTAGCTTTCGCCTTCTTCATTTTATATCAAACTTCAATCTTCAGAAAAGAGTGAAAAATTATCTATGTTGGCACAAGTCCAGCAATATCAGATATGACTCAGGAAGCAGTCAGCTGCCAGTGTTCTACACATCACAGCCCATTGTGACATCATCGGCCCATTGTGACATCACTAGCTGCCATGTGGCAGAAGGGCACTGCTATGTATATCATCCAGGGCCTGCTGTTACAGAATGGGACCAACAGAGGAATCGGACTCCTAACTGTTTTGTTGAGCACTGCAGTGGGAGTAGAGTCTGCCGGCAGACATCGATTTTTGTGGTCAGTGAGCATCTGGACTTAAGGTACAATCCTTCCAATTCTCCATAAGACCCTCATACCAGCTGCCATATAGCTGTTACCCTCTAAGTTGCAGGACTTTTTCATACCCAGTTGGGAAATTACTCTGGACTTTAATATATCATCTGCCGATTATCAGGCACTGAATCAGGCCCAGTGGATTTTTATGTTTTATGTGTGTTCGTTAAGTCAGTGTATACCGGTATTAGGAGACACTTTGTAGTTATTTTAACTCTTTTTTACATATATTGTTCCCATTAATACCGTTTGTGTATATATTATTAAATACAATAAAATACATTGTTATTTTCACCCAGGATTGGTCATAGTCCATGTGTTATTTAGCAGTGGGGTGTGCGCAGTATTATCTCATTTCTTTCTTTTGCACAATGCATTAAGGACCACCAAGCATAGGCGAATCTAGGGGGTGGCCCTGAGGGATGGGGCTTTCCAACGAGCCCAGCCCCGTGTCTCTAGCCCCCTGGGAACCGGAGATACTGCCGGGCAAAGCTGGAAAGTTTTCCCTATAGGATAACATGGGACCTGCTAATTCCGACCCCCACCCAGTTCAACGGCTGCCAGTTCCCCCTTCGGCATCACTGAAGCTTGGGGTTGATCTCAGTCGAAGCCAAATCGCTGGGCCTTCAATCTGATACCAGGCTGGATCCATATGGGTTAATTGGTTCCAGGGATATTGAGGTTAAACCATTTTTTTTTAATTTATTTCTTAAATGTAATTTCATGACTGTTTATGTTCTTTGAGGTGAGGGCAGATTTCTCTGGAACCAAATAGCCCAGTTTCACGGGACCAAAATCCTTCGAAACCAACTCAAAAGTTCTTCAATATGATACTGGTCTCATGTAAATGGGTCAGTTGGTTCCGAAGATATAGCTGGTTGGTTAAAGGGGGGAGTGGTTGTCTCTCCCCCTCACACCAGAAAATGCAGGGACTAGGCTGGTGTATAAGGGGTCAGCCTGGGAATGTCCCTGCATGATCCTGGGACCATATTCCCGGGGAAATCCCTACATTTTCTGTTGTGAAAGGGGTATTATTTCAAATAGCTGTGACCTGCAGTGCTCTGAATACAGCCGGGCAGCCCCCTGCTCTGTCCAGCTGTCAATGACAGTCACCCCTGCAGCTTCCGCTCCAATTCTTCTCCCCACTTTCACCTCAGCCCGCCACCCCTTTAATCATGTGGTGCTGGCCCCCGGTGTGCTCCCTCAATGTCACGCACAACAACAGCGCACACAATATTTCAAATGTCCACTCGGCTAGAGGGGACACCAGGAGGGGAGTGGGAGCATGCTCTGCGCTGCGCTCTGCTCCTCTCCCCATAGAAGCAGCTGCACCGCTCTCCATCTCTCCCTGCAGCAGCAGCGAAGGCTCATATAAAAACTAACACTTGGCGATATGTGGGGGCATTACGCATAAATGTGTGGCTTCATTTGTAAGGGGCATTATGGTGTGCAGCATCATGTGTAAGGGGCATTATGTGTGCTGCATCATGTGTAAGGGGCATTATGTGTGCTGCATCATGTGTAAGGGGCATTATGTGTGCAGCATCATGTGTAAGGGACATTATGTGTGTAGCATCATGTGTAATGGGTACTATGGTGCACGGCATCATGTGTAAGGGGTAATATGGTGTGCGGCATCATGTGTAATGGGTACTATTGTGCCCGGCATCATGTGTAATGGGTACTATGGTGCCATCAAGCAAGAACCCCCTAGTAATGAGCACGTAGGTAAGCAGCACTTATCTGGCAAATGTGTAATGGGCATTACGGTTTGTTATATAGTATGTAATGGGCATCATGATGTGTGGCACAATGTGTAATGGGCATTATGGTGTGTGGCCTTATGTGTAATTGGCATTACGGCGTGTGGCTTTATGTGTAATGCGTATTACGGAGTTTGCTAAAATGTGTAATGGGCATTACTGTGTATGGTCTAAAGTGTAATACCACACCCCTTTTTGTGATGCCACGCCTCCTTCCCACGAGGCCACGCCCCCTTTTTGCTGCGCGGCATAGCCGCGCAAAGGTCCCCCTTCTGTTATGTCTGGATCTGGGACCACCCATTACCATAATTCTAGATTCGCCCATGCCTCCAAGGATATTATGCCAAGGATCCTTACAAAAGCCATGATGGGGACTGGGACAGATGAGGATATGTTAATCCAAATTCTCATCACCAGGGCAGAGGTGACAGGCTATAGTTTGAGAATGGACATTGTGCTGCTAGGAGGACGTAGAGTGTTTCTCACTGATAACATCACAACATGTGATCTAAGTGCACATGAGAGTAACCATTTGCTCCCAAACACAGACAATGGCCATTCACACAAATAAGGGCCCTTATTCTGATCTAATCGCAGTACAAATTTGTTCTCAAAATGGGCAAAACCATGTGCCCTCCAGGTGGGGCAGATTTAACATGTGCAGAGAGAGTTAGATTTGGGTGAGTTATTTTGTTTCTGTGCAGGGTAAATACTGGCTGTATTATTTTTACACTGCAATTTAGATTTCAGTTTCAAAACACCCCACCCAAATGTAACTCTCTCTGCGCTTGTTACATCTGCCCCACTTGCAGTGCACATGGTTTTGCCCATTTTGAGAACAAATTTGCACTTTCGATCAGTTCTGAATAAGGGCCTAGGTCAATCCATTTTATTTAACAATGTGATCAGAACAATTGTTTTTTTTGTTAGTTTATTTCACCATTTTTCCAATTTGCTGTATTATAATTTCTATCTTGTATAATTTCTGTTCTTGTCATTTGCTATAGATATGCCGGAGGAGGCAGCTAATACCCCTTTTACACCGCCGAAAAATCCGGGTCAGCGGCGGGTCAGACCCAGATCGTCGGCGGTGTAAATGGGACACGCCGTGTCCCTTTACACGGGACTTCTACCCACAACTTTTCATATAATCTCTTTTTTCGCTTACACATCCTCTTGACCCCAATATTGCTGTGTGACTGTATCATAGAGCCCACCAAAAGCCTTTGCAATGTGGCTCAACCAATTTGCAATATGTGGCAACCATGTGCATAACGGAGTGTAAGCCTGTGAGCAGGGCCCTCTGAGCTTGTACGTCGGATATTACCCAGTCTTTTTCTATTGCTGTTTGTTCCCAATTGTAAAGCGCAATGGAATGTACTAGTACTATATGAGTAAAATATAATAATTAATAATTGAGGATGTCAGGAATGTGCTATGAAGCCCCATCACCCATCTACTGGTAGTGTCCTAGCATAATTATTACAAGATCTACTGTATGCATCAGAATCAACTTTATTGGCCATGTGTGCTTGCGCACACTAGGAATTTTTTGTCGATCATATTACATAACAAGAATACAATAAAACCACTAACAGCACACATTATGTATAACTGACTGATGTACCTGGCATTGTCCTGGTTTAAGCCTTTAATTATCAATGAGTTGGATATAAAGGTTATCATTTATAAATAATTGGCAGCTCTTCCAACACACCCATGGGGTGGCTGCTGAGTGTCGTTTTTTTTTTGTTGGGGTTTCGCCAGTAGCCCTATTCCCCAGTTTTCCCTCAGGTGTAAAAGTGTCCATACACGTTACAATTATTGAATACAATATTGTATATAATACTGTATACAATAATTGTAACGTGTATGGGCACCCTTACTGCCGACCCAATTGCTGTTCATGTGTGCAATGTGTAGTGACCAACCTTGAAAGGGGTGTACACCTTAAGATGCTGTGGCGTTGGTCTCGAATTGCGGTTGGGGATTGATTGCCGGACACAGGGAGGAAAATCACGCAGCGGCTTTTCTCTTGTTGTCACTTGATAAATATTCCCAGACCTGGGCACGATCCCACAGCCAGGCTCTGGAGGATGAGGGACTTCCGGCAGCACTGTGATCCCTCTGACGCCCTCGGAAGTCTTATGAGGGACACAGACACGGTTTCTCTCCACTCGTGTCTTGATAAACTTGGCCTTGCTTCCGTAGGTCATTGTGCTGCGGGATTCTTCATAAGCACTATCCGTAGGGCTGATGTGCGTGATCATAACCAATCGGCTTTTCCCGCTCAGTGCTCCCTTTAGCAGCCAGGTCAGCTTGCTGTCCCGATAGTTTATATGGCTGCCTGGTCTGTCACGCAGCGCCATGATACACATCCTGAGGGCAAGAAGGGATCGGTTGATGTATCCTCCTTCTTTCATGGTCTGGCCGCTGTTCTTAGTCTGGCTTGCTCGTTCTGATCCCGCAAGGTCTACCATGTACAACGTGCCTGTGCTCACACCATCACTGGCTGTCTGCTTTATGGTGACCTGCAATACTGCATGTGAGCGGGATGAGGTCTTATTATCGGCTGTGCGAGCTTCTGTGCGCTGCTTGTTGCCCTTCTTCAGCAGGGCCATGGCTTCCTCAGGAGTGCTAAGGGAGAATGTAGAAATCCCTTCTATTTTGGTGTTGCCATTGGGATCCTCTCTGAGGACCAAAGACCTAGAGGAAGGTCTTAATAGGTCTCGGACGGTTTCATTATAGATCTCCGCGTATGAAAATGATACGGAGAAATTCTTTTTTTTCCCAGTCTCCTCAATGGCTTTAAACAGGTCCTTCAGGGTGCGATGCATTACTCCAGGGTTGCGGTCCTTACCCATCATGGTGAAGGTCTTTCCAGTGCCTGTCGGGCCGTTGGCAAATATGGCAGCATTGTACCCGGACAGGAGGCCACCCAACAAGGGCTTCACTGTGGAATCATACACAGTCTCCTGGGTAGCTGCCTGGTCAAACACCTGGCTAAATTGGAATGTTGTTTCTCTTGTCCTGGTGGAGCGCAGGACATCGTAAGGATCCTCGCCGGGGTCCTGCAATAGCACTGTCTGCGGTCCGAGCTGGTGTGTGATGCATCGGGCGCGGTTCTTAGTCTCCGTCAAATTAACTGGACGGATGCGCAGAGCGACAGTCATTTGGTGGTCTATAGCTTTATTAGCTTTCGCCTTCTTCATTTTATATCAAACTTCAATCTTCAGAAAAGAGTGAAAAATTATCTATGTTGGCACAAGTCCAGCAATATCAGATATGACTCAGGAAGCAGTCAGCTGCCAGTGTTCTACACATCACAGCCCATTGTGACATCATCGGCCCATTGTGACATCACTAGCTGCCATGTGGCAGAAGGGCACTGCTATGTATATCATCCAGGGCCTGCTGTTACAGAATGGGACCAACAGAGGAATCGGACTCCTAACTGTTTTGTTGAGCACTGCAGTGGGAGTAGAGTCTGCCGGCAGACATCGATTTTTGTGGTCAGTGAGCATCTGGACTTAAGGTACAATCCTTCCAATTCTCCATAAGACCCTCATACCAGCTGCCATATAGCTGTTACCCTCTAAGTTGCAGGACTTTTTCATACCCAGTTGGGAAATTACTCTGGACTTTAATATATCATCTGCCGATTATCAGGCACTGAATCAGGCCCAGTGGATTTTTATGTTTTATGTGTGTTCGTTAAGTCAGTGTATACCGGTATTAGGAGACACTTTGTAGTTATTTTAACTCTTTTTTTACATATATTGTTCCCATTAATACCGTTTGTGTATATATTATTAAATAAAATACATTGTTATTTTCACCCAGTATTGGTCATAGTCCATGTGTTATTTAGCAGTGGGGTGTGCGCAGTATTATCTCATTTCTTTCTTTTGCACAATGCATTAAGGACCGCCAAGCATAGGCGAATCTAGGGGGTGGCCCGGGGGTGCACCGGGCCACCCTTTAGCCCATTTTGTAGCTGAGGGATGGGGCTTTCCAACGAGCCCAGCCCCGTGTCTCTAGCCCCCTGGGAACCGGAGATACTGCCGGGCAAAGCTGGAAAGTTTTCCCTATAGGATAACATGGGACCCGCTAATTCCGACCCCCACCCAGTTCAATGGCTGCCAGTTCCCCCTTCGGCATCACTGAAGCTTGGGGTTGATCTCAGTCGAAGCCAAATCGCTGGGCCTTCAATCTGATACCAGGCTGGATCCATATGGGTTAATTGGTTCCAGGGATATTGAGGTTAAACCGTTTTTTTTTTATTTATTTCTTAAATGTAATTTCATGACTGTTTATGTTCTTTGAGGTGAGGGCAGATTTCTCTGGAACCAAATAGCCCAGTTTCACGGGACCAAAATCCTTCGAAACCAACTCAAAAGTTCTTCAATATGATACTGGTCTCATGTAAATGGGTCAGTTGGTTCCGAAGATATAGCTGGTTGGTTAAAGGGGGAGTGGTTGTCTCTCCCCCTCACACCAGAAAATGCAGGGACTAGGCTGGTGTATAAGGGGTCAGCCTGGGAATGTCCCTGCATGATCCTGGGACCATATTCCCGGGGAAATCCCTACATTTTCTGTTGTGAAAGGGGTATTATTTCAAATAGCTGTGACCTGCAGTGCTCTGAATACAGCCGGGCAGCCCCCTGCTCTGTCCAGCTGTCAATGACAGTCACCCCTGCAGCTTCCGCTCCAATTCTTCTCCCCACTTTCACCTCAGCCCGCCACCCCTTTAATCATGTGGTGCTGGCCCCCGGTGTGCTCCCTCAATGTCACGCACAACAACAGCGCACACAATATTTCAAATGTCCACTCGGCTAGAGGGGACACCAGGAGGGGAGTGGGAGCATGCTCTGCGCTGCGCTCTGCTCCTCTCCCCATAGAAGCAGCTGCACCGCTCTCCATCTCTCCCTGCAGCAGCAGCGAAGGCTCATATAAAAACTAACACTTGGCGATATGTGGGGGCATTACGCATAAATGTGTGGCTTCATTTGTAAGGGGCATTATGGTGTGCAGCATCATGTGTAAGGGGCATTATGTGTGCTGCATCATGTGTAAGGGGCATTATGTGTGCTGCATCATGTGTAAGGGGCATTATGTGTGCAGCATCATGTGTAAGGGACATTATGTGTGTAGCATCATGTGTAATGGGTACTATGGTGCACGGCATCATGTGTAATGGGTACTATGGTGTGCGGCATCATGTGTAATGGGTACTATGGTGCCATCAAGCAAGAACCCCCTAGTAATGAGCACGTAGGTAAGCAGCACTTATCTGGCAAATGTGTAATGGGCATTACGGTTTGTTATATAGTATGTAATGGGCATCATGATGTGTGGCACAATGTGTAATGGGCATTATGGTGTGTGGCCTTATGTGTAATTGGCATTACGGCGTGTGGCTTTATGTGTAATGCGTATTACGGAGTTTGCTAAAATGTGTAATGGGCATTACTGTGTATGGTCTAAAGTGTAATACCACACCCCTTTTTGTGATGCCACGCCTCCTTCCCACGAGGCCACGCCCCCTTTTTGCTGCGCGGCGTAGCCGCGCAAAGGTCCCCCTTCTGTTATGTCTGGATCTGGGACCACCCATTACCATAATTCTAGATTCGCCCATGCCTCCAAGGATATTATGCCAAGGATCCTTACAAAAGCCATGATGGGGACTGGGACAGATGAGGATATGTTAATCCAAATTCTCATCACCAGGGCAGAGGTGGCAGGCTATAGTTTGAGAATGGACATTGTGCTGCTAGGAGGACGTAGAGTGTTTCTCACTGATAACATCACAACATGTGCTCTAAGTGCACATGAGAGTAACCATTTGCTCCCAAACACAGACAATGGCCATTCACACAAATAAGGGCCCTTATTCTGATCTAATCGCAGTACAAATTTGTTCTCAAAATGGGCAAAACCATGTGCCCTCCAGGTGGGGCAGATTTAACATGTGCAGAGAGAGTTAGATTTGGGTGAGTTATTTTGTTTCTGTGCAGGGTAAATACTGGCTGTATTATTTTTACACTGCAATTTAGATTTTAGTTTCAAAACACCCCACCCAAATGTAACTCTCTCTGCGCTTGTTACATCTGCCCCACTTGCAGTGCACATGGTTTTGCCCATTTTGAGAACAAATTTGCACTTTCGATCAGTTCTGAATAAGGGCCTAGGTCAATCCATTTTATTTAACAATGTGATCAGAACAATTGTTTTTTTTGTTAGTTTATTTCACCATTTTTCCAATTTGCTGTATTATAATTTCTATCTTGTATAATTTCTGTTCTTGTCATTTGCTATAGATATGCCGGAGGAGGCAGCTAATACCCCTTTTACACCGCCGAAAAATCCGGGTCAGCGGCGGGTCAGACCCAGATCGTCGTCGGTGTAAATGGGACACGCCGTGTCCCTTTACACGGGACTTCTACCCACAACTTTTCATATAATCTCTTTTTTCGCTTACACATCCTCTTGACCCCAATATTGCTGTGTGACTGTATCATAGAGCCCACCAAAAGCCTTTGCAATGTGGCTCAACCAATTTGCAATATGTGGCAACCATGTGCATAACGGAGTGTAAGCCTGTGAGCAGGGCCCTCTGAGCTTGTACGTCGGATATTACCCAGTCTTTTTCTATTGCTGTTTGTTCCCAATTGTAAAGCGCAATGGAATGTACTAGTACTATATGAGTAAAATATAATAATTAATAATTGAGGATGTCAGGAATGTGCTATGAAGCCCCATCACCCATCTACTGGTAGTGTCCTAGCATAATTATTACAAGATCTACTGTATGCATCAGAATCAACTTTATTGGCCATGTGTGCTTGCGCACACTAGGAATTTTTTGTCGATCATATTACATAACAAGAATACAATAAAACCACTAACAGCACACATTATGTATAACTGACTGATGTACCTGGCATTGTCCTGGTTTAAGCCTTTAATTATCAATGAGTTGGATATAAAGGTTATCATTTATAAATAATTGGCAGCTCTTCCAACACACCCATGGGGTGGCTGCTGAGTGTCGTTTTTTTTTTGTTGGGGTTTCGCCAGTAGCCCTATTCCCCAGTTTTCCCTCAGGTGTAAAAGTGTCCATACACGTTACAATTATTGAATACAATATTGTATATAATACTGTATACAATAATTGTAACGTGTATGGGCACCCTTACTGCCGACCCAATTGCTGTTCATGTGTGCAATGTGTAGTGACCAACCTTGAAAGGGGTGTACACCTTAAGATGCTGTGGCGTTGGTCTCGAATTGCGGTTGGGGATTGATTGCCGGACACAGGGAGGAAAATCACGCAGCGGCTTTTCTCTTGTTGTCACTTGATAAATATTCCCAGACCTGGGCACGATCCCACAGCCAGGCTCTGGAGGATGAGGGACTTCCGGCAGCACTGTGATCCCTCTGACGCCCTCGGAAGTCTTATGAGGGACACAGACACGGTTTCTCTCCACTCGTGTCTTGATAAACTTGGCCTTGCTTCCGTAGGTCATTGTGCTGCGGGATTCTTCATAGGCACTATCCGTAGGGCTGATGTGCGTGATCATAACCAATCGGCTTTTCCCGCTCAGTGCTCCCTTTAGCAGCCAGGTCAGCTTGCTGTCCCGATAGTTTATATGGCTGCCTGGTCTGTCACGCAGCGCCATGATACACATCCTGAGGGCAAGAAGGGATCGGTTGATGTATCCTCCTTCTTTCATGGTCTGGCCGCTGTTCTTAGTCTGGCTTGCTCGTTCTGATCCCGCAAGGTCTACCATGTACAACGTGCCTGTGCTCACACCATCACTGGCTGTCTGCTTTATGGTGACCTGCAATACTGCATGTGAGCGGGATGAGGTCTTATTATCGGCTGTGCGAGCTTCTGTGCGCTGCTTGTTGCCCTTCTTCAGCAGGGCCATGGCTTCCTCAGGAGTGCTAAGGGAGAATGTAGAAATCCCTTCTATTTTGGTGTTGCCATTGGGATCCTCTCTGAGGACCAAAGACCTAGAGGAAGGTCTTAATAGGTCTCGGACGGTTTCATTATAGATCTCCGCGTATGACAATGATACGGAGAAATTCTTTTTTTTCCCAGTCTCCTCAATGGCTTTAAACAGGTCCTTCAGGGTGCGATGCATTACTCCAGGGTTGCGGTCCTTACCCATCATGGTGAAGGTCTTTCCAGTGCCTGTCGGGCCGTTGGCAAATATGGCAGCATTGTACCCGGACAGGAGGCCACCCAACAAGGGCTTCACTGTGGAATCATACACAGTCTCCTGGGTAGCTGCCTGGTCAAACACCTGGCTAAATTGGAATGTTGTTTCTCTTGTCCTGGTGGAGCGCAGGACATCGTAAGGATCCTCGCCGGGGTCCTGCAATAGCACTGTCTGCGGTCCGAGCTGGTGTGTGATGCATCGGGCGCGGTTCTTAGTCTCCGTCAAATTAACTGGACGGATGCGCAGAGCGACAGTCATTTGGTGGTCTATAGCTTTATTAGCTTTCGCCTTCTTCATTTTATATCAAACTTCAATCTTCAGAAAAGAGTGAAAAATTATCTATGTTGGCACAAGTCCAGCAATATCAGATATGACTCAGGAAGCAGTCAGCTGCCAGTGTTCTACACATCACAGCCCATTGTGACATCATCGGCCCATTGTGACATCACTAGCTGCCATGTGGCAGAAGGGCACTGCTATGTATATCATCCAGGGCCTGCTGTTACAGAATGGGACCAACAGAGGAATCGGACTCCTAACTGTTTTGTTGAGCACTGCAGTGGGAGTAGAGTCTGCCGGCAGACATCGATTTTTGTGGTCAGTGAGCATCTGGACTTAAGGTACAATCCTTCCAATTCTCCATAAGACCCTCATACCAGCTGCCATATAGCTGTTACCCTCTAAGTTGCAGGACTTTTTCATACCCAGTTGGGAAATTACTCTGGACTTTAATATATCATCTGCCGATTATCAGGCACTGAATCAGGCCCAGTGGATTTTTATGTTTTATGTGTGTTCGTTAAGTCAGTGTATACCGGTATTAGGAGACACTTTGTAGTTATTTTAACTCTTTTTTACATATATTGTTCCCATTAATACCGTTTGTGTATATATTATTAAATAAAATACATTGTTATTTTCACCCAGGATTGGTCATAGTCCATGTGTTATTTAGCAGTGGGGTGTGCGCAGTATTATCTCATTTCTTTCTTTTGCACAATGCATTAAGGACCGCCAAGCATAGGCGAATCTAGGGGGTGGCCCGGGGGTGCACCGGGCCACCCTTTAGCCCATTTTGTAGCTGAGGGATGGGGCTTTCCAACGAGCCCAGCCCCGTGTCTCTAGCCCCCTGGGAACCGGAGATACTGCCGGGCAAAGCTGGAAAGTTTTCCCTATAGGATAACATGAGACCCGCTAATTCCGACCCCCACCCAGTTCAACGGCTGCCAGTTCCCCCTTCGGCATCACTGAAGCTTGGGGTTGATCTCAGTCGAAGCCAAATCGCTGGGCCTTCAATCTGATACCAGGCTGGATCCATATGGGTTAATTGGTTCCAGGGATATTGAGGTTAAACCGTTTTTTTTTATTTATTTCTTAAATGTAATTTCATGACTGTTTATGTTCTTTGAGGTGAGGGCAGATTTCTCTGGAACCAAATAGCCCAGTTTCACGGGACCAAAATCCTTCGAAACCAACTCAAAAGTTCTTCAATATGATACTGGTCTCATGTAAATGGGTCAGTTGGTTCCGAAGATATAGCTGGTTGGTTAAAGGGGGAGTGGTTGTCTCTCCCCCTCACACCAGAAAATGCAGGGACTAGGCTGGTGTATAAGGGGTCAGCCTGGGAATGTCCCTGCATGATCCTGGGACCATATTCCCGGGGAAATCCCTACATTTTCTGTTGTGAAAGGGGTATTATTTCAAATAGCTGTGACCTGCAGTGCTCTGAATACAGCCGGGCAGCCCCCTGCTCTGTCCAGCTGTCAATGACAGTCACCCCTGCAGCTTCCGCTCCAATTCTTCTCCCCACTTTCACCTCAGCCCGCCACCCCTTTAATCATGTGGTGCTGGCCCCCGGTGTGCTCCCTCAATGTCACGCACAACAACAGCGCACACAATATTTCAAATGTCCACTCGGCTAGAGGGGACACCAGGAGGGGAGTGGGAGCATGCTCTGCGCTGCGCTCTGCTCCTCTCCCCATAGAAGCAGCTGCACCGCTCTCCATCTCTCCCTGCAGCAGCAGCGAAGGCTCATATAAAAACTAACACTTGGCGATATGTGGGGGCATTACGCATAAATGTGTGGCTTCATTTGTAAGGGGCATTATGGTGTGCAGCATCATGTGTAAGGGGCATTATGTGTGCTGCATCATGTGTAAGGGGCATTATGTGTGCTGCATCATGTGTAAGGGGCATTATGTGTGCAGCATCATGTGTAAGGGACATTATGTGTGTAGCATCATGTGTAATGGGTACTATGGTGCACGGCATCATGTGTAATGGGTACTATGGTGTGCGGCATCATGTGTAATGGGTACTATGGTGCCCGGCATCATGTGTAATGGGTACTATGGTGCCATCAAGCAAGAACCCCCTAGTAATGAGCACGTAGGTAAGCAGCACTTATCTGGCAAATGTGTAATGGGCATTACGGTTTGTTATATAGTATGTAATGGGCATCATGATGTGTGGCACAATGTGTAATGGGCATTATGGTGTGTGGCCTTATGTGTAATTGGCATTACGGCGTGTGGCTTTATGTGTAATGCGTATTACGGAGTTTGCTAAAATGTGTAATGGGCATTACTGTGTATGGTCTAAAGTGTAATACCACACCCCTTTTTGTGATGCCACGCCTCCTTCCCACGAGGCCACGCCCCCTTTTTGCTGCGCGGCGTAGCCGCGCAAAGGTCCCCCTTCTGTTATGTCTGGATCTGGGACCACCCATTACCATAATTCTAGATTCGCCCATGCCTCCAAGGATATTATGCCAAGGATCCTTACAAAAGCCATGATGGGGACTGGGACAGATGAGGATATGTTAATCCAAATTCTCATCACCAGGGCAGAGGTGGCAGGCTATAGTTTGAGAATGGACATTGTGCTGCTAGGAGGACGTAGAGTGTTTCTCACTGATAACATCACAACATGTGCTCTAAGTGCACATGAGAGTAACCATTTGCTCCCAAACACAGACAATGGCCATTCACACAAATAAGGGCCCTTATTCTGATCTAATCGCAGTACAAATTTGTTCTCAAAATGGGCAAAACCATGTGCCCTCCAGGTGGGGCAGATTTAACATGTGCAGAGAGAGTTAGATTTGGGTGAGTTATTTTGTTTCTGTGCAGGGTAAATACTGGCTGTATTATTTTTACACTGCAATTTAGATTTCAGTTTCAAAACACCCCACCCAAATGTAACTCTCTCTGCGCTTGTTACATCTGCCCCACTTGCAGTGCACATGGTTTTGCCCATTTTGAGAACAAATTTGCACTTTCGATCAGTTCTGAATAAGGGCCTAGGTCAATCCATTTTATTTAACAATGTGATCAGAACAATTGTTTTTTTTGTTAGTTTATTTCACCATTTTTCCAATTTGCTGTATTATAATTTCTATCTTGTATAATTTCTGTTCTTGTCATTTGCTATAGATATGCCGGAGGAGGCAGCTAATACCCCTTTTACACCGCCGAAAAATCCGGGTCAGCGGCGGGTCAGACCCAGATCGTCGGCGGTGTAAATGGGACACGCCGTGTCCCTTTACACGGGACTTCTACCCACAACTTTTCATATAATCTCTTTTTTCGCTTACACATCCTCTTGACCCCAATATTGCTGTGTGACTGTATCATAGAGCCCACCAAAAGCCTTTGCAATGTGGCTCAACCAATTTGCAATATGTGGCAACCATGTGCATAACGGAGTGTAAGCCTGTGAGCAGGGCCCTCTGAGCTTGTACGTCGGATATTACCCAGTCTTTTTCTATTGCTGTTTGTTCCCAATTGTAAAGCGCAATGGAATGTACTAGTACTATATGAGTAAAATATAATAATTAATAATTGAGGATGTCAGGAATGTGCTATGAAGCCCCATCACCCATCTACTGGTAGTGTCCTAGCATAATTATTACAAGATCTACTGTATGCATCAGAATCAACTTTATTGGCCATGTGTGCTTGCGCACACTAGGAATTTTTTGTCGATCATATTACATAACAAGAATACAATAAAACCACTAACAGCACACATTATGTATAACTGACTGATGTACCTGGCATTGTCCTGGTTTAAGCCTTTAATTATCAATGAGTTGGATATAAAGGTTATCATTTATAAATAATTGGCAGCTCTTCCAACACACCCATGGGGTGGCTGCTGAGTGTCGTTTTTTTTTTGTTGGGGTTTCGCCAGTAGCCCTATTCCCCAGTTTTCCCTCAGGTGTAAAAGTGTCCATACACGTTACAATTATTGAATACAATATTGTATATAATACTGTATACAATAATTGTAACGTGTATGGGCACCCTTACTGCCGACCCAATTGCTGTTCATGTGTGCAATGTGTAGTGACCAACCTTGAAAGGGGTGTACACCTTAAGATGCTGTGGCGTTGGTCTCGAATTGCGGTTGGGGATTGATTGCCGGACACAGGGAGGAAAATCACGCAGCGGCTTTTCTCTTGTTGTCACTTGATAAATATTCCCAGACCTGGGCACGATCCCACAGCCAGGCTCTGGAGGATGAGGGACTTCCGGCAGCACTGTGATCCCTCTGACGCCCTCGGAAGTCTTATGAGGGACACAGACACGGTTTCTCTCCACTCGTGTCTTGATAAACTTGGCCTTGCTTCCGTAGGTCATTGTGCTGCGGGATTCTTCATAAGCACTATCCGTAGGGCTGATGTGCGTGATCATAACCAATCGGCTTTTCCCGCTCAGTGCTCCCTTTAGCAGCCAGGTCAGCTTGCTGTCCCGATAGTTTATATGGCTGCCTGGTCTGTCACGCAGCGCCATGATACACATCCTGAGGGCAAGAAGGGATCGGTTGATGTATCCTCCTTCTTTCATGGTCTGGCCGCTGTTCTTAGTCTGGCTTGCTCGTTCTGATCCCGCAAGGTCTACCATGTACAACGTGCCTGTGCTCACACCATCACTGGCTGTCTGCTTTATGGTGACCTGCAATACTGCATGTGAGCGGGATGAGGTCTTATTATCGGCTGTGCGAGCTTCTGTGCGCTGCTTGTTGCCCTTCTTCAGCAGGGCCATGGCTTCCTCAGGAGTGCTAAGGGAGAATGTAGAAATCCCTTCTATTTTGGTGTTGCCATTGGGATCCTCTCTGAGGACCAAAGACCTAGAGGAAGGTCTTAATAGGTCTCGGACGGTTTCATTATAGATCTCCGCGTATGACAATGATACGGAGAAATTCTTTTTTTTCCCAGTCTCCTCAATGGCTTTAAACAGGTCCTTCAGGGTGCGATGCATTACTCCAGGGTTGCGGTCCTTACCCATCATGGTGAAGGTCTTTCCAGTGCCTGTCGGGCCGTTGGCAAATATGGCAGCATTGTACCCGGACAGGAGGCCACCCAACAAGGGCTTCACTGTGGAATCATACACAGTCTCCTGGGTAGCTGCCTGGTCAAACACCTGGCTAAATTGGAATGTTGTTTCTCTTGTCCTGGTGGAGCGCAGGACATCGTAAGGATCCTCGCCGGGGTCCTGCAATAGCACTGTCTGCGGTCCGAGCTGGTGTGTGATGCATCGGGCGCGGTTCTTAGTCTCCGTCAAATTAACTGGACGGATGCGCAGAGCGACAGTCATTTGGTGGTCTATAGCTTTATTAGCTTTCGCCTTCTTCATTTTATATCAAACTTCAATCTTCAGAAAAGAGTGAAAAATTATCTATGTTGGCACAAGTCCAGCAATATCAGATATGACTCAGGAAGCAGTCAGCTGCCAGTGTTCTACACATCACAGCCCATTGTGACATCATCGGCCCATTGTGACATCACTAGCTGCCATGTGGCAGAAGGGCACTGCTATGTATATCATCCAGGGCCTGCTGTTACAGAATGGGACCAACAGAGGAATCGGACTCCTAACTGTTTTGTTGAGCACTGCAGTGGGAGTAGAGTCTGCCGGCAGACATCGATTTTTGTGGTCAGTGAGCATCTGGACTTAAGGTACAATCCTTCCAATTCTCCATAAGACCCTCATACCAGCTGCCATATAGCTGTTACCCTCTAAGTTGCAGGACTTTTTCATACCCAGTTGGGAAATTACTCTGGACTTTAATATATCATCTGCCGATTATCAGGCACTGAATCAGGCCCAGTGGATTTTTATGTTTTATGCGTGTTCGTTAAGTCAGTGTATACCGGTATTAGGAGACACTTTGTAGTTATTTTAACTCTTTTTTTACATATATTGTTCCCATTAATACCGTTTGTGTATATATTATTAAATAAAATACATTGTTATTTTCACCCAGGATTGGTCATAGTCCATGTGTTATTTAGCAGTGGGGTGTGCGCAGTATTATCTAATTTCTTTCTTTTGCACAATGCATTAAGGACCGCCAAGCATAGGCGAATCTAGGGGGTGGCCCGGGGGTGCACCGGGCCACCCTTTAGCCCATTTTGTAGCTGAGGGGTGGGGCTTTCCAACGAGCCCAGCCCCGTGTCTCTAGCCCCCTGGGAACCGGAGATACTGCCGGGCAAAGCTGGAAAGTTTTCCCTATAGGATAACATGGGACCCGCTAATTCCGACCCCCACCCAGTTCAACGGCTGCCAGTTCCCCCTTCGGCATCACTGAAGCTTGGGGTTGATCTCAGTCGAAGCCAAATCGCTGGGCCTTCAATCTGATACCAGGCTGGATCCATATGGGTTAATTGGTTCCAGGGATATTGAGGTTAAACCGTTTTTTTTTTATTTATTTCTTAAATGTAATTTCATGACTGTTTATGTTCTTTGAGGTGAGGGCAGATTTCTCTGGAACCAAATAGCCCAGTTTCACGGGACCAAAATCCTTCGAAACCAACTCAAAAGTTCTTCAATATGATACTGGTCTCATGTAAATGGGTCAGTTGGTTCCGAAGATATAGCTGGTTGGTTAAAGGGGGAGTGGTTGTCTCTCCCCCTCACACCAGAAAATGCAGGGACTAGGCTGGTGTATAAGGGGTCAGCCTGGGAATGTCCCTGCATGATCCTGGGACCATATTCCCGGGGAAATCCCTACATTTTCTGTTGTGAAAGGGGTATTATTTCAAATAGCTGTGACCTGCAGTGCTCTGAATACAGCCGGGCAGCCCCCTGCTCTGTCCAGCTGTCAATGACAGTCACCCCTGCAGCTTCCGCTCCAATTCTTCTCCCCACTTTCACCTCAGCCCGCCACCCCTTTAATCATGTGGTGCTGGCCCCCGGTGTGCTCCCTCAATGTCACGCACAACAACAGCGCACACAATATTTCAAATGTCCACTCGGCTAGAGGGGACACCAGGAGGGGAGTGGGAGCATGCTCTGCGCTGCGCTCTGCTCCTCTCCCCATAGAAGCAGCTGCACCGCTCTCCATCTCTCCCTGCAGCAGCAGCGAAGGCTCATATAAAAACTAACACTTGGCGATATGTGGGGGCATTACGCATAAATGTGTGGCTTCATTTGTAAGGGGCATTATGGTGTGCAGCATCATGTGTAAGGGGCATTATGTGTGCTGCATCATGTGTAAGGGGCATTATGTGTGCTGCATCATGTGTAAGGGGCATTATGTGTGCAGCATCATGTGTAAGGGACATTATGTGTGTAGCATCATGTGTAATGGGTACTATGGTGCACGGCATCATGTGTAATGGGTACTATGGTGTGCGGCATCATGTGTAATGGGTACTATGGTGCCCGGCATCATGTGTAATGGGTACTATGGTGCCATCAAGCAAGAACCCCCTAGTAATGAGCACGTAGGTAAGCAGCACTTATCTGGCAAATGTGTAATGGGCATTACGGTTTGTTATATAGTATGTAATGGGCATCATGATGTGTGGCACAATGTGTAATGGGCATTATGGTGTGTGGCCTTATGTGTAATTGGCATTACGGCGTGTGGCTTTATGTGTAATGCGTATTACGGAGTTTGCTAAAATGTGTAATGGGCATTACTGTGTATGGTCTAAAGTGTAATACCACACCCCTTTTTGTGATGCCACGCCTCCTTCCCACGAGGCCACGCCCCCTTTTTGCTGCGCGGCATGGCCTTGCAAAGGTCCCCCTTCTGTTATGTCTGGATCTGGGACCACCCATTACCATAATTCTAGATTCGCCCATGCCTCCAAGGATATTATGCCAAGGATCCTTACAAAAGCCATGATGGGGACTGGGACAGATGAGGATATGTTAATCCAAATTCTCATCACCAGGGCAGAGGTGACAGGCTATAGTTTGAGAATGGACATTGTGCTGCTAGGAGGACGTAGAGTGTTTCTCACTGATAACATCACAACATGTGCTCTAAGTGCACATGAGAGTAACCATTTGCTCCCAAACACAGACAATGGCCATTCACACAAATAAGGGCCCTTATTCTGATCTAATCGCAGTACAAATTTGTTCTCAAAATGGGCAAAACCATGTGCCCTCCAGGTGGGGCAGATTTAACATGTGCAGAGAGAGTTAGATTTGGGTGAGTGTCACGGACCCACCGGTCGCCTGCTCCAATACGTCAATCTGAGCAGCGCCGGCCGTGACTGGGGTTCACTCAGGACACTCGGGTCCTTTCCTTGAGGTACACTGCCACCAGCCAAAACCTGATTTTAGCGCCTGAAACTGCGCAAGGGGCGGCTTGGCTCGCCCCTGACCACACAATACAAGATAACAATGGTAACGTTTTTCAGCCGTTCTCTTCCGAGGCTAATGAGTCTTAGGAACACAGAACCAGAACTGGGAATATGTATTATTTATTCCTAGAAATACTACAGAGCTTTAGAAAATAGTTACAAGATTTTACAATGTTTTTAAAAGTACACACAAGTTTTAAATGCAAATTTCAGAAATAAAATAAAAGAACAAAAAGACAGAACCGTATCCTACAATCCTGAAGTGGGGGGGTCCTCCACAAGAAATCTCTCGTCGCCTACAGCCTGCTTGCTCGACCCCCAGGTAGTGACACTGACTATCCCAAGGTACAGAGGTTTTATCTGCAGCCTCCCTCATCCCTCCCACCCTTGGGATTTTTAACCATTCCCTTGCTGAGCCTAGTGAAGGTCCCTAGATCTTTCCCATAAAGAATTTGTCCCTGCTTTGAAGTAGATCTTATACATTCCTCAAGTGATAAGAGGTCATTTAGTGCAGGGCCAGAGCCACTTTGGCCGGTTGGCTGGACACTATTGCTCTCCCCCCCAATCTGGTTTATGAGGGGTCTCAGATCTTATCTTACCTCCTAACTCCAGAGGAGTCCACAGATGGCTACACTCCCTGGGTCACCAATAGTCCACACACATAATACATGACATGTTCTGATCTCCCACATAATAATCACAGGCGGCATGATTTTACCAAACATACCAGACATACATTGATTGAACAGATAATCATAACAGGAGGCATACGTTAATTTGATCGATCACCTGATCTGATCGTTACAGTGAGTTATTTTGTTTCTGTGCAGGGTAAATACTGGCTGTATTATTTTTACACTGCAATTTAGATTTCAGTTTCAAAACACCCCACCCAAATGTAACTCTCTCTGCGCTTGTTACATCTGCCCCACTTGCAGTGCACATGGTTTTGCCCATTTTGAGAACAAATTTGCACTTTCGATCAGTTCTGAATAAGGGCCTAGGTCAATCCATTTTATTTAACAATGTGATCAGAACAATTGTTTTTTTTGTTAGTTTATTTCACCATTTTTCCAATTTGCTGTATTATAATTTCTATCTTGTATAATTTCTGTTCTTGTCATTTGCTATAGATATGCCGGAGGAGGCAGCTAATACCCCTTTTACACCGCCGAAAAATCCGGGTCAGCGGCGGGTCAGACCCAGATCGTCGGCGGTGTAAATGGGACACGCCGTGTCCCTTTACACGGGACTTCTACCCACAACTTTTCATATAATCTCTTTTTTCGCTTACACATCCTCTTGACCCCAATATTGCTGTGTGACTGTATCATAGAGCCCACCAAAAGCCTTTGCAATGTGGCTCAACCAATTTGCAATATGTGGCAACCATGTGCATAACGGAGTGTAAGCCTGTGAGCAGGGCCCTCTGAGCTTGTACGTCGGATATTACCCAGTCTTTTTCTATTGCTGTTTGTTCCCAATTGTAAAGCGCAATGGAATGTACTAGTACTATATGAGTAAAATATAATAATTAATAATTGAGGATGTCAGGAATGTGCTATGAAGCCCCATCACCCATCTACTGGTAGTGTCCTAGCATAATTATTACAAGATCTACTGTATGCATCAGAATCAACTTTATTGGCCATGTGTGCTTGCGCACACTAGGAATTTTTTGTCGATCATATTACATAACAAGAATACAATAAAACCACTAACAGCACACATTATGTATAACTGACTGATGTACCTGGCATTGTCCTGGTTTAAGCCTTTAATTATCAATGAGTTGGATATAAAGGTTATCATTTATAAATAATTGGCAGCTCTTCCAACACACCCATGGGGTGGCTGCTGAGTGTCGTTTTTTTTTTGTTGGGGTTTCGCCAGTAGCCCTATTCCCCAGTTTTCCCTCAGGTGTAAAAGTGTCCATACACGTTACAATTATTGAATACAATATTGTATATAATACTGTATACAATAATTGTAACGTGTATGGGCACCCTTACTGCCGACCCAATTGCTGTTCATGTGTGCAATGTGTAGTGACCAACCTTGAAAGGGGTGTACACCTTAAGATGCTGTGGCGTTGGTCTCGAATTGCGGTTGGGGATTGATTGCCGGACACAGGGAGGAAAATCACGCAGCGGCTTTTCTCTTGTTGTCACTTGATAAATATTCCCAGACCTGGGCACGATCCCACAGCCAGGCTCTGGAGGATGAGGGACTTCCGGCAGCACTGTGATCCCTCTGACGCCCTCGGAAGTCTTATGAGGGACACAGACACGGTTTCTCTCCACTCGTGTCTTGATAAACTTGGCCTTGCTTCCGTAGGTCATTGTGCTGCGGGATTCTTCATAAGCACTATCCGTAGGGCTGATGTGCGTGATCATAACCAATCGGCTTTTCCCGCTCAGTGCTCCCTTTAGCAGCCAGGTCAGCTTGCTGTCCCGATAGTTTATATGGCTGCCTGGTCTGTCACGCAGCGCCATGATACACATCCTGAGGGCAAGAAGGGATCGGTTGATGTATCCTCCTTCTTTCATGGTCTGGCCGCTGTTCTTAGTCTGGCTTGCTCGTTCTGATCCCGCAAGGTCTACCATGTACAACGTGCCTGTGCTCACACCATCACTGGCTGTCTGCTTTATGGTGACCTGCAATACTGCATGTGAGCGGGATGAGGTCTTATTATCGGCTGTGCGAGCTTCTGTGCGCTGCTTGTTGCCCTTCTTCAGCAGGGCCATGGCTTCCTCAGGAGTGCTAAGGGAGAATGTAGAAATCCCTTCTATTTTGGTGTTGCCATTGGGATCCTCTCTGAGGACCAAAGACCTAGAGGAAGGTCTTAATAGGTCTCGGACGGTTTCATTATAGATCTCCGCGTATGACAATGATACGGAGAAATTCTTTTTTTTCCCAGTCTCCTCAATGGCTTTAAACAGGTCCTTCAGGGTGCGATGCATTACTCCAGGGTTGCGGTCCTTACCCATCATGGTGAAGGTCTTTCCAGTGCCTGTCGGGCCGTTGGCAAATATGGCAGCATTGTACCCGGACAGGAGGCCACCCAACAAGGGCTTCACTGTGGAATCATACACAGTCTCCTGGGTAGCTGCCTGGTCAAACACCTGGCTAAATTGGAATGTTGTTTCTCTTGTCCTGGTGGAGCGCAGGACATCGTAAGGATCCTCGCCGGGGTCCTGCAATAGCACTGTCTGCGGTCCGAGCTGGTGTGTGATGCATCGGGCGCGGTTCTTAGTCTCCGTCAAATTAACTGGACGGATGCGCAGAGCGACAGTCATTTGGTGGTCTATAGCTTTATTAGCTTTCGCCTTCTTCATTTTATATCAAACTTCAATCTTCAGAAAAGAGTGAAAAATTATCTATGTTGGCACAAGTCCAGCAATATCAGATATGACTCAGGAAGCAGTCAGCTGCCAGTGTTCTACACATCACAGCCCATTGTGACATCATCGGCCCATTGTGACATCACTAGCTGCCATGTGGCAGAAGGGCACTGCTATGTATATCATCCAGGGCCTGCTGTTACAGAATGGGACCAACAGAGGAATCGGACTCCTAACTGTTTTGTTGAGCACTGCAGTGGGAGTAGAGTCTGCCGGCAGACATCGATTTTTGTGGTCAGTGAGCATCTGGACTTAAGGTACAATCCTTCCAATTCTCCATAAGACCCTCATACCAGCTGCCATATAGCTGTTACCCTCTAAGTTGCAGGACTTTTTCATACCCAGTTGGGAAATTACTCTGGACTTTAATATATCATCTGCCGATTATCAGGCACTGAATCAGGCCCAGTGGATTTTTATGTTTTATGCGTGTTCGTTAAGTCAGTGTATACCGGTATTAGGAGACACTTTGTAGTTATTTTAACTCTTTTTTTACATATATTGTTCCCATTAATACCGTTTGTGTATATATTATTAAATAAAATACATTGTTATTTTCACCCAGGATTGGTCATAGTCCATGTGTTATTTAGCAGTGGGGTGTGCGCAGTATTATCTAATTTCTTTCTTTTGCACAATGCATTAAGGACCGCCAAGCATAGGCGAATCTAGGGGGTGGCCCGGGGGTGCACCGGGCCACCCTTTAGCCCATTTTGTAGCTGAGGGGTGGGGCTTTCCAACGAGCCCAGCCCCGTGTCTCTAGCCCCCTGGGAACCGGAGATACTGCCGGGCAAAGCTGGAAAGTTTTCCCTATAGGATAACATGGGACCCGCTAATTCCGACCCCCACCCAGTTCAACGGCTGCCAGTTCCCCCTTCGGCATCACTGAAGCTTGGGGTTGATCTCAGTCGAAGCCAAATCGCTGGGCCTTCAATCTGATACCAGGCTGGATCCATATGGGTTAATTGGTTCCAGGGATATTGAGGTTAAACCGTTTTTTTTTTATTTATTTCTTAAATGTAATTTCATGACTGTTTATGTTCTTTGAGGTGAGGGCAGATTTCTCTGGAACCAAATAGCCCAGTTTCACGGGACCAAAATCCTTCGAAACCAACTCAAAAGTTCTTCAATATGATACTGGTCTCATGTAAATGGGTCAGTTGGTTCCGAAGATATAGCTGGTTGGTTAAAGGGGGAGTGGTTGTCTCTCCCCCTCACACCAGAAAATGCAGGGACTAGGCTGGTGTATAAGGGGTCAGCCTGGGAATGTCCCTGCATGATCCTGGGACCATATTCCCGGGGAAATCCCTACATTTTCTGTTGTGAAAGGGGTATTATTTCAAATAGCTGTGACCTGCAGTGCTCTGAATACAGCCGGGCAGCCCCCTGCTCTGTCCAGCTGTCAATGACAGTCACCCCTGCAGCTTCCGCTCCAATTCTTCTCCCCACTTTCACCTCAGCCCGCCACCCCTTTAATCATGTGGTGCTGGCCCCCGGTGTGCTCCCTCAATGTCACGCACAACAACAGCGCACACAATATTTCAAATGTCCACTCGGCTAGAGGGGACACCAGGAGGGGAGTGGGAGCATGCTCTGCGCTGCGCTCTGCTCCTCTCCCCATAGAAGCAGCTGCACCGCTCTCCATCTCTCCCTGCAGCAGCAGCGAAGGCTCATATAAAAACTAACACTTGGCGATATGTGGGGGCATTACGCATAAATGTGTGGCTTCATTTGTAAGGGGCATTATGGTGTGCAGCATCATGTGTAAGGGGCATTATGTGTGCTGCATCATGTGTAAGGGGCATTATGTGTGCTGCATCATGTGTAAGGGGCATTATGTGTGCAGCATCATGTGTAAGGGACATTATGTGTGTAGCATCATGTGTAATGGGTACTATGGTGCACGGCATCATGTGTAATGGGTACTATGGTGTGCGGCATCATGTGTAATGGGTACTATGGTGCCCGGCATCATGTGTAATGGGTACTATGGTGCCATCAAGCAAGAACCCCCTAGTAATGAGCACGTAGGTAAGCAGCACTTATCTGGCAAATGTGTAATGGGCATTACGGTTTGTTATATAGTATGTAATGGGCATCATGATGTGTGGCACAATGTGTAATGGGCATTATGGTGTGTGGCCTTATGTGTAATTGGCATTACGGCGTGTGGCTTTATGTGTAATGCGTATTACGGAGTTTGCTAAAATGTGTAATGGGCATTACTGTGTATGGTCTAAAGTGTAATACCACACCCCTTTTTGTGATGCCACGCCTCCTTCCCACGAGGCCACGCCCCCTTTTTGCTGCGCGGCGTAGCCGCGCAAAGGTCCCCCTTCTGTTATGTCTGGATCTGGGACCACCCATTACCATAATTCTAGATTCGCCCATGCCTCCAAGGATATTATGCCAAGGATCCTTACAAAAGCCATGATGGGGACTGGGACAGATGAGGATATGTTAATCCAAATTCTCATCACCAGGGCAGAGGTGGCAGGCTATAGTTTGAGAATGGACATTGTGCTGCTAGGAGGACGTAGAGTGTTTCTCACTGATAACATCACAACATGTGCTCTAAGTGCACATGAGAGTAACCATTTGCTCCCAAACACAGACAATGGCCATTCACACAAATAAGGGCCCTTATTCTGATCTAATCGCAGTACAAATTTGTTCTCAAAATGGGCAAAACCATGTGCCCTCCAGGTGGGGCAGATTTAACATGTGCAGAGAGAGTTAGATTTGGGTGAGTTATTTTGTTTCTGTGCAGGGTAAATACTGGCTGTATTATTTTTACACTGCAATTTAGATTTCAGTTTCAAAACACCCCACCCAAATGTAACTCTCTCTGCGCTTGTTACATCTGCCCCACTTGCAGTGCACATGGTTTTGCCCATTTTGAGAACAAATTTGCACTTTCGATCAGTTCTGAATAAGGGCCTAGGTCAATCCATTTTATTTAACAATGTGATCAGAACAATTGTTTTTTTTGTTAGTTTATTTCACCATTTTTCCAATTTGCTGTATTATAATTTCTATCTTGTATAATTTCTGTTCTTGTCATTTGCTATAGATATGCCGGAGGAGGCAGCTAATACCCCTTTTACACCGCCGAAAAATCCGGGTCAGCGGCGGGTCAGACCCAGATCGTCGGCGGTGTAAATGGGACACGCCGTGTCCCTTTACACGGGACTTCTACCCACAACTTTTCATATAATCTCTTTTTTCGCTTACACATCCTCTTGACCCCAATATTGCTGTGTGACTGTATCATAGAGCCCACCAAAAGCCTTTGCAATGTGGCTCAACCAATTTGCAATATGTGGCAACCATGTGCATAACGGAGTGTAAGCCTGTGAGCAGGGCCCTCTGAGCTTGTACGTCGGATATTACCCAGTCTTTTTCTATTGCTGTTTGTTCCCAATTGTAAAGCGCAATGGAATGTACTAGTACTATATGAGTAAAATATAATAATTAATAATTGAGGATGTCAGGAATGTGCTATGAAGCCCCATCACCCATCTACTGGTAGTGTCCTAGCATAATTATTACAAGATCTACTGTATGCATCAGAATCAACTTTATTGGCCATGTGTGCTTGCGCACACTAGGAATTTTTTGTCGATCATATTACATAACAAGAATACAATAAAACCACTAACAGCACACATTATGTATAACTGACTGATGTACCTGGCATTGTCCTGGTTTAAGCCTTTAATTATCAATGAGTTGGATATAAAGGTTATCATTTATAAATAATTGGCAGCTCTTCCAACACACCCATGGGGTGGCTGCTGAGTGTCGTTTTTTTTTTGTTGGGGTTTCGCCAGTAGCCCTATTCCCCAGTTTTCCCTCAGGTGTAAAAGTGTCCATACACGTTACAATTATTGAATACAATATTGTATATAATACTGTATACAATAATTGTAACGTGTATGGGCACCCTTACTGCCGACCCAATTGCTGTTCATGTGTGCAATGTGTAGTGACCAACCTTGAAAGGGGTGTACACCTTAAGATGCTGTGGCGTTGGTCTCGAATTGCGGTTGGGGATTGATTGCCGGACACAGGGAGGAAAATCACGCAGCGGCTTTTCTCTTGTTGTCACTTGATAAATATTCCCAGACCTGGGCACGATCCCACAGCCAGGCTCTGGAGGATGAGGGACTTCCGGCAGCACTGTGATCCCTCTGACGCCCTCGGAAGTCTTATGAGGGACACAGACACGGTTTCTCTCCACTCGTGTCTTGATAAACTTGGCCTTGCTTCCGTAGGTCATTGTGCTGCGGGATTCTTCATAAGCACTATCCGTAGGGCTGATGTGCGTGATCATAACCAATCGGCTTTTCCCGCTCAGTGCTCCCTTTAGCAGCCAGGTCAGCTTGCTGTCCCGATAGTTTATATGGCTGCCTGGTCTGTCACGCAGCGCCATGATACACATCCTGAGGGCAAGAAGGGATCGGTTGATGTATCCTCCTTCTTTCATGGTCTGGCCGCTGTTCTTAGTCTGGCTTGCTCGTTCTGATCCCGCAAGGTCTACCATGTACAACGTGCCTGTGCTCACACCATCACTGGCTGTCTGCTTTATGGTGACCTGCAATACTGCATGTGAGCGGGATGAGGTCTTATTATCGGCTGTGCGAGCTTCTGTGCGCTGCTTGTTGCCCTTCTTCAGCAGGGCCATGGCTTCCTCAGGAGTGCTAAGGGAGAATGTAGAAATCCCTTCTATTTTGGTGTTGCCATTGGGATCCTCTCTGAGGACCAAAGACCTAGAGGAAGGTCTTAATAGGTCTCGGACGGTTTCATTATAGATCTCCGCGTATGACAATGATACGGAGAAATTCTTTTTTTTCCCAGTCTCCTCAATGGCTTTAAACAGGTCCTTCAGGGTGCGATGCATTACTCCAGGGTTGCGGTCCTTACCCATCATGGTGAAGGTCTTTCCAGTGCCTGTCGGGCCGTTGGCAAATATGGCAGCATTGTACCCGGACAGGAGGCCACCCAACAAGGGCTTCACTGTGGAATCATACACAGTCTCCTGGGTAGCTGCCTGGTCAAACACCTGGCTAAATTGGAATGTTGTTTCTCTTGTCCTGGTGGAGCGCAGGACATCGTAAGGATCCTCGCCGGGGTCCTGCAATAGCACTGTCTGCGGTCCGAGCTGGTGTGTGATGCATCGGGCGCGGTTCTTAGTCTCCGTCAAATTAACTGGACGGATGCGCAGAGCGACAGTCATTTGGTGGTCTATAGCTTTATTAGCTTTCGCCTTCTTCATTTTATATCAAACTTCAATCTTCAGAAAAGAGTGAAAAATTATCTATGTTGGCACAAGTCCAGCAATATCAGATATGACTCAGGAAGCAGTCAGCTGCCAGTGTTCTACACATCACAGCCCATTGTGACATCATCGGCCCATTGTGACATCACTAGCTGCCATGTGGCAGAAGGGCACTGCTATGTATATCATCCAGGGCCTGCTGTTACAGAATGGGACCAACAGAGGAATCGGACTCCTAACTGTTTTGTTGAGCACTGCAGTGGGAGTAGAGTCTGCCGGCAGACATCGATTTTTGTGGTCAGTGAGCATCTGGACTTAAGGTACAATCCTTCCAATTCTCCATAAGACCCTCATACCAGCTGCCATATAGCTGTTACCCTCTAAGTTGCAGGACTTTTTCATACCCAGTTGGGAAATTACTCTGGACTTTAATATATCATCTGCCGATTATCAGGCACTGAATCAGGCCCAGTGGATTTTTATGTTTTATGTGTGTTCGTTAAGTCAGTGTATACCGGTATTAGGAGACACTTTGTAGTTATTTTAACTCTTTTTTTACATATATTGTTCCCATTAATACCGTTTGTGTATATATTATTAAATAAAATACATTGTTATTTTCACCCAGGATTGGTCATAGTCCATGTGTTATTTAGCAGTGGGGTGTGCGCAGTATTATCTCATTTCTTTCTTTTGCACAATGCATTAAGGACCGCCAAGCATAGGCGAATCTAGGGGGTGGCCCGGGGGTGCACCGGGCCACCCTTTAGCCCATTTTGTAGCTGAGGGATGGGGCTTTCCAACGAGCCCAGCCCCGTGTCTCTAGCCCCCTGGGAACCAGAGATACTGCCGGGCAAAGCTGGAAAGTTTTCCCTATAGGATAACATGGGACCCGCTAATTCCGACCCCCACCCAGTTCAACGGCTGCCAGTTCCCCCTTCGGCATCACTGAAGCTTGGGGTTGATCTCAGTCGAAGCCAAATCGCTGGGCCTTCAATCTGATACCAGGCTGGATCCATATGGGTTAATTGGTTCCAGGGATATTGAGGTTAAACCGTTTTTTTTTAATTTATTTCTTAAATGTAATTTCATGACTGTTTATGTTCTTTGAGGTGAGGGCAGATTTCTCTGGAACCAAATAGCCCAGTTTCACGGGACCAAAATCCTTCGAAACCAACTCAAAAGTTCTTCAATATGATACTGGTCTCATGTAAATGGGTCAGTTGGTTCCGAAGATATAGCTGGTTGGTTAAAGGGGGAGTGGTTGTCTCTCCCCCTCACACCAGAAAATGCAGGGACTAGGCTGGTGTATAAGGGGTCAGCCTGGGAATGTCCCTGCATGATCCTGGGACCATATTCCCGGGGAAATCCCTACATTTTCTGTTGTGAAAGGGGTATTATTTCAAATAGCTGTGACCTGCAGTGCTCTGAATACAGCCGGGCAGCCCCCTGCTCTGTCCAGCTGTCAATGACAGTCACCCCTGCAGCTTCCGCTCCAATTCTTCTCCCCACTTTCACCTCAGCCCGCCACCCCTTTAATCATGTGGTGCTGGCCCCCGGTGTGCTCCCTCAATGTCACGCACAACAACAGCGCACACAATATTTCAAATGTCCACTCGGCTAGAGGGGACACCAGGAGGGGAGTGGGAGCATGCTCTGCGCTGCGCTCTGCTCCTCTCCCCAAAGAAGCAGCTGCACCGCTCTCCATCTCTCCCTGCAGCAGCAGCGAAGGCTCATATAAAAACTAACACTTGGCGATATGTGGGGGCATTACGCATAAATGTGTAGCTTCATTTGTAAGGGGCATTATGGTGTGCAGCATCATGTGTAAGGGGCATTATGTGTGCTGCATCATGTGTAAGGGGCATTATGTGTGCTGCATCATGTGTAAGGGGCATTATGTGTGCAGCATCATGTGTAAGGGACATTATGTGTGTAGCATCATGTGTAATGGGTACTATGGTGCACGGCATCATGTGTAATGGGTACTATGGTGTGCGGCATCATGTGTAATGGGTACTATGGTGCCATCAAGCAAGAACCCCCTAGTAATGAGCACGTAGGTAAGCAGCACTTATCTGGCAAATGTGTAATGGGCATTACGGTTTGTTATATAGTATGTAATGGGCATCATGATGTGTGGCACAATGTGTAATGGGCATTATGGTGTGTGGCCTTATGTGTAATTGGCATTACGGCGTGTGGCTTTATGTGTAATGCGTATTACGGAGTTTGCTAAAATGTATAATGGGCATTACTGTGTATGGTCTAAAGTGTAATACCACACCCCTTTTTGTGATGCCACGCCTCCTTCCCACGAGGCCACGCCCCCTTTTTGCTGCGCGGCATTGCCGCGCAAAGGTCCCCCTTCTGTTATGTCTGGATCTGGGACCACCCATTACCATAATTCTAGATTCGCCCATGCCTCCAAGGATATTATGCCAAGGATCCTTACAAAAGCCATGATGGGGACTGGGACAGATGAGGATATGTTAATCCAAATTCTCATCACCAGGGCAGAGGTGGCAGGCTATAGTTTGAGAATGGACATTGTGCTGCTAGGAGGACGTAGAGTGTTTCTCACTGATAACATCACAACATGTGCTCTAAGTGCACATGAGAGTAACCATTTGCTCCCAAACACAGACAATGGCCATTCACACAAATAAGGGCCCTTATTCTGATCTAATCGCAGTACAAATTTGTTCTCAAAATGGGCAAAACCATGTGCCCTCCAGGTGGGGCAGATTTAACATGTGCAGAGAGAGTTAGATTTGGGTGAGTTATTTTGTTTCTGTGCAGGGTAAATACTGGCTGTATTATTTTTACACTGCAATTTAGATTTCAGTTTCAAAACACCCCACCCAAATGTAACTCTCTCTGCGCTTGTTACATCTGCCCCACTTGCAGTGCACATGGTTTTGCCCATTTTGAGAACAAATTTGCACTTTCGATCAGTTCTGAATAAGGGCCTAGGTCAATCCATTTTATTTAACAATGTGATCAGAACAATTGTTTTTTTTGTTAGTTTATTTCACCATTTTTCCAATTTGCTGTATTATAATTTCTATCTTGTATAATTTCTGTTCTTGTCATTTGCTATAGATATGCCGGAGGAGGCAGCTAATACCCCTTTTACACCGCCGAAAAATCCGGGTCAGCGGCGGGTCAGACCCAGATCGTCGGCGGTGTAAATGGGACACGCCGTGTCCCTTTACACGGGACTTCTACCCACAACTTTTCATATAATCTCTTTTTTCGCTTACACATCCTCTTGACCCCAATATTGCTGTGTGACTGTATCATAGAGCCCACCAAAAGCCTTTGCAATGTGGCTCAACCAATTTGCAATATGTGGCAACCATGTGCATAACGGAGTGTAAGCCTGTGAGCAGGGCCCTCTGAGCTTGTACGTCGGATATTACCCAGTCTTTTTCTATTGCTGTTTGTTCCCAATTGTAAAGCGCAATGGAATGTACTAGTAAAGAATGAGTAAAATATAATAATTAATAATTGAGGATGTCAGGAATGTGCTATGAAGCCCCATCACCCATCTACTGGTAGTGTCCTAGCATAATTATTACAAGATCTACTGTATGCATCAGAATCAACTTTATTGGCCATGTGTGCTTGCGCACACTAGGAATTTTTTGTCGATCATATTACATAACAAGAATACAATAAAACCACTAACAGCACACATTATGTATAACTGACTGATGTACCTGGCATTGTCCTGGTTTAAGCCTTTAATTATCAATGAGTTGGATATAAAGGTTATCATTTATAAATAATTGGCAGCTCTTCCAACACACCCATGGGGTGGCTGCTGAGTGTCGTTTTTTTTGTTGTTGGGGTTTCGCCAGTAGCCCTATTCCCCAGTTTTCCCTCAGGTGTAAAAGTGTCCATACACGTTACAATTATTGAATACAATATTGTATATAATACTGTATACAATAATTGTAACGTGTATGGGCACCCTTACTGCCGACCCAATTGCTGTTCATGTGTGCAATGTGTAGTGACCAACCTTGAAAGGGGTGTACACCTTAAGATGCTGTGGCGTTGGTCTCGAATTGCGGTTGGGGATTGATTGCCGGACACAGGGAGGAAAATCACGCAGCGGCTTTTCTCTTGTTGTCACTTGATAAATATTCCCAGACCTGGGCACGATCCCACAGCCAGGCTCTGGAGGATGAGGGACTTCCGGCAGCACTGTGATCCCTCTGACGCCCTCGGAAATCTTATGAGGGACACAGACACGGTTTCTCTCCACTCGTGTCTTGATAAACTTGGCCTTGCTTCCGTAGGTCATTGTGCTGCGGGATTCTTCATAAGCACTATCCGTAGGGCTGATGTGCGTGATCATAACCAATCGGCTTTTCCCGCTCAGTGCTCCCTTTAGCAGCCAGGTCAGCTTGCTGTCCCGATAGTTTATATGGCTGCCTGGTCTGTCACGCAGCGCCATGATACACATCCTGAGGGCAAGAAGGGATCGGTTGATGTATCCTCCTTCTTTCATGGTCTGGCCGCTGTTCTTAGTCTGGCTTGCTCGTTCTGATCCCGCAAGGTCTACCATGTACAACGTGCCTGTGCTCACACCATCACTGGCTGTCTGCTTTATGGTGACCTGCAATACTGCATGTGAGCGGGATGAGGTCTTATTATCGGCTGTGCGAGCTTCTGTGCGCTGCTTGTTGCCCTTCTTCAGCAGGGCCATGGCTTCCTCAGGAGTGCTAAGGGAGAATGTAGAAATCCCTTCTATTTTGGTGTTGCCGTTGGGATCCTCTCTGAGGACCAAAGACCTAGAGGAAGGTCTTAATAGGTCTCGGACGGTTTCATTATAGATCTCCGCGTATGACAATGATACGGAGAAATTCTTTTTTTTCCCAGTCTCCTCAATGGCTTTAAACAGGTCCTTCAGGGTGCGATGCATTACTCCAGGGTTGCGGTCCTTACCCATCATGGTGAAGGTCTTTCCAGTGCCTGTCGGGCCGTTGGCAAATATGGCAGCATTGTACCCGGACAGGAGGCCACCCAACAAGGGCTTCACTGTGGAATCATACACAGTCTCCTGGGTAGCTGCCTGGTCAAACACCTGGCTAAATTGGAATGTTGTTTCTCTTGTCCTGGTGGAGCGCAGGACATCGTAAGGATCCTCGCCGGGGTCCTGCAATAGCACTGTCTGCGGTCCGAGCTGGTGTGTGATGCATCGGGCGCGGTTCTTAGTCTCCGTCAAATTAACTGGACGGATGCGCAGAGCGACAGTCATTTGGTGGTCTATAGCTTTATTAGCTTTCGCCTTCTTCATTTTATATCAAACTTCAATCTTCAGAAAAGAGTGAAAAATTATCTATGTTGGCACAAGTCCAGCAATATCAGATATGACTCAGGAAGCAGTCAGCTGCCAGTGTTCTACACATCACAGCCCATTGTGACATCATCGGCCCATTGTGACATCACTAGCTGCCATGTGGCAGAAGGGCACTGCTATGTATATCATCCAGGGCCTGCTGTTACAGAATGGGACCAACAGAGGAATCGGACTCCTAACTGTTTTGTTGAGCACTGCAGTGGGAGTAGAGTCTGCCGGCAGACATCGATTTTTGTGGTCAGTGAGCATCTGGACTTAAGGTACAATCCTTCCAATTCTCCATAAGACCCTCATACCAGCTGCCATATAGCTGTTACCCTCTAAGTTGCAGGACTTTTTCATACCCAGTTGGGAAATTACTCTGGACTTTAATATATCATCTGCCGATTATCAGGCACTGAATCAGGCCCAGTGGATTTTTATGTTTTATGTGTGTTCGTTAAGTCAGTGTATACCGGTATTAGGAGACACTTTGTAGTTATTTTAACTCTTTTTTACATATATTGTTCCCATTAATACCGTTTGTGTATATATTATTAAATAAAATACATTGTTATTTTCACCCAGGATTGGTCATAGTCCATGTGTTATTTAGCAGTGGGGTGTGCGCAGTATTATCTCATTTCTTTCTTTTGCACAATGCATTAAGGACCGCCAAGCATAGGCGAATCTAGGGGGTGGCCCGGGGGTGCACCGGGCCACCCTTTAGCCCATTTTGTAGCTGAGGGATGGGGCTTTCCAACGAGCCCAGCCCCGTGTCTCTAGCCCCCTGGGAACCGGAGATACTGCTGGGCAAAGCTGGAAAGTTTTCCCTATAGGATAACATGGGACCCGCTAATTCCGACCCCCACCCAGTTCAACGGCTGCCAGTTCCCCCTTCGGCATCACTGAAGCTTGGGGTTGATCTCAGTCGAAGCCAAATCGCTGGGCCTTCAATCTGATACCAGGCTGGATCCATATGGGTTAATTGGTTCCAGGGATATTGAGGTTAAACCGTTTTTTTTTTATTTATTTCTTAAATGTAATTTCATGACTGTTTATGTTCTTTGAGGTGAGGGCAGATTTCTCTGGAACCAAATAGCCCAGTTTCACGGGACCAAAATCCTTCGAAACCAACTCAAAAGTTCTTCAATATGATACTGGTCTCATGTAAATGGGTCAGTTGGTTCCGAAGATATAGCTGGTTGGTTAAAGGGGGAGTGGTTGTCTCTCCCCCTCACACCAGAAAATGCAGGGACTAGGCTGGTGTATAAGGGGTCAGCCTGGGAATGTCCCTGCATGATCCTGGGACCATATTCCCGGGGAAATCCCTACATTTTCTGTTGTGAAAGGGGTATTATTTCAAATAGCTGTGACCTGCAGTGCTCTGAATACAGCCGGGCAGCCCCCTGCTCTGTCCAGCTGTCAATGACAGTCACCCCTGCAGCTTCCGCTCCAATTCTTCTCCCCACTTTCACCTCAGCCCGCCACCCCTTTAATCATGTGGTGCTGGCCCCCGGTGTGCTCCCTCAATGTCACGCACAACAACAGCGCACACAATATTTCAAATGTCCACTCGGCTAGAGGGGACACCAGGAGGGGAGTGGGAGCATGCTCTGCGCTGCGCTCTACTCCTCTCCCCATAGAAGCAGCTGCACCGCTCTCCATCTCTCCCTGCAGCAGCAGCGAAGGCTCATATAAAAACTAACACTTGGCGATATGTGGGGGCATTACGCATAAATGTGTGGCTTCATTTGTAAGGGGCATTATGGTGTGCAGCATCATGTGTAAGGGGCATTATGTGTGCTGCATCATGTGTAAGGGGCATTATGTGTGCTGCATCATGTGTAAGGGGCATTATGTGTGCAGCATCATGTGTAAGGGACATTATGTGTGTAGCATCATGTGTAATGGGTACTATGGTGCACGGCATCATGTGTAATGGGTACTATGGTGTGCGGCATCATGTGTAATGGGTACTATGGTGCCATCAAGCAAGAACCCCCTAGTAATGAGCACGTAGGTAAGCAGCACTTATCTGGCAAATGTGTAATGGGCATTACGGTTTGTTATATAGTATGTAATGGGCATCATGATGTGTGGCACAATGTGTAATGGGCATTATGGTGTGTGGCCTTATGTGTAATAGGCATTACGGCGTGTGGCTTTATGTGTAATGCGTATTACGGAGTTTGCTAAAATGTGTAATGGGCATTACTGTGTATGGTCTAAAGTGTAATACCACACCCCTTTTTGTGATGCCACGCCTCCTTCCCACGAGGCCACGCCCCCTTTTTGCTGCGCGGCGTAGCCGCGCAAAGGTCCCCCTTCTGTTATGTCTGGTTCTGGGACCACCGATTACAATAATTCTAGATTCGCCCATGCCTCCAAGGATATTATGCCAAGGATCCTTACAAAAGCCATGATGGGGACTGGGACAGATGAGGATATGTTAATCCAAATTCTCATCACCAGGGCAGAGGTGACAGGCTATAGTTTGAGAATGGACATTGTGCTGCTAGGAGGACGTAGAGTGTTTCTCACTGATAACATCACAACATGTGCTCTAAGTGCACATGAGAGTAACCATTTGCTCCCAAACACAGACAATGGCCATTCACACAAATAAGGGCCCTTATTCTGATCTAATCGCAGTACAAATTTGTTCTCAAAATGGGCAAAACCATGTGCCCTCCAGGTGGGGCAGATTTAACATGTGCAGAGAGAGTTAGATTTGGGTGAGTTATTTTGTTTCTGTGCAGGGTAAATACTGGCTGTATTATTTTTACACTGCAATTTAGATTTCAGTTTCAAAACACCCCACCCAAATGTAACTCTCTCTGCGCTTGTTACATCTGCCCCACTTGCAGTGCACATGGTTTTGCCCATTTTGAGAACAAATTTGCACTTTCGATCAGTTCTGAATAAGGGCCTAGGTCAATCCATTTTATTTAACAATGTTATCAGAACAATTGTTTTTTTGGTACTTATGTATTATCTGGGCTCCCATGTTAAATGCACCCCATTTTTTCATACCCCTACTATCCAACTACGCATGGAGTTGATTTTATATAGTGTGGCGAGCGCAGCGAGCCACCGTGCCCGAAGCGTGGCGAGCGCAGCGAGCCCCGCGAGGGAACGCGGTCTCATAAGAAAAACGGGAGCCCAGATATTACATAAGTACCGTTTTTTTTGTTAGTTTATTTCACCATTTTTCCAATTTGCTGTATTATAATTTCTATCTTGTATAATTTCTGTTCTTGTCATTTGCTATAGATATGCCGGAGGAGGCAGCTAATACCCCTTTTACACCGCCGAAAAATCCGGGTCAGCGGCGGGTCAGACCCAGATCGTCGGCGGTGTAAATGGGACACGCCGTGTCCCTTTACACGGGACTTCTACCCACAACTTTTCATATAATCTCTTTTTTCGCTTACACATCCTCTTGACCCCAATATTGCTGTGTGACTGTATCATAGAGCCCACCAAAAGCCTTTGCAATGTGGCTCAACCAATTTGCAATATGTGGCAACCATGTGCATAACGGAGTGTAAGCCTGTGAGCAGGGCCCTCTGAGCTTGTACGTCGGATATTACCCAGTCTTTTTCTATTGCTGTTTGTTCCCAATTGTAAAGCGCAATGGAATGTACTAGTACTATATGAGTAAAATATAATAATTAATAATTGAGGATGTCAGGAATGTGCTATGAAGCCCCATCACCCATCTACTGGTAGTGTCCTAGCATAATTATTACAAGATCTACTGTATGCATCAGAATCAACTTTATTGGCCATGTGTGCTTGCGCACACTAGGAATTTTTTGTCGATCATATTACATAACAAGAATACAATAAAACCACTAACAGCACACATTATGTATAACTGACTGATGTACCTGGCATTGTCCTGGTTTAAGCCTTTAATTATCAATGAGTTGGATATAAAGGTTATCATTTATAAATAATTGGCAGCTCTTCCAACACACCCATGGGGTGGCTGCTGAGTGTCGTTTTTTTTTTGTTGGGGTTTCGCCAGTAGCCCTATTCCCCAGTTTTCCCTCAGGTGTAAAAGTGTCCATACACGTTACAATTATTGAATACAATATTGTATATAATACTGTATACAATAATTGTAACGTGTATGGGCACCCTTACTGCCGATCCAATTGCTGTTCATGTGTGCAATGTGTAGTGACCAACCTTGAAAGGGGTGTACACCTTAAGATGCTGTGGCGTTGGTCTCGAATTGCGGTTGGGGATTGATTGCCGGACACAGGGAGGAAAATCACGCAGCGGCTTTTCTCTTGTTGTCACTTGATAAATATTCCCAGACCTGGGCACGATCCCACAGCCAGGCTCTGGAGGATGAGGGACTTCCGGCAGCACTGTGATCCCTCTGACGCCCTCGGAAGTCTTATGAGGGACACAGACACGGTTTCTCTCCACTCGTGTCTTGATAAACTTGGCCTTGCTTCCGTAGGTCATTGTGCTGCGGGATTCTTCATAAGCACTATCCGTAGGGCTGATGTGCGTGATCATAACCAATCGGCTTTTCCCGCTCAGTGCTCCCTTTAGCAGCCAGGTCAGCTTGCTGTCCCGATAGTTTATATGGCTGCCTGGTCTGTCACGCAGCGCCATGATACACATCCTGAGGGCAAGAAGGGATCGGTTGATGTATCCTCCTTCTTTCATGGTCTGGCCGCTGTTCTTAGTCTGGCTTGCTCGTTCTGATCCCGCAAGGTCTACCATGTACAACGTGCCTGTGCTCACACCATCACTGGCTGTCTGCTTTATGGTGACCTGCAATACTGCATGTGAGCGGGATGAGGTCTTATTATCGGCTGTGCGAGCTTCTGTGCGCTGCTTGTTGCCCTTCTTCAGCAGGGCCATGGCTTCCTCAGGAGTGCTAAGGGAGAATGTAGAAATCCCTTCTATTTTGGTGTTGCCATTGGGATACTCTCTGAGGACCAAAGACCTAGAGGAAGGTCTTAATAGGTCTCGGACGGTTTCATTATAGATCTCCGCGTATGACAATGATACGGAGAAATTCTTTTTTTCCCCAGTCTCCTCAATGGCTTTAAACAGGTCCTTCAGGGTGCGATGCATTACTCCAGGGTTGCGGTCCTTACCCATCATGGTGAAGGTCTTTCCAGTGCCTGTCGGGCCGTTGGCAAATATGGCAGCATTGTACCCGGACAGGAGGCCACCCAACAAGGGCTTCACTGTGGAATCATACACAGTCTCCTGGGTAGCTGCCTGGTCAAACACCTGGCTAAATTGGAATGTTGTTTCTCTTGTCCTGGTGGAGCGCAGGACATCGTAAGGATCCTCGCCGGGGTCCTGCAATAGCACTGTCTGCGGTCCGAGCTGGTGTGTGATGCATCGGGCGCGGTTCTTAGTCTCCGTCAAATTAACTGGACGGATGCGCAGAGCGACAGTCATTTGGTGGTCTATAGCTTTATTAGCTTTCGCCTTCTTCATTTTATATCAAACTTCAATCTTCAGAAAAGAGTGAAAAATTATCTATGTTGGCACAAGTCCAGCAATATCAGATATGACTCAGGAAGCAGTCAGCTGCCAGTGTTCTACACATCACAGCCCATTGTGACATCATCGGCCCATTGTGACATCACTAGCTGCCATGTGGCAGAAGGGCACTGCTATGTATATCATCCAGGGCCTGCTGTTACAGAATGGGACCAACAGAGGAATCGGACTCCTAACTGTTTTGTTGAGCACTGCAGTGGGAGTAGAGTCTGCCGGCAGACATCGATTTTTGTGGTCAGTGAGCATCTGGACTTAAGGTACAATCCTTCCAATTCTCCATAAGACCCTCATACCAGCTGCCATATAGCTGTTACCCTCTAAGTTGCAGGACTTTTTCATACCCAGTTGGGAAATTACTCTGGACTTTAATATATCATCTGCCGATTATCAGGCACTGAATCAGGCCCAGTGGATTTTTATGTTTTATGTGTGTTCGTTAAGTCAGTGTATACCGGTATTAGGAGACACTTTGTAGTTATTTTAACTCTTTTTTACATATATTGTTCCCATTAATACCGTTTGTGTATATATTATTAAATAAAATACATTGTTATTTTCACCCAGGATTGGTCATAGTCCATGTGTTATTTAGCAGTGGGGTGTGCGCAGTATTATCTCATTTCTTTCTTTTGCACAATGCATTAAGGACCGCCAAGCATAGGCGAATCTAGGGGGTGGCCCGGGGGTGCACCGGGCCACCCTTTAGCCCATTTTGTAGCTGAGGGATGGGGCTTTCCAACGAGCCCAGCCCCGTGTCTCTAGCCCCCTGGGAACCGGAGATACTGCCGGGCAAAACTGGAAAGTTTTCCCTATAGGATAACATGGGACCCGCTAATTCCGACCCCCACCCAGTTCAACGGCTGCCAGTTCCCCCTTCGGCATCACTGAAGCTTGGGGTTGATCTCAGTCGAAGCCAAATCGCTGGGCCTTCAATCTGATACCAGGCTGGATCCATATGGGTTAATTGGTTCCAGGGATATTGAGGTTAAACCGTTTTTTTTTTATTTATTTCTTAAATGTAATTTCATGACTGTTTATGTTCTTTGAGGTGAGGGCAGATTTCTCTGGAACCAAATAGCCCAGTTTCACGGGACCAAAATCCTTCGAAACCAACTCAAAAGTTCTTCAATATGATACTGGTCTCATGTAAATGGGTCAGTTGGTTCCGAAGATATAGCTGGTTGGTTAAAGGGGGAGTGGTTGTCTCTCCCCCTCACACCAGAAAATGCAGGGACTAGGCTGGTGTATAAGGGGTCAGCCTGGGAATGTCCCTGCATGATCCTGGGACCATATTCCCGGGGAAATCCCTACATTTTCTGTTGTTAAAGGGGTATTATTTCAAATAGCTGTGACCTGCAGTGCTCTGAATACAGCCGGGCAGCCCCCTGCTCTGTCCAGCTGTCAATGACAGTCACCCCTGCAGCTTCCGCTCCAATTCTTCTCCCCACTTTCACCTCAGCCCGCCACCCCTTTAATCATGTGGTGCTGGCCCCCGGTGTGCTCCCTCAATGTCACGCACAACAACAGCGCACACAATATTTCAAATGTCCACTCGGCTAGAGGGGACACCAGGAGGGGAGTGGGAGCATGCTCTGCGCTGCGCTCTGCTCCTCTCCCCATAGAAGCAGCTGCACCGCTCTCCATCTCTCCCTGCAGCAGCAGCGAAGGCTCATATAAAAACTAACACTTGGCGATATGTGGGGGCATTACGCATAAATGTGTGGCTTCATTTGTAAGGGGCATTATGGTGTGCAGCATCATGTGTAAGGGGCATTATGTGTGCTGCATCATGTGTAAGGGGCATTATGTGTGCTGCATCATGTGTAAGGGGCATTATGTGTGCAGCATCATGTGTAAGGGACATTATGTGTGTAGCATCATGTGTAATGGGTACTATGGTGCACGGCATCATGTGTAATGGGTACTATGGTGTGCGGCATCATGTGTAATGGGTACTATGGTGCCATCAAGCAAGAACCCCCTAGTAATGAGCACGTAGGTAAGCAGCACTTATCTGGCAAATGTGTAATGGGCATTACGGTTTGTTATATAGTATGTAATGGGCATCATGATGTGTGGCACAATGTGTAATGGGCATTATGGTGTGTGGCCTTATGTGTAATAGGCATTACGGCGTGTGGCTTTATGTGTAATGCGTATTACGGAGTTTGCTAAAATGTGTAATGGGCATTACTGTGTATGGTCTAAAGTGTAATACCACACCCCTTTTTGTGATGCCACGCCTCCTTCCCACGAGGCCACGCCCCCTTTTTGCTGCGCGGCGTAGCCGCGCAAAGGTCCCCCTTCTGTTATGTCTGGTTCTGGGACCACCGATTACAATAATTCTAGATTCGCCCATGCCTCCAAGGATATTATGCCAAGGATCCTTACAAAAGCCATGATGGGGACTGGGACAGATGAGGATATGTTAATCCAAATTCTCATCACCAGGGCAGAGGTGACAGGCTATAGTTTGAGAATGGACATTGTGCTGCTAGGAGGACGTAGAGTGTTTCTCACTGATAACATCACAACATGTGCTCTAAGTGCACATGAGAGTAACCATTTGCTCCCAAACACAGACAATGGCCATTCACACAAATAAGGGCCCTTATTCTGATCTAATCGCAGTACAAATTTGTTCTCAAAATGGGCAAAACCATGTGCCCTCCAGGTGGGGCAGATTTAACATGTGCAGAGAGAGTTAGATTTGGGTGAGTTATTTTGTTTCTGTGCAGGGTAAATACTGGCTGTATTATTTTTACACTGCAATTTAGATTTCAGTTTCAAAACACCCCACCCAAATGTAACTCTCTCTGCGCTTGTTACATCTGCCCCACTTGCAGTGCACATGGTTTTGCCCATTTTGAGAACAAATTTGCACTTTCGATCAGTTCTGAATAAGGGCCTAGGTCAATCCATTTTATTTAACAATGTGATCAGAACAATTGTTTTTTTTGTTAGTTTATTTCACCATTTTTCCAATTTGCTGTATTATAATTTCTATCTTGTATAATTTCTGTTCTTGTCATTTGCTATAGATATGCCGGAGGAGGCAGCTAATACCCCTTTTACACCGCCGAAAAATCCGGGTCAGCGGCGGATCAGACCCAGATCGTCGGCGGTGTAAATGGGACACGCCGTGTCCCTTTACACGGGACTTCTACCCACAACTTTTCATATAATCTCTTTTTTCGCTTACACATCCTCTTGACCCCAATATTGCTGTGTGACTGTATCATAGAGCCCACCAAAAGCCTTTGCAATGTGGCTCAACCAATTTGCAATATGTGGCAACCATGTGCATAACGGAGTGTAAGCCTGTGAGCAGGGCCCTCTGAGCTTGTACGTCGGATATTACCCAGTCTTTTTCTATTGCTGTTTGTTCCCAATTGTAAAGCGCAATGGAATGTACTAGTACTATATGAGTAAAATATAATAATTAATAATTGAGGATGTCAGGAATGTGCTATGAAGCCCCATCACCCATCTACTGGTAGTGTCCTAGCATAATTATTACAAGATCTACTGTATGCATCAGAATCAACTTTATTGGCCATGTGTGCTTGCGCACACTAGGAATTTTTTGTCGATCATATTACATAACAAGAATACAATAAAACCACTAACAGCACACATTATGTATAACTGACTGATGTACCTGGCATTGTCCTGGTTTAAGCCTTTAATTATCAATGAGTTGGATATAAAGGTTATCATTTATAAATAATTGGCAGCTCTTCCAACACACCCATGGGGTGGCTGCTGAGTGTCGTTTTTTTTTTGTTGGGGTTTCGCCAGTAGCCCTATTCCCCAGTTTTCCCTCAGGTGTAAAAGTGTCCATACACGTTACAATTATTGAATACAATATTGTATATAATACTGTATACAATAATTGTAACGTGTATGGGCACCCTTACTGCCGATCCAATTGCTGTTCATGTGTGCAATGTGTAGTGACCAACCTTGAAAGGGGTGTACACCTTAAGATGCTGTGGCGTTGGTCTCGAATTGCGGTTGGGGATTGATTGCCAGACACAGGGAGGAAAATCACGCAGCGGCTTTTCTCTTGTTGTCACTTGATAAATATTCCCAGACCTGGGCACGATCCCACAGCCAGGCTCTGGAGGATGAGGGACTTCCGGCAGCACTGTGATCCCTCTGACGCCCTCGGAAGTCTTATGAGGGACACAGACACGGTTTCTCTCCACTCGTGTCTTGATAAACTTGGCCTTGCTTCCGTAGGTCATTGTGCTGCGGGATTCTTCATAAGCACTATCCGTAGGGCTGATGTGCGTGATCATAACCAATCGGCTTTTCCCGCTCAGTGCTCCCTTTAGCAGCCAGGTCAGCTTGCTGTCCCGATAGTTTATATGGCTGCCTGGTCTGTCACGCAGCGCCATGATACACATCCTGAGGGCAAGAAGGGATCGGTTGATGTATCCTCCTTCTTTCATGGTCTGGCCGCTGTTCTTAGTCTGGCTTGCTCGTTCTGATCCCGCAAGGTCTACCATGTACAACGTGCCTGTGCTCACACCATCACTGGCTGTCTGCTTTATGGTGACCTGCAATACTGCATGTGAGCGGGATGAGGTCTTATTATCGGCTGTGCGAGCTTCTGTGCGCTGCTTGTTGCCCTTCTTCAGCAGGGCCATGGCTTCCTCAGGAGTGCTAAGGGAGAATGTAGAAATCCCTTCTATTTTGGTGTTGCCATTGGGATACTCTCTGAGGACCAAAGACCTAGAGGAAGGTCTTAATAGGTCTCGGACGGTTTCATTATAGATCTCCGCGTATGACAATGATACGGAGAAATTCTTTTTTTCCCCAGTCTCCTCAATGGCTTTAAACAGGTCCTTCAGGGTGCGATGCATTACTCCAGGGTTGCGGTCCTTACCCATCATGGTGAAGGTCTTTCCAGTGCCTGTCGGGCCGTTGGCAAATATGGCAGCATTGTACCCGGACAGGAGGCCACCCAACAAGGGCTTCACTGTGGAATCATACACAGTCTCCTGGGTAGCTGCCTGGTCAAACACCTGGCTAAATTGGAATGTTGTTTCTCTTGTCCTGGTGGAGCGCAGGACATCGTAAGGATCCTCGCCGGGGTCCTGCAATAGCACTGTCTGCGGTCCGAGCTGGTGTGTGATGCATCGGGCGCGGTTCTTAGTCTCCGTCAAATTAACTGGACGGATGCGCAGAGCGACAGTCATTTGATGGTCTATAGCTTTATTAGCTTTCGCCTTCTTCATTTTATATCAAACTTCAATCTTCAGAAAAGAGTGAAAAATTATCTATGTTGGCACAAGTCCAGCAATATCAGATATGACTCAGGAAGCAGTCAGCTGCCAGTGTTCTACACATCACAGCCCATTGTGACATCATCGGCCCATTGTGACATCACTAGCTGCCATGTGGCAGAAGGGCACTGCTATGTATATCATCCAGGGCCTGCTGTTACAGAATGGGACCAACAGAGGAATCGGACTCCTAACTGTTTTGTTGAGCACTGCAGTGGGAGTAGAGTCTGCCGGCAGACATCGATTTTTGTGGTCAGTGAGCATCTGGACTTAAGGTACAATCCTTCCAATTCTCCATAAGACCCTCATACCAGCTGCCATATAGCTGTTACCCTCTAAGTTGCAGGACTTTTTCATACCCAGTTGGGAAATTACTCTGGACTTTAATATATCATCTGCCGATTATCAGGCACTGAATCAGGCCCAGTGGATTTTTATGTTTTATGTGTGTTCGTTAAGTCAGTGTATACCGGTATTAGGAGACACTTTGTAGTTATTTTAACTCTTTTTTACATATATTGTTCCCATTAATACCGTTTGTGTATATATTATTAAATAAAATACATTGTTATTTTCACCCAGGATTGGTCATAGTCCATGTGTTATTTAGCAGTGGGGTGTGCGCAGTATTATCTCATTTCTTTCTTTTGCACAATGCATTAAGGACCGCCAAGCATAGGCGAATCTAGGGGGTGGCCCGGGGGTGCACCGGGCCACCCTTTAGCCCATTTTGTAGCTGAGGGATGGGGCTTTCCAACGAGCCCAGCCCCGTGTCTCTAGCCCCCTGGGAACCGGAGATACTGCCGGGCAAAGCTGGAAAGTTTTCCCTATAGGATAACATGGGACCCGCTAATTCCGACCCCCACCCAGTTCAACGGCTGCCAGTTCCCCCTTCGGCATCACTGAAGCTTGGGGTTGATCTCAGTCGAAGCCAAATCGCTGGGCCTTCAATCTGATACCAGGCTGGATCCATATGGGTTAATTGGTTCCAGGGATATTGAGGTTAAACCGTTTTTTTTTTATTTATTTCTTAAATGTAATTTCATGACTGTTTATGTTCTTTGAGGTGAGGGCAGATTTCTCTGGAACCAAATAGCCCAGTTTCACGGGACCAAAATCCTTCGAAACCAACTCAAAAGTTCTTCAATATGATACTGGTCTCATGTAAATGGGTCAGTTGGTTCCGAAGATATAGCTGGTTGGTTAAAGGGGGAGTGGTTGTCTCTCCCCCTCACACCAGAAAATGCAGGGACTAGGCTGGTGTATAAGGGGTCAGCCTGGGAATGTCCCTGCATGATCCTGGGACCATATTCCCGGGGAAATCCCTACATTTTCTGTTGTTAAAGGGGTATTATTTCAAATAGCTGTGACCTGCAGTGCTCTGAATACAGCCGGGCAGCCCCCTGCTCTGTCCAGCTGTCAATGACAGTCACCCCTGCAGCTTCCGCTCCAATTCTTCTCCCCACTTTCACCTCAGCCCGCCACCCCTTTAATCATGTGGTGCTGGCCCCCGGTGTGCTCCCTCAATGTCACGCACAACAACAGCGCACACAATATTTCAAATGTCCACTCGGCTAGAGGGGACACCAGGAGGGGAGTGGGAGCATGCTCTGCGCTGCGCTCTGCTCCTCTCCCCATAGAAGCAGCTGCACCGCTCTCCATCTCTCCCTGCAGCAGCAGCGAAGGCTCATATAAAAACTAACACTTGGCGATATGTGGGGGCATTACGCATAAATGTGTGGCTTCATTTGTAAGGGGCATTATGGTGTGCAGCATCATGTGTAAGGGGCATTATGTGTGCTGCATCATGTGTAAGGGGCATTATGTGTGCTGCATCATGTGTAAGGGGCATTATGTGTGCAGCATCATGTGTAAGGGACATTATGTGTGTAGCATCATGTGTAATGGGTACTATGGTGCACGGCATCATGTGTAATGGGTACTATGGTGTGCGGCATCATGTGTAATGGGTACTATGGTGCCATCAAGCAAGAACCCCCTAGTAATGAGCACGTAGGTAAGCAGCACTTATCTGGCAAATGTGTAATGGGCATTACGGTTTGTTATATAGTATGTAATGGGCATCATGATGTGTGGCACAATGTGTAATGGGCATTATGGTGTGTGGCCTTATGTGTAATAGGCATTACGGCGTGTGGCTTTATGTGTAATGCGTATTACGGAGTTTGCTAAAATGTGTAATGGGCATTACTGTGTATGGTCTAAAGTGTAATACCACACCCCTTTTTGTGATGCCACGCCTCCTTCCCACGAGGCCACGCCCCCTTTTTGCTGCGCGGCGTAGCCGCGCAAAGGTCCCCCTTCTGTTATGTCTGGTTCTGGGACCACCGATTACAATAATTCTAGATTCGCCCATGCCTCCAAGGATATTATGCCAAGGATCCTTACAAAAGCCATGATGGGGACTGGGACAGATGAGGATATGTTAATCCAAATTCTCATCACCAGGGCAGAGGTGACAGGCTATAGTTTGAGAATGGACATTGTGCTGCTAGGAGGACGTAGAGTGTTTCTCACTGATAACATCACAACATGTGCTCTAAGTGCACATGAGAGTAACCATTTGCTCCCAAACACAGACAATGGCCATTCACACAAATAAGGGCCCTTATTCTGATCTAATCGCAGTACAAATTTGTTCTCAAAATGGGCAAAACCATGTGCCCTCCAGGTGGGGCAGATTTAACATGTGCAGAGAGAGTTAGATTTGGGTGAGTTATTTTGTTTCTGTGCAGGGTAAATACTGGCTGTATTATTTTTACACTGCAATTTAGATTTCAGTTTCAAAACACCCCACCCAAATGTAACTCTCTCTGCGCTTGTTACATCTGCCCCACTTGCAGTGCACATGGTTTTGCCCATTTTGAGAACAAATTTGCACTTTCGATCAGTTCTGAATAAGGGCCTAGGTCAATCCATTTTATTTAACAATGTGATCAGAACAATTGTTTTTTTTGTTAGTTTATTTCACCATTTTTCCAATTTGCTGTATTATAATTTCTATCTTGTATAATTTCTGTTCTTGTCATTTGCTATAGATATGCCGGAGGAGGCAGCTAATACCCCTTTTACACCGCCGAAAAATCCGGGTCAGCGGCGGATCAGACCCAGATCGTCGGCGGTGTAAATGGGACACGCCGTGTCCCTTTACACGGGACTTCTACCCACAACTTTTCATATAATCTCTTTTTTCGCTTACACATCCTCTTGACCCCAATATTGCTGTGTGACTGTATCATAGAGCCCACCAAAAGCCTTTGCAATGTGGCTCAACCAATTTGCAATATGTGGCAACCATGTGCATAACGGAGTGTAAGCCTGTGAGCAGGGCCCTCTGAGCTTGTACGTCGGATATTACCCAGTCTTTTTCTATTGCTGTTTGTTCCCAATTGTAAAGCGCAATGGAATGTACTAGTACTATATGAGTAAAATATAATAATTAATAATTGAGGATGTCAGGAATGTGCCATGAAGCCCCATCACCCATCTACTGGTAGTGTCCTAGCATAATTATTACAAGATCTACTGTATGCATCAGAATCAACTTTATTGGCCATGTGTGCTTGCGCACACTAGGAATTTTTTGTCGATCATATTACATAACAAGAATACAATAAAACCACTAACAGCACACATTATGTATAACTGACTGATGTACCTGGCATTGTCCTGGTTTAAGCCTTTAATTATCAATGAGTTGGATATAAAGGTTATCATTTATAAATAATTGGCAGCTCTTCCAACACACCCATGGGGTGGCTGCTGAGTGTCGTTTTTTTTTTGTTGGGGTTTCGCCAGTAGCCCTATTCCCCAGTTTTCCCTCAGGTGTAAAAGTGTCCATACACGTTACAATTATTGAATACAATATTGTATATAATACTGTATACAATAATTGTAACGTGTATGGGCACCCTTACTGCCGATCCAATTGCTGTTCATGTGTGCAATGTGTAGTGACCAACCTTGAAAGGGGTGTACACCTTAAGATGCTGTGGCGTTGGTCTCGAATTGCGGTTGGGGATTGATTGCCGGACACAGGGAGGAAAATCACGCAGCGGCTTTTCTCTTGTTGTCACTTGATAAATATTCCCAGACCTGGGCACGATCCCACAGCCAGGCTCTGGAGGATGAGGGACTTCCGGCAGCACTGTGATCCCTCTGACGCCCTCGGAAGTCTTATGAGGGACACAGACATGGTTTCTCTCCACTCGTGTCTTGATAAACTTGGCCTTGCTTCCGTAGGTCATTGTGCTGCGGGATTCTTCATAAGCACTATCCGTAGGGCTGATGTGCGTGATCATAACCAATCGGCTTTTCCCGCTCAGTGCTCCCTTTAGCAGCCAGGTCAGCTTGCTGTCCCGATAGTTTATATGGCTGCCTGGTCTGTCACGCAGCGCCATGATACACATCCTGAGGGCAAGAAGGGATCGGTTGATGTATCCTCCTTCTTTCATGGTCTGGCCGCTGTTCTTAGTCTGGCTTGCTCGTTCTGATCCCGCAAGGTCTACCATGTACAACGTGCCTGTGCTCACACCATCACTGGCTGTCTGCTTTATGGTGACCTGCAATACTGCATGTGAGCGGGATGAGGTCTTATTATCGGCTGTGCGAGCTTCTGTGCGCTGCTTGTTGCCCTTCTTCAGCAGGGCCATGGCTTCCTCAGGAGTGCTAAGGGAGAATGTAGAAATCCCTTCTATTTTGGTGTTGCCATTGGGATACTCTCTGAGGACCAAAGACCTAGAGGAAGGTCTTAATAGGTCTCGGACGGTTTCATTATAGATCTCCGCGTATGACAATGATACGGAGAAATTCTTTTTTTCCCCAGTCTCCTCAATGGCTTTAAACAGGTCCTTCAGGGTGCGATGCATTACTCCAGGGTTGCGGTCCTTACCCATCATGGTGAAGGTCTTTCCAGTGCCTGTCGGGCCGTTGGCAAATATGGCAGCATTGTACCCGGACAGGAGGCCACCCAACAAGGGCTTCACTGTGGAATCATACACAGTCTCCTGGGTAGCTGCCTGGTCAAACACCTGGCTAAATTGGAATGTTGTTTCTCTTGTCCTGGTGGAGCGCAGGACATCGTAAGGATCCTCGCCGGGGTCCTGCAATAGCACTGTCTGCGGTCCGAGCTGGTGTGTGATGCATCGGGCGCGGTTCTTAGTCTCCGTCAAATTAACTGGACGGATGCGCAGAGCGACAGTCATTTGGTGGTCTATAGCTTTATTAGCTTTCGCCTTCTTCATTTTATATCAAACTTCAATCTTCAGAAAAGAGTGAAAAATTATCTATGTTGGCACAAGTCCAGCAATATCAGATATGACTCAGGAAGCAGTCAGCTGCCAGTGTTCTACACATCACAGCCCATTGTGACATCATCGGCCCATTGTGACATCACTAGCTGCCATGTGGCAGAAGGGCACTGCTATGTATATCATCCAGGGCCTGCTGTTACAGAATGGGACCAACAGAGGAATCGGACTCCTAACTGTTTTGTTGAGCACTGCAGTGGGAGTAGAGTCTGCCGGCAGACATCGATTTTTGTGGTCAGTGAGCATCTGGACTTAAGGTACAATCCTTCCAATTCTCCATAAGACCCTCATACCAGCTGCCATATAGCTGTTACCCTCTAAGTTGCAGGACTTTTTCATACCCAGTTGGGAAATTACTCTGGACTTTAATATATCATCTGCCGATTATCAGGCACTGAATCAGGCCCAGTGGATTTTTATGTTTTATGTGTGTTCGTTAAGTCAGTGTATACCGGTATTAGGAGACACTTTGTAGTTATTTTAACTCTTTTTTACATATATTGTTCCCATTAATACCGTTTGTGTATATATTATTAAATAAAATACATTGTTATTTTCACCCAGGATTGGTCATAGTCCATGTGTTATTTAGCAGTGGGGTGTGCGCAGTATTATCTCATTTCTTTCTTTTGCACAATGCATTAAGGACCGCCAAGCATAGGCGAATCTAGGGGGTGGCCCGGGGGTGCACCGGGCCACCCTTTAGCCCATTTTGTAGCTGAGGGATGGGGCTTTCCAACGAGCCCAGCCCCGTGTCTCTAGCCCCCTGGGAACCGGAGATACTGCCGGGCAAAGCTGGAAAGTTTTCCCTATAGGATAACATGGGACCCGCTAATTCCGACCCCCACCCAGTTCAACGGCTGCCAGTTCCCCCTTCGGCATCACTGAAGCTTGGGGTTGATCTCAGTCGAAGCCAAATCGCTGGGCCTTCAATCTGATACCAGGCTGGATCCATATGGGTTAATTGGTTCCAGGGATATTGAGGTTAAACCGTTTTTTTTTTATTTATTTCTTAAATGTAATTTCATGACTGTTTATGTTCTTTGAGGTGAGGGCAGATTTCTCTGGAACCAAATAGCCCAGTTTCACGGGACCAAAATCCTTCTAAACCAACTCAAAAGTTCTTCAATATGATACTGGTCTCATGTAAATGGGTCAGTTGGTTCCGAAGATATAGCTGGTTGGTTAAAGGGGGAGTGGTTGTCTCTCCCCCTCACACCAGAAAATGCAGGGACTAGGCTGGTGTATAAGGGGTCAGCCTGGGAATGTCCCTGCATGATCCTGGGACCATATTCCCGGGGAAATCCCTACATTTTCTGTTGTGAAAGGGGTATTATTTCAAATAGCTGTGACCTGCAGTGCTCTGAATACAGCCGGGCAGCCCCCTGCTCTGTCCAGCTGTCAATGACAGTCACCCCTGCAGCTTCCGCTCCAATTCTTCTCCCCACTTTCACCTCAGCCCGCCACCCCTTTAATCATGTGGTGCTGGCCCCCGGTGTGCTCCCTCAATGTCACGCACAACAACAGCGCACACAATATTTCAAATGTCCACTCGGCTAGAGGGGACACCAGGAGGGGAGTGGGAGCATGCTCTGCGCTGCGCTCTGCTCCTCTCCCCATAGAAGCAGCTGCACCGCTCTCCATCTCTCCCTGCAGCAGCAGCGAAGGCTCATATAAAAACTAACACTTGGCGATATGTGGGGGCATTACGCATAAATGTGTGGCTTCATTTGTAAGGGGCATTATGGTGTGCAGCATCATGTGTAAGGGGCATTATGTGTGCTGCATCATGTGTAAGGGGCATTATGTGTGCTGCATCATGTGTAAGGGGCATTATGTGTGCAGCATCATGTGTAAGGGACATTATGTGTGTAGCATCATGTGTAATGGGTACTATGGTGCACGGCATCATGTGTAATGGGTACTATGGTGTGCGGCATCATGTGTAATGGGTACTATGGTGCCATCAAGCAAGAACCCCCTAGTAATGAGCACGTAGGTAAGCAGCACTTATCTGGCAAATGTGTAATGGGCATTACGGTTTGTTATATAGTATGTAATGGGCATCATGATGTGTGGCACAATGTGTAATGGGCATTATGGTGTGTGGCCTTATGTGTAATAGGCATTACGGCGTGTGGCTTTATGTGTAATGCGTATTACGGAGTTTGCTAAAATGTGTAATGGGCATTACTGTGTATGGTCTAAAGTGTAATACCACACCCCTTTTTGTGATGCCACGCCTCCTTCCCACGAGGCCACGCCCCCTTTTTGCTGCGCGGCGTAGCCGCGCAAAGGTCCCCCTTCTGTTATGTCTGGTTCTGGGACCACCGATTACAATAATTCTAGATTCGCCCATGCCTCCAAGGATATTATGCCAAGGATCCTTACAAAAGCCATGATGGGGACTGGGACAGATGAGGATATGTTAATCCAAATTCTCATCACCAGGGCAGAGGTGACAGGCTATAGTTTGAGAATGGACATTGTGCTGCTAGGAGGACGTAGAGTGTTTCTCACTGATAACATCACAACATGTGCTCTAAGTGCACATGAGAGTAACCATTTGCTCCCAAACACAGACAATGGCCATTCACACAAATAAGGGCCCTTATTCTGATCTAATCGCAGTACAAATTTGTTCTCAAAATGGGCAAAACCATGTGCCCTCCAGGTGGGGCAGATTTAACATGTGCAGAGAGAGTTAGATTTGGGTGAGTTATTTTGTTTCTGTGCAGGGTAAATACTGGCTGTATTATTTTTACACTGCAATTTAGATTTCAGTTTCAAAACACCCCACCCAAATGTAACTCTCTCTGCGCTTGTTACATCTGCCCCACTTGCAGTGCACATGGTTTTGCCCATTTTGAGAACAAATTTGCACTTTCGATCAGTTCTGAATAAGGGCCTAGGTCAATCCATTTTATTTAACAATGTGATCAGAACAATTGTTTTTTTTGTTAGTTTATTTCACCATTTTTCCAATTTGCTGTATTATAATTTCTATCTTGTATAATTTCTGTTCTTGTCATTTGCTATAGATATGCCGGAGGAGGCAGCTAATACCCCTTTTACACCGCCGAAAAATCCGGGTCAGCGGCGGGTCAGACCCAGATCGTCGGCGGTGTAAATGGGACACGCCGTGTCCCTTTACACGGGACTTCTACCCACAACTTTTCATATAATCTCTTTTTTCGCTTACACATCCTCTTGACCCCAATATTGCTGTGTGACTGTATCATAGAGCCCACCAAAAGCCTTTGCAATGTGGCTCAACCAATTTGCAATATGTGGCAACCATGTGCATAACGGAGTGTAAGCCTGTGAGCAGGGCCCTCTGAGCTTGTACGTCGGATATTACCCAGTCTTTTTCTATTGCTGTTTGTTCCCAATTGTAAAGCGCAATGGAATGTACTAGTACTATATGAGTAAAATATAATAATTAATAATTGAGGATGTCAGGAATGTGCTATGAAGCCCCATCACCCATCTACTGGTAGTGTCCTAGCATAATTATTACAAGATCTACTGTATGCATCAGAATCAACTTTATTGGCCATGTGTGCTTGCGCACACTAGGAATTTTTTGTCGATCATATTACATAACAAGAATACAATAAAACCACTAACAGCACACATTATGTATAACTGACTGATGTACCTGGCATTGTCCTGGTTTAAGCCTTTAATTATCAATGAGTTGGATATAAAGGTTATCATTTATAAATAATTGGCAGCTCTTCCAACACACCCATGGGGTGGCTGCTGAGTGTCGTTTTTTTTTTGTTGGGGTTTCGCCAGTAGCCCTATTCCCCAGTTTTCCCTCAGGTGTAAAAGTGTCCATACACGTTACAATTATTGAATACAATATTGTATATAATACTGTATACAATAATTGTAACGTGTATGGGCACCCTTACTGCCGATCCAATTGCTGTTCATGTGTGCAATGTGTAGTGACCAACCTTGAAAGGGGTGTACACCTTAAGATGCTGTGGCGTTGGTCTCGAATTGCGGTTGGGGATTGATTGCCGGACACAGGGAGGAAAATCATGCAGCGGCTTTTCTCTTGTTGTCACTTGATAAATATTCCCAGACCTGGGCACGATCCCACAGCCAGGCTCTGGAGGATGAGGGACTTCCGGCAGCACTGTGATCCCTCTGACGCCCTCGGAAGTCTTATGAGGGACACAGACACGGTTTCTCTCCACTCGTGTCTTGATAAACTTGGCCTTGCTTCCGTAGGTCATTGTGCTGCGGGATTCTTCATAAGCACTATCCGTAGGGCTGATGTGCGTGATCATAACCAATCGGCTTTTCCCGCTCAGTGCTCCCTTTAGCAGCCAGGTCAGCTTGCTGTCCCGATAGTTTATATGGCTGCCTGGTCTGTCACGCAGCGCCATGATACACATCCTGAGGGCAAGAAGGGATCGGTTGATGTATCCTCCTTCTTTCATGGTCTGGCCGCTGTTCTTAGTCTGGCTTGCTCGTTCTGATCCCGCAAGGTCTACCATGTACAACGTGCCTGTGCTCACACCATCACTGGCTGTCTGCTTTATGGTGACCTGCAATACTGCATGTGAGCGGGATGAGGTCTTATTATCGGCTGTGCGAGCTTCTGTGCGCTGCTTGTTGCCCTTCTTCAGCAGGGCCATGGCTTCCTCAGGAGTGCTAAGGGAGAATGTAGAAATCCCTTCTATTTTGGTGTTGCCATTGGGATACTCTCTGAGGACCAAAGACCTAGAGGAAGGTCTTAATAGGTCTCGGACGGTTTCATTATAGATCTCCGCGTATGACAATGATACGGAGAAATTCTTTTTTTCCCCAGTCTCCTCAATGGCTTTAAACAGGTCCTTCAGGGTGCGATGCATTACTCCAGGGTTGCGGTCCTTACCCATCATGGTGAAGGTCTTTCCAGTGCCTGTCGGGCCGTTGGCAAATATGGCAGCATTGTACCCGGACAGGAGGCCACCCAACAAGGGCTTCACTGTGGAATCATACACAGTCTCCTGGGTAGCTGCCTGGTCAAACACCTGGCTAAATTGGAATGTTGTTTCTCTTGTCCTGGTGGAGCGCAGGACATCGTAAGGATCCTCGCCGGGGTCCTGCAATAGCACTGTCTGCGGTCCGAGCTGGTGTGTGATGCATCGGGCGCGGTTCTTAGTCTCCGTCAAATTAACTGGACGGATGCGCAGAGCGACAGTCATTTGGTGGTCTATAGCTTTATTAGCTTTCGCCTTCTTCATTTTATATCAAACTTCAATCTTCAGAAAAGAGTGAAAAATTATCTATGTTGGCACAAGTCCAGCAATATCAGATATGACTCAGGAAGCAGTCAGCTGCCAGTGTTCTACACATCACAGCCCATTGTGACATCATCGGCCCATTGTGACATCACTAGCTGCCATGTGGCAGAAGGGCACTGCTATGTATATCATCCAGGGCCTGCTGTTACAGAATGGGACCAACAGAGGAATCGGACTCCTAACTGTTTTGTTGAGCACTGCAGTGGGAGTAGAGTCTGCCGGCAGACATCGATTTTTGTGGTCAGTGAGCATCTGGACTTAAGGTACAATCCTTCCAATTCTCCATAAGACCCTCATACCAGCTGCCATATAGCTGTTACCCTCTAAGTTGCAGGACTTTTTCATACCCAGTTGGGAAATTACTCTGGACTTTAATATATCATCTGCCGATTATCAGGCACTGAATCAGGCCCAGTGGATTTTTATGTTTTATGTGTGTTCGTTAAGTCAGTGTATACCGGTATTAGGAGACACTTTGTAGTTATTTTAACTCTTTTTTACATATATTGTTCCCATTAATACCGTTTGTGTATATATTATTAAATAAAATACATTGTTATTTTCACCCAGGATTGGTCATAGTCCATGTGTTATTTAGCAGTGGGGTGTGCGCAGTATTATCTCATTTCTTTCTTTTGCACAATGCATTAAGGACCGCCAAGCATAGGCGAATCTAGGGGGTGGCCCGGGGGTGCACCGGGCCACCCTTTAGCCCATTTTGTAGCTGAGGGATGGGGCTTTCCAACGAGCCCAGCCCCGTGTCTCTAGCCCCCTGGGAACCGGAGATACTGCCGGGCAAAGCTGGAAAGTTTTCCCTATAGGATAACATGGGACCCGCTAATTCCGACCCCCACCCAGTTCAACGGCTGCCAGTTCCCCCTTCGGCATCACTGAAGCTTGGGGTTGATCTCAGTCGAAGCCAAATCGCTGGGCCTTCAATCTGATACCAGGCTGGATCCATATGGGTTAATTGGTTCCAGGGATATTGAGGTTAAACCGTTTTTTTTTTATTTATTTCTTAAATGTAATTTCATGACTGTTTATGTTCTTTGAGGTGAGGGCAGATTTCTCTGGAACCAAATAGCCCAGTTTCACGGGACCAAAATCCTTCGAAACCAACTCAAAAGTTCTTCAATATGATACTGGTCTCATGTAAATGGGTCAGTTGGTTCCGAAGATATAGCTGGTTGGTTAAAGGGGGAGTGGTTGTCTCTCCCCCTCACACCAGAAAATGCAGGGACTAGGCTGGTGTATAAGGGGTCAGCCTGGGAATGTTCCTGCATGATCCTGGGACCATATTCCCGGGGAAATCCCTACATTTTCTGTTGTGAAAGGGGTATTATTTCAAATAGCTGTGACCTGCAGTGCTCTGAATACAGCCGGGCAGCCCCTCGCTCTGTCCAGCTGTCAATGACAGTCACCCCTGCAGCTTCCGCTCCAATTCTTCTCCCCACTTTCACCTCAGCCCGCCACCCCTTTAATCATGTGGTGCTGGCCCCCGGTGTGCTCCCTCAATGTCACGCACAACAACAGCGCACACAATATTTCAAATGTCCACTCGGCTAGAGGGGACACCAGGAGGGGAGTGGGAGCATGCTCTGCGCTGCGCTCTGCTCCTCTCCCCATAGAAGCAGCTGCACCGCTCTCCATCTCTCCCTGCAGCAGCAGCGAAGGCTCATATAAAAACTAACACTTGGCGATATGTGGGGGCATTACGCATAAATGTGTGGCTTCATTTGTAAGGGGCATTATGGTGTGCAGCATCATGTGTAAGGGGCATTATGTGTGCTGCATCATGTGTAAGGGGCATTATGTGTGCTGCATCATGTGTAAGGGGCATTATGTGTGCAGCATCATGTGTAAGGGACATTATGTGTGTAGCATCATGTGTAATGGGTACTATGGTGCACGGCATCATGTGTAATGGGTACTATGGTGTGCGGCATCATGTGTAATGGGTACTATGGTGCCATCAAGCAAGAACCCCCTAGTAATGAGCACGTAGGTAAGCAGCACTTATCTGGCAAATGTGTAATGGGCATTACGGTTTGTTATATAGTATGTAATGGGCATCATGATGTGTGGCACAATGTGTAATGGGCATTATGGTGTGTGGCCTTATGTGTAATAGGCATTACGGCGTGTGGCTTTATGTGTAATGCGTATTACGGAGTTTGCTAAAATGTGTAATGGGCATTACTGTGTATGGTCTAAAGTGTAATACCACACCCCTTTTTGTGATGCCACGCCTCCTTCCCACGAGGCCACGCCCCCTGTTTGCTGCGCGGCAAAGCCGCGCAAAGGTCCCCCTTCTGTTATGTCTGGTTCTGGGACCACCGATTACAATAATTCTAGATTCGCCCATGCCTCCAAGGATATTATGCCAAGGATCCTTACAAAAGCCATGATGGGGACTGGGACAGATGAGGATATGTTAATCCAAATTCTCATCACCAGGGCAGAGGTGACAGGCTATAGTTTGAGAATGGACATTGTGCTGCTAGGAGGACGTAGAGTGTTTCTCACTGATAACATCACAACATGTGCTCTAAGTGCACATGAGAGTAACCATTTGCTCCCAAACACAGACAATGGCCATTCACACAAATAAGGGCCCTTATTCTGATCTAATCGCAGTACACATTTGTTCTCAAAATGGGCAAAACCATGTGCCCTCCAGGTGGGGCAGATTTAACATGTGCAGAGAGAGTTAGATTTGGGTGAGTTATTTTGTTTCTGTGCAGGGTAAATACTGGCTGTATTATTTTTACACTGCAATTTAGATTTCAGTTTCAAAACACCCCACCCAAATGTAACTCTCTCTGCGCTTGTTACATCTGCCCCACTTGCAGTGCACATGGTTTTGCCCATTTTGAGAACAAATTTGCACTTTCGATCAGTTCTGAATAAGGGCCTAGGTCAATCCATTTTATTTAACAATGTGATCAGAACAATTGTTTTTTTTGTTAGTTTATTTCACCATTTTTCCAATTTGCTGTATTATAATTTCTATCTTGTATAATTTCTGTTCTTGTCATTTGCTATAGATATGCCGGAGGAGGCAGCTAATACCCCTTTTACACCGCCGAAAAATCCGGGTCAGCGGCGGGTCAGACCCAGATCGTCGGCGGTGTAAATGGGACACGCCGTGTCCCTTTACACGGGACTTCTACCCACAACTTTTCATATAATCTCTTTTTTCGCTTACACATCCTCTTGACCCCAATATTGCTGTGTGACTGTATCATAGAGCCCACCAAAAGCCTTTGCAATGTGGCTCAACCAATTTGCAATATGTGGCAACCATGTGCATAACGGAGTGTAAGCCTGTGAGCAGGGCCCTCTGAGCTTGTACGTCGGATATTACCCAGTCTTTTTCTATTGCTGTTTGTTCCCAATTGTAAAGCGCAATGGAATGTACTAGTACTATATGAGTAAAATATAATAATTAATAATTGAGGATGTCAGGAATGTGCTATGAAGCCCCATCACCCATCTACTGGTAGTGTCCTAGCATAATTATTACAAGATCTACTGTATGCATCAGAATCAACTTTATTGGCCATGTGTGCTTGCGCACACTAGGAATTTTTTGTCGATCATATTACATAACAAGAATACAATAAAACCACTAACAGCACACATTATGTATAACTGACTGATGTACCTGGCATTGTCCTGGTTTAAGCCTTTAATTATCAATGAGTTGGATATAAAGGTTATCATTTATAAATAATTGGCAGCTCTTCCAACACACCCATGGGGTGGCTGCTGAGTGTCGTTTTTTTTTTGTTGGGGTTTCGCCAGTAGCCCTATTCCCCAGTTTTCCCTCAGGTGTAAAAGTGTCCATACACGTTACAATTATTGAATACAATATTGTATATAATACTGTATACAATAATTGTAACGTGTATGGGCACCCTTACTGCCGATCCAATTGCTGTTCATGTGTGCAATGTGTAGTGACCAACCTTGAAAGGGGTGTACACCTTAAGATGCTGTGGCGTTGGTCTCGAATTGCGGTTGGGGATTGATTGCCGGACACAGGGAGGAAAATCATGCAGCGGCTTTTCTCTTGTTGTCACTTGATAAATATTCCCAGACCTGGGCACGATCCCACAGCCAGGCTCTGGAGGATGAGGGACTTCCGGCAGCACTGTGATCCCTCTGACGCCCTCGGAAGTCTTATGAGGGACACAGACACGGTTTCTCTCCACTCGTGTCTTGATAAACTTGGCCTTGCTTCCGTAGGTCATTGTGCTGCGGGATTCTTCATAAGCACTATCCGTAGGGCTGATGTGCGTGATCATAACCAATCGGCTTTTCCCGCTCAGTGCTCCCTTTAGCAGCCAGGTCAGCTTGCTGTCCCGATAGTTTATATGGCTGCCTGGTCTGTCACGCAGCGCCATGATACACATCCTGAGGGCAAGAAGGGATCGGTTGATGTATCCTCCTTCTTTCATGGTCTGGCCGCTGTTCTTAGTCTGGCTTGCTCGTTCTGATCCCGCAAGGTCTACCATGTACAACGTGCCTGTGCTCACACCATCACTGGCTGTCTGCTTTATGGTGACCTGCAATACTGCATGTGAGCGGGATGAGGTCTTATTATCGGCTGTGCGAGCTTCTGTGCGCTGCTTGTTGCCCTTCTTCAGCAGGGCCATGGCTTCCTCAGGAGTGCTAAGGGAGAATGTAGAAATCCCTTCTATTTTGGTGTTGCCATTGGGATACTCTCTGAGGACCAAAGACCTAGAGGAAGGTCTTAATAGGTCTCGGACGGTTTCATTATAGATCTCCGCGTATGACAATGATACGGAGAAATTCTTTTTTTCCCCAGTCTCCTCAATGGCTTTAAACAGGTCCTTCAGGGTGCGATGCATTACTCCAGGGTTGCGGTCCTTACCCATCATGGTGAAGGTCTTTCCAGTGCCTGTCGGGCCGTTGGCAAATATGGCAGCATTGTACCCGGACAGGAGGCCACCCAACAAGGGCTTCACTGTGGAATCATACACAGTCTCCTGGGTAGCTGCCTGGTCAAACACCTGGCTAAATTGGAATGTTGTTTCTCTTGTCCTGGTGGAGCGCAGGACATCGTAAGGATCCTCGCCGGGGTCCTGCAATAGCACTGTCTGCGGTCCGAGCTGGTGTGTGATGCATCGGGCGCGGTTCTTAGTCTCCGTCAAATTAACTGGACGGATGCGCAGAGCGACAGTCATTTGGTGGTCTATAGCTTTATTAGCTTTCGCCTTCTTCATTTTATATCAAACTTCAATCTTCAGAAAAGAGTGAAAAATTATCTATGTTGGCACAAGTCCAGCAATATCAGATATGACTCAGGAAGCAGTCAGCTGCCAGTGTTCTACACATCACAGCCCATTGTGACATCATCGGCCCATTGTGACATCACTAGCTGCCATGTGGCAGAAGGGCACTGCTATGTATATCATCCAGGGCCTGCTGTTACAGAATGGGACCAACAGAGGAATCGGACTCCTAACTGTTTTGTTGAGCACTGCAGTGGGAGTAGAGTCTGCCGGCAGACATCGATTTTTGTGGTCAGTGAGCATCTGGACTTAAGGTACAATCCTTCCAATTCTCCATAAGACCCTCATACCAGCTGCCATATAGCTGTTACCCTCTAAGTTGCAGGACTTTTTCATACCCAGTTGGGAAATTACTCTGGACTTTAATATATCATCTGCCGATTATCAGGCACTGAATCAGGCCCAGTGGATTTTTATGTTTTATGTGTGTTCGTTAAGTCAGTGTATACCGGTATTAGGAGACACTTTGTAGTTATTTTAACTCTTTTTTACATATATTGTTCCCATTAATACCGTTTGTGTATATATTATTAAATAAAATACATTGTTATTTTCACCCAGGATTGGTCATAGTCCATGTGTTATTTAGCAGTGGGGTGTGCGCAGTATTATCTCATTTCTTTCTTTTGCACAATGCATTAAGGACCGCCAAGCATAGGCGAATCTAGGGGGTGGCCCGGGGGTGCACCGGGCCACCCTTTAGCCCATTTTGTAGCTGAGGGATGGGGCTTTCCAACGAGCCCAGCCCCGTGTCTCTAGCCCCCTGGGAACCGGAGATACTGCCGGGCAAAGCTGGAAAGTTTTCCCTATAGGATAACATGGGACCCGCTAATTCCGACCCCCACCCAGTTCAACGGCTGCCAGTTCCCCCTTCGGCATCACTGAAGCTTGGGGTTGATCTCAGTCGAAGCCAAATCGCTGGGCCTTCAATCTGATACCAGGCTGGATCCATATGGGTTAATTGGTTCCAGGGATATTGAGGTTAAACCGTTTTTTTTTTATTTATTTCTTAAATGTAATTTCATGACTGTTTATGTTCTTTGAGGTGAGGGCAGATTTCTCTGGAACCAAATAGCCCAGTTTCACGGGACCAAAATCCTTCGAAACCAACTCAAAAGTTCTTCAATATGATACTGGTCTCATGTAAATGGGTCAGTTGGTTCCGAAGATATAGCTGGTTGGTTAAAGGGGGAGTGGTTGTCTCTCCCCCTCACACCAGAAAATGCAGGGACTAGGCTGGTGTATAAGGGGTCAGCCTGGGAATGTCCCTGCATGATCCTGGGACCATATTCCCGGGGAAATCCCTACATTTTCTGTTGTGAAAGGGGTATTATTTCAAATAGCTGTGACCTGCAGTGCTCTGAATACAGCCGGGCAGCCCCCTGCTCTGTCCAGCTGTCAATGACAGTCACCCCTGCAGCTTCCGCTCCAATTCTTCTCCCCACTTTCACCTCAGCCCGCCACCCCTTTAATCATGTGGTGCTGGCCCCCGGTGTGCTCCCTCAATGTCACGCACAACAACAGCGCACACAATATTTCAAATGTCCACTCGGCTAGAGGGGACACCAGGAGGGGAGTGGGAGCATGCTCTGCGCTGCGCTCTGCTCCTCTCCCCATAGAAGCAGCTGCACCGCTCTCCATCTCTCCCTGCAGCAGCAGCGAAGGCTCATATAAAAACTAACACATGGCGATATGTGGGGGCATTACGCATAAATGTGTGGCTTCATTTGTAAGGGGCATTATGGTGTGCAGCATCATGTGTAAGGGGCATTATGTGTGCTGCATCATGTGTAAGGGGCATTATGTGTGCTGCATCATGTGTAAGGGGCATTATGTGTGTAGCATCATGTGTAATGGGTACTATGGTGCACGGCATCATGTGTAATGGGTACTATGGTGTGCGGCATCATGTGTAATGGGTACTATGGTGCCCGGCATCATGTGTAATGGGTACTATGGTGCCATCAAGCAAGAACCCCCTAGTAATGAGCACGTAGGTAAGCAGCACTTATCTGGCAAATGTGTAATGGGCATTACGGTTTGTTATATAGTATGTAATGGGCATCATGATGTGTGGCACAATGTGTAATGGGCATTATGGTGTGTGGCCTTATGTGTAATTGGCATTACGGCGTGTGGCTTTATGTGTAATGCGTATTACGGAGTTTGCTAAAATGTGTAATGGGCATTACTGTGTATGGTCTAAAGTGTAATACCACACCCCTTTTTGTGATGCCACGCCTCCTTCCCACGAGGCCACACCCCCTTTTTGCTGCGCGGCATAGCCGCGCAAAGGTCCCCCTTCTGTTATGTCTGGATCTGGGACCACCCATTACCATAATTCTAGATTCGCCCATGCCTCCAAGGATATTATGCCAAGGATCCTTACAAAAGCCATGATGGGGACTGGGACAGATGAGGATATGTTAATCCAAATTCTCATCACCAGGGCAGAGGTGACAGGCTATAGTTTGAGAATGGACATTGTGCTGCTAGGAGGACGTAGAGTGTTTCTCACTGATAACATCACAACATGTGCTCTAAGTGCACATGAGAGTAACCATTTGCTCCCAAACACAGACAATGGCCATTCACACAAATAAGGGCCCTTATTCTGATCTAATCGCAGTACAAATTTGTTCTCAAAATGGGCAAAACCATGTGCCCTCCAGGTGGGGCAGATTTAACATGTGCAGAGAGAGTTAGATTTGGGTGAGTTATTTTGTTTCTGTGCAGGGTAAATACTGGCTGTATTATTTTTACACTGCAATTTAGATTTCAGTTTCAAAACACCCCACCCAAATGTAACTCTCTCTGCGCTTGTTACATCTGCCCCACTTGCAGTGCACATGGTTTTGCCCATTTTGAGAACAAATTTGCACTTTCGATCAGTTCTGAATAAGGGCCTAGGTCAATCCATTTTATTTAACAATGTGATCAGAACAATTGTTTTTTTTGTTAGTTTATTTCACCATTTTTCCAATTTGCTGTATTATAATTTCTATCTTGTATAATTTCTGTTCTTGTCATTTGCTATAGATATGCCGGAGGAGGCAGCTAATACCCCTTTTACACCGCCGAAAAATCCGGGTCAGCGGCGGGTCAGACCCAGATCGTCGGCGGTGTAAATGGGACACGCCGTGTCCCTTTACACGGGACTTCTACCCACAACTTTTCATATAATCTCTTTTTTCGCTTACACATCCTCTTGACCCCAATATTGCTGTGTGACTGTATCATAGAGCCCACCAAAAGCCTTTGCAATGTGGCTCAACCAATTTGCAATATGTGGCAACCATGTGCATAACGGAGTGTAAGCCTGTGAGCAGGGCCCTCTGAGCTTGTACGTCGGATATTACCCAGTCTTTTTCTATTGCTGTTTGTTCCCAATTGTAAAGCGCAATGGAATGTACTAGTACTATATGAGTAAAATATAATAATTAATAATTGAGGATGTCAGGAATGTGCTATGAAGCCCCATCACCCATCTACTGGTAGTGTCCTAGCATAATTATTACAAGATCTACTGTATGCATCAGAATCAACTTTATTGGCCATGTGTGCTTGCGCACACTAGGAATTTTTTGTCGATCATATTACATAACAAGAATACAATAAAACCACTAACAGCACACATTATGTATAACTGACTGATGTACCTGGCATTGTCCTGGTTTAAGCCTTTAATTATCAATGAGTTGGATATAAAGGTTATCATTTATAAATAATTGGCAGCTCTTCCAACACACCCATGGGGTGGCTGCTGAGTGTCGTTTTTTTTTTGTTGGGGTTTCGCCAGTAGCCCTATTCCCCAGTTTTCCCTCAGGTGTAAAAGTGTCCATACACGTTACAATTATTGAATACAATATTGTATATAATACTGTATACAATAATTGTAACGTGTATGGGCACCCTTACTGCCGACCCAATTGCTGTTCATGTGTGCAATGTGTAGTGACCAACCTTGAAAGGGGTGTACACCTTAAGATGCTGTGGCGTTGGTCTCGAATTGCGGTTGGGGATTGATTGCCGGACACAGGGAGGAAAATCACGCAGCGGCTTTTCTCTTGTTGTCACTTGATAAATATTCCCAGACCTGGGCACGATCCCACAGCCAGGCTCTGGAGGATGAGGGACTTCCGGCAGCACTGTGATCCCTCTGACGCCCTCGGAAGTCTTATGAGGGACACAGACACGGTTTCTCTCCACTCGTGTCTTGATAAACTTGGCCTTGCTTCCGTAGGTCATTGTGCTGCGGGATTCTTCATAAGCACTATCCGTAGGGCTGATGTGCGTGATCATAACCAATCGGCTTTTCCCGCTCAGTGCTCCCTTAAGCAGCCAGGTCAGCTTGCTGTCCCGATAGTTTATATGGCTGCCTGGTCTGTCACGCAGCGCCATGATACACATCCTGAGGGCAAGAAGGGATCGGTTGATGTATCCTCCTTCTTTCATGGTCTGGCCGCTGTTCTTAGTCTGGCTTGCTCGTTCTGATCCCGCAAGGTCTACCATGTACAACGTGCCTGTGCTCACACCATCACTGGCTGTCTGCTTTATGGTGACCTGCAATACTGCATGTGAGCGGGATGAGGTCTTATTATCGGCTGTGCGAGCTTCTGTGCGCTGCTTGTTGCCCTTCTTCAGCAGGGCCATGGCTTCCTCAGGAGTGCTAAGGGAGAATGTAGAAATCCCTTCTATTTTGGTGTTGCCATTGGGATACTCTCTGAGGACCAAAGACCTAGAGGAAGGTCTTAATAGGTCTCGGACGGTTTCATTATAGATCTCCGCGTATGACAATGATACGGAGAAATTCTTTTTTTCCCCAGTCTCCTCAATGGCTTTAAACAGGTCCTTCAGGGTGCGATGCATTACTCCAGGGTTGCGGTCCTTACCCATCATGGTGAAGGTCTTTCCAGTGCCTGTCGGGCCGTTGGCAAATATGGCAGCATTGTACCCGGACAGGAGGCCACCCAACAAGGGCTTCACTGTGGAATCATACACAGTCTCCTGGGTAGCTGCCTGGTCAAACACCTGGCTAAATTGGAATGTTGTTTCTCTTGTCCTGGTGGAGCGCAGGACATCGTAAGGATCCTCGCCGGGGTCCTGCAATAGCACTGTCTGCGGTCCGAGCTGGTGTGTGATGCATCGGGCGCGGTTCTTAGTCTCCGTCAAATTAACTGGACGGATGCGCAGAGCGACAGTCATTTGGTGGTCTATAGCTTTATTAGCTTTCGCCTTCTTCATTTTATATCAAACTTCAATCTTCAGAAAAGAGTGAAAAATTATCTATGTTGGCACAAGTCCAGCAATATCAGATATGACTCAGGAAGCAGTCAGCTGCCAGTGTTCTACACATCACAGCCCATTGTGACATCATCGGCCCATTGTGACATCACTAGCTGCCATGTGGCAGAAGGGCACTGCTATGTATATCATCCAGGGCCTGCTGTTACAGAATGGGACCAACAGAGGAATCGGACTCCTAACTGTTTTGTTGAGCACTGCAGTGGGAGTAGAGTCTGCCGGCAGACATCGATTTTTGTGGTCAGTGAGCATCTGGACTTAAGGTACAATCCTTCCAATTCTCCATAAGACCCTCATACCAGCTGCCATATAGCTGTTACCCTCTAAGTTGCAGGACTTTTTCATACCCAGTTGGGAAATTACTCTGGACTTTAATATATCATCTGCCGATTATCAGGCACTGAATCAGGCCCAGTGGATTTTTATGTTTTATGTGTGTTCGTTAAGTCAGTGTATACCGGTATTAGGAGACACTTTGTAGTTATTTTAACTCTTTTTTACATATATTGTTCCCATTAATACCGTTTGTGTATATATTATTAAATAAAATACATTGTTATTTTCACCCAGGATTGGTCATAGTCCATGTGTTATTTAGCAGTGGGGTGTGCGCAGTATTATCTCATTTCTTTCTTTTGCACAATGCATTAAGGACCGCCAAGCATAGGCGAATCTAGGGGGTGGCCCGGGGGTGCACCGGGCCACCCTTTAGCCCATTTTGTAGCTGAGGGATGGGGCTTTCCAACGAGCCCAGCCCCGTGTCTCTAGCCCCCTGGGAACCGGAGATACTGCCGGGCAAAGCTGGAAAGTTTTCCCTATAGGATAACATGGGACCCGCTAATTCCGACCCCCACCCAGTTCAGCGGCTGCCAGTTCCCCCTTCGGCATCACTGAAGCTTGGGGTTGATCTCAGTCGAAGCCAAATCGCTGGGCCTTCAATCTGATACCAGGCTGGATCCATATGGGTTAATTGGTTCCAGGGATATTGAGGTTAAACCGTTTTTTTTTTATTTATTTCTTAAATGTAATTTCATGACTGTTTATGTTCTTTGAGGTGAGGGCAGATTTCTCTGGAACCAAATAGCCCAGTTTCACGGGACCAAAATCCTTCGAAACCAACTCAAAAGTTCTTCAATATGATACTGGTCTCATGTAAATGGGTCAGTTGGTTCCGAAGATATAGCTGGTTGGTTAAAGGGGGAGTGGTTGTCTCTCCCCCTCACACCAGAAAATGCAGGGACTAGGCTGGTGTATAAGGGGTCAGCCTGGGAATGTCCCTGCATGATCCTGGGACCATATTCCCGGGGAAATCCCTACATTTTCTGTTGTGAAAGGGGTATTATTTCAAATAGCTGTGACCTGCAGTGCTCTGAATACAGCCGGGCAGCCCCTCGCTCTGTCCAGCTGTCAATGACAGTCACCCCTGCAGCTTCCGCTCCAATTCTTCTCCCCACTTTCACCTCAGCCCGCCACCCCTTTAATCATGTGGTGCTGGCCCCCGGTGTGCTCCCTCAATGTCACGCACAACAACAGCGCACACAATATTTCAAATGTCCACTCGGCTAGAGGGGACACCAGGAGGGGAGTGGGAGCATGCTCTGCGCTGCGCTCTGCTCCTCTCCCCATAGAAGCAGCTGCACCGCTCTCCATCTCTCCCTGCAGCAGCAGCGAAGGCTCATATAAAAACTAACACTTGGCGATATGTGGGGGCATTACGCATAAATGTGTGGCTTCATTTGTAAGGGGCATTATGGTGTGCAGCATCATGTGTAAGGGGCATTATGTGTGCTGCATCATGTGTAAGGGGCATTATGTGTGCTGCATCATGTGTAAGGGGCATTATGTGTGCAGCATCATGTGTAAGGGACATTATGTGTGTAGCATCATGTGTAATGGGTACTATGGTGCACGGCATCATGTGTAATGGGTACTATGGTGTGCGGCATCATGTGTAATGGGTACTATGGTGCCATCAAGCAAGAACCCCCTAGTAATGAGCACGTAGGTAAGCAGCACTTATCTGGCAAATGTGTAATGGGCATTACGGTTTGTTATATAGTATGTAATGGGCATCATGATGTGTGGCACAATGTGTAATGGGCATTATGGTGTGTGGCCTTATGTGTAATAGGCATTACGGCGTGTGGCTTTATGTGTAATGCGTATTACGGAGTTTGCTAAAATGTGTAATGGGCATTACTGTGTATGGTCTAAAGTGTAATACCACACCCCTTTTTGTGATGCCACGCCTCCTTCCCACGAGGCCACGCCCCCTTTTTGCTGCGCGGCATAGCCGCGCAAAGGTCCCCCTTCTGTTATGTCTGGTTCTGGGACCACCGATTACAATAATTCTAGATTCGCCCATGCCTCCAAGGATATTATGCCAAGGATCCTTACAAAAGCCATGATGGGGACTGGGACAGATGAGGATATGTTAATCCAAATTCTCATCACCAGGGCAGAGGTGACAGGCTATAGTTTGAGAATGGACATTGTGCTGCTAGGAGGACGTAGAGTGTTTCTCACTGATAACATCACAACATGTGCTCTAAGTGCACATGAGAGTAACCATTTGCTCCCAAACACAGAGAATGGCCATTCACACAAATAAGGGCCCTTATTCTGATCTAATCGCAGTACACATTTGTTCTCAAAATGGGCAAAACCATGTGCCCTCCAGGTGGGGCAGATTTAACATGTGCAGAGAGAGTTAGATTTGGGTGAGTTATTTTGTTTCTGTGCAGGGTAAATACTGGCTGTATTATTTTTACACTGCAATTTAGATTTCAGTTTCAAAACACCCCACCCAAATGTAACTCTCTCTGCGCTTGTTACATCTGCCCCACTTGCAGTGCACATGGTTTTGCCCATTTTGAGAACAAATTTGCACTTTCGATCAGTTCTGAATAAGGGCCTAGGTCAATCCATTTTATTTAACAATGTGATCAGAACAATTGTTTTTTTTGTTAGTTTATTTCACCATTTTTCCAATTTGCTGTATTATAATTTCTATCTTGTATAATTTCTGTTCTTGTCATTTGCTATAGATATGCCGGAGGAGGCAGCTAATACCCCTTTTACACCGCCGAAAAATCCGGGTCAGCGGCGGGTCAGACCCAGATCGTCGGCGGTGTAAATGGGACACGCCGTGTCCCTTTACACGGGACTTCTACCCACAACTTTTCATATAATCTCTTTTTTCGCTTACACATCCTCTTGACCCCAATATTGCTGTGTGACTGTATCATAGAGCCCACCAAAAGCCTTTGCAATGTGGCTCAACCAATTTGCAATATGTGGCAACCATGTGCATAACGGAGTGTAAGCCTGTGAGCAGGGCCCTCTGAGCTTGTACGTCGGATATTACCCAGTCTTTTTCTATTGCTGTTTGTTCCCAATTGTAAAGCGCAATGGAATGTACTAGTACTATATGAGTAAAATATAATAATTAATAATTGAGGATGTCAGGAATGTGCTATGAAGCCCCATCACCCATCTACTGGTAGTGTCCTAGCATAATTATTACAAGATCTACTGTATGCATCAGAATCAACTTTATTGGCCATGTGTGCTTGCGCACACTAGGAATTTTTTGTCGATCATATTACATAACAAGAATACAATAAAACCACTAACAGCACACATTATGTATAACTGACTGATGTACCTGGCATTGTCCTGGTTTAAGCCTTTAATTATCAATGAGTTGGATATAAAGGTTATCATTTATAAATAATTGGCAGCTCTTCCAACACACCCATGGGGTGGCTGCTGAGTGTCGTTTTTTTGTTTGTTGGGGTTTCGCCAGTAGCCCTATTCCCCAGTTTTCCCTCAGGTGTAAAAGTGTCCATACACGTTACAATTATTGAATACAATATTGTATATAATACTGTATACAATAATTGTAACGTGTATGGGCACCCTTACTGCCGATCCAATTGCTGTTCATGTGTGCAATGTGTAGTGACCAACCTTGAAAGGGGTGTACACCTTAAGATGCTGTGGCGTTGGTCTCGAATTGCGGTTGGGGATTGATTGCCGGACACAGGGAGGAAAATCATGCAGCGGCTTTTCTCTTGTTGTCACTTGATAAATATTCCCAGACCTGGGCACGATCCCACAGCCAGGCTCTGGAGGATGAGGGACTTCCGGCAGCACTGTGATCCCTCTGACGCCCTCGGAAGTCTTATGAGGGACACAGACACGGTTTCTCTCCACTCGTGTCTTGATAAACTTGGCCTTGCTTCCGTAGGTCATTGTGCTGCGGGATTCTTCATAAGCACTATCCGTAGGGCTGATGTGCGTGATCATAACCAATCGGCTTTTCCCGCTCAGTGCTCCCTTTAGCAGCCAGGTCAGCTTGCTGTCCCGATAGTTTATATGGCTGCCTGGTCTGTCACGTAGCGCCATGATACACATCCTGAGGGCAAGAAGGGATCGGTTGATGTATCCTCCTTCTTTCATGGTCTGGCCGCTGTTCTTAGTCTGGCTTGCTCGTTCTGATCCCGCAAGGTCTACCATGTACAACGTGCCTGTGCTCACACCATCACTGGCTGTCTGCTTTATGGTGACCTGCAATACTGCATGTGAGCGGGATGAGGTCTTATTATCGGCTGTGCGAGCTTCTGTGCGCTGCTTGTTGCCCTTCTTTAGCAGGGCCATGGCTTCCTCAGGAGTGCTAAGGGAGAATGTAGAAATCCCTTCTATTTTGGTGTTGCCATTGGGATACTCTCTGAGGACCAAAGACCTAGAGGAAGGTCTTAATAGGTCTCGGACGGTTTCATTATAGATCTCCGCGTATGACAATGATACGGAGAAATTCTTTTTTTCCCCAGTCTCCTCAATGGCTTTAAACAGGTCCTTCAGGGTGCGATGCATTACTCCAGGGTTGCGGTCCTTACCCATCATGGTGAAGGTCTTTCCAGTGCCTGTCGGGCCGTTGGCAAATATGGCAGCATTGTACCCGGACAGGAGGCCACCCAACAAGGGCTTCACTGTGGAATCATACACAGTCTCCTGGGTAGCTGCCTGGTCAAACACCTGGCTAAATTGGAATGTTGTTTCTCTTGTCCTGGTGGAGCGCAGGACATCGTAAGGATCCTCGCCGGGGTCCTGCAATAGCACTGTCTGCGGTCCGAGCTGGTGTGTGATGCATCGGGCGCGGTTCTTAGTCTCCGTCAAATTAACTGGACGGATGCGCAGAGCGACAGTCATTTGGTGGTCTATAGCTTTATTAGCTTTCGCCTTCTTCATTTTATATCAAACTTCAATCTTCAGAAAAGAGTGAAAAATTATCTATGTTGGCACAAGTCCAGCAATATCAGATATGACTCAGGAAGCAGTCAGCTGCCAGTGTTCTACACATCACAGCCCATTGTGACATCATCGGCCCATTGTGACATCACTAGCTGCCATGTGGCAGAAGGGCACTGCTATGTATATCATCCAGGGCCTGCTGTTACAGAATGGGACCAACAGAGGAATCGGACTCCTAACTGTTTTGTTGAGCACTGCAGTGGGAGTAGAGTCTGCCGGCAGACATCGATTTTTGTGGTCAGTGAGCATCTGGACTTAAGGTACAATCCTTCCAATTCTCCATAAGACCCTCATACCAGCTGCCATATAGCTGTTACCCTCTAAGTTGCAGGACTTTTTCATACCCAGTTGGGAAATTACTCTGGACTTTAATATATCATCTGCCGATTATCAGGCACTGAATCAGGCCCAGTGGATTTTTATGTTTTATGTGTGTTCGTTAAGTCAGTGTATACCGGTATTAGGAGACACTTTGTAGTTATTTTAACTCTTTTTTACATATATTGTTCCCATTAATACTGTTTGTGTATATATTATTAAATAAAATACATTGTTATTTTCACCCAGGATTGGTCATAGTCCATGTGTTATTTAGCAGTGGGGTGTGCGCAGTGTTATCTCATTTCTTTCTTTTGCACAATGCATTAAGGACCGCCAAGCATAGGCGAATCTAGGGGGTGGCCCGGGGGTGCACCGGGCCACCCTTTAGCCCATTTTGTAGCTGAGGGATGGGGCTTTCCAACGAGCCCAGCCCCGTGTCTCTAGCCCCCTGGGAACCGGAGATACTGCCGGGCAAAGCTGGAAAGTTTTCCCTATAGGATAACATGGGACCCGCTAATTCCGACCCCCACCCAGTTCAGCGGCTGCCAGTTCCCCCTTCGGCATCACTGAAGCTTGGGGTTGATCTCAGTCGAAGCCAAATCGCTGGGCCTTCAATCTGATACCAGGCTGGATCCATATGGGTTAATTGGTTCCAGGGATATTGAGGTTAAACCGTTTTTTTTTTATTTATTTCTTAAATGTAATTTCATGACTGTTTATGTTCTTTGAGGTGAGGGCAGATTTCTCTGGAACCAAATAGCCCAGTTTCACGGGACCAAAATCCTTCTAAACCAACTCAAAAGTTCTTCAATATGATACTGGTCTCATGTAAATGGGTCAGTTGGTTCCGAAGATATAGCTGGTTGGTTAAAGGGGGAGTGGTTGTCTCTCCCCCTCACACCAGAAAATGCAGGGACTAGGCTGGTGTATAAGGGGTCAGCCTGGGAATGTCCCTGCATGATCCTGGGACCATATTCCCGGGGAAATCCCTACATTTTCTGTTGTGAAAGGGGTATTATTTCAAATAGCTGTGACCTGCAGTGCTCTGAATACAGCCGGGCAGCCCCTCGCTCTGTCCAGCTGTCAATGACAGTCACCCCTGCAGCTTCCGCTCCAATTCTTCTCCCCACTTTCACCTCAGCCCGCCACCCCTTTAATCATGTGGTGCTGGCCCCCGGTGTGCTCCCTCAATGTCACGCACAACAACAGCGCACACAATATTTCAAATGTCCACTCGGCTAGAGGGGACACCAGGAGGGGAGTGGGAGCATGCTCTGCGCTGCGCTCTGCTCCTCTCCCCATAGAAGCAGCTGCACCGCTCTCCATCTCTCCCTGCAGCAGCAGCGAAGGCTCATATAAAAACTAACACTTGGCGATATGTGGGGGCATTACGCATAAATGTGCTGCATCATGTGTAAGGGGCATTATGTGTGCTGCATCATGTGTAAGGGGCATTATGTGTGCAGCATCATGTGTAAGGGACATTATGTGTGTAGCATCATGTGTAATGGGTACTATGGTGCACGGCATCATGTGTAATGGGTACTATGGTGTGCGGCATCATGTGTAATGGGTACTATGGTGCCATCAAGCAAGAACCCCCTAGTAATGAGCACGTAGGTAAGCAGCACTTATCTGGCAAATGTGTAATGGGCATTACGGTTTGTTATATAGTATGTAATGGGCATCATGATGTGTGGCACAATGTGTAATGGGCATTATGGTGTGTGGCCTTATGTGTAATAGGCATTACGGCGTGTGGCTTTATGTGTAATGCGTATTACGGAGTTTGCTAAAATGTGTAATGGGCATTACTGTGTATGGTCTAAAGTGTAATACCACACCCCTTTTTGTGATGCCACGCCTCCTTCCCACGAGGCCACGCCCCCTTTTTGCTGCGCGGCATAGCCGCGCAAAGGTCCCCCTTCTGTTATGTCTGGTTCTGGGACCACCGATTACAATAATTCTAGATTCGCCCATGCCTCCAAGGATATTATGCCAAGGATCCTTACAAAAGCCATGATGGGGACTGGGACAGATGAGGATATGTTAATCCAAATTCTCATCACCAGGGCAGAGGTGACAGGCTATAGTTTGAGAATGGACATTGTGCTGCTAGGAGGACGTAGAGTGTTTCTCACTGATAACATCACAACATGTGCTCTAAGTGCACATGAGAGTAACCATTTGCTCCCAAACACAGACAATGGCCATTCACACAAATAAGGGCCCTTATTCTGATCTAATCGCAGTACAAATTTGTTCTCAAAATGGGCAAAACCATGTGCCCTCCAGGTGGGGCAGATTTAACATGTGCAGAGAGAGTTAGATTTGGGTGAGTTATTTTGTTTCTGTGCAGGGTAAATACTGGCTGTATTATTTTTACACTGCAATTTAGATTTCAGTTTCAAAACACCCCACCCAAATGTAACTCTCTCTGCGCTTGTTACATCTGCCCCACTTGCAGTGCACATGGTTTTGCCCATTTTGAGAACAAATTTGCACTTTCGATCAGTTCTGAATAAGGGCCTAGGTCAATCCATTTTATTTAACAATGTGATCAGAACAATTGTTTTTTTTGTTAGTTTATTTCACCATTTTTCCAATTTGCTGTATTATAATTTCTATCTTGTATAATTTCTGTTCTTGTCATTTGCTATAGATATGCCGGAGGAGGCAGCTAATACCCCTTTTACACCGCCGAAAAATCCGGGTCAGCGGCGGGTCAGACCCAGATCGTCGGCGGTGTAAATGGGACACGCCGTGTCCCTTTACACGGGACTTCTACCCACAACTTTTCATATAATCTCTTTTTTCGCTTACACATCCTCTTGACCCCAATATTGCTGTGTGACTGTATCATAGAGCCCACCAAAAGCCTTTGCAATGTGGCTCAACCAATTTGCAATATGTGGCAACCATGTGCATAACGGAGTGTAAGCCTGTGAGCAGGGCCCTCTGAGCTTGTACGTCGGATATTACCCAGTCTTTTTCTATTGCTGTTTGTTCCCAATTGTAAAGCGCAATGGAATGTACTAGTACTATATGAGTAAAATATAATAATTAATAATTGAGGATGTCAGGAATGTGCTATGAAGCCCCATCACCCATCTACTGGTAGTGTCCTAGCATAATTATTACAAGATCTACTGTATGCATCAGAATCAACTTTATTGGCCATGTGTGCTTGCGCACACTAGGAATTTTTTGTCGATCATATTACATAACAAGAATACAATAAAACCACTAACAGCACACATTATGTATAACTGACTGATGTACCTGGCATTGTCCTGGTTTAAGCCTTTAATTATCAATGAGTTGGATATAAAGGTTATCATTTATAAATAATTGGCAGCTCTTCCAACACACCCATGGGGTGGCTGCTGAGTGTCGTTTTTTTTTTGTTGGGGTTTCGCCAGTAGCCCTATTCCCCAGTTTTCCCTCAGGTGTAAAAGTGTCCATACACGTTACAATTATTGAATACAATATTGTATATAATACTGTATACAATAATTGTAACGTGTATGGGCACCCTTACTGCCGATCCAATTGCTGTTCATGTGTGCAATGTGTAGTGACCAACCTTGAAAGGGGTGTACACCTTAAGATGCTGTGGCGTTGGTCTCGAATTGCGGTTGGGGATTGATTGCCGGACACAGGGAGGAAAATCACGCAGCGGCTTTTCTCTTGTTGTCACTTGATAAATATTCCCAGACCTGGGCACGATCCCACAGCCAGGCTCTGGAGGATGAGGGACTTCCGGCAGCACTGTGATCCCTCTGACGCCCTCGGAAGTCTTATGAGGGACACAGACACGGTTTCTCTCCACTCGTGTCTTGATAAACTTGGCCTTGCTTCCGTAGGTCATTGTGCTGCGGGATTCTTCATAAGCACTATCCGTAGGGCTGATGTGCGTGATCATAACCAATCGGCTTTTCCCGCTCAGTGCTCCCTTTAGCAGCCAGGTCAGCTTGCTGTCCCGATAGTTTATATGGCTGCCTGGTCTGTCACGCAGCGCCATGATACACATCCTGAGGGCAAGAAGGGATCGGTTGATGTATCCTCCTTCTTTCATGGTCTGGCCGCTGTTCTTAGTCTGGCTTGCTCGTTCTGATCCCGCAAGGTCTACCATGTACAACGTGCCTGTGCTCACACCATCACTGGCTGTCTGCTTTATGGTGACCTGCAATACTGCATGTGAGCGGGATGAGGTCTTATTATCGGCTGTGCGAGCTTCTGTGCGCTGCTTGTTGCCCTTCTTCAGCAGGGCCATGGCTTCCTCAGGAGTGCTAAGGGAGAATGTAGAAATCCCTTCTATTTTGGTGTTGCCATTGGGATACTCTCTGAGGACCAAAGACCTAGAGGAAGGTCTTAATAGGTCTCGGACGGTTTCATTATAGATCTCCGCGTATGACAATGATACGGAGAAATTCTTTTTTTCCCCAGTCTCCTCAATGGCTTTAAACAGGTCCTTCAGGGTGCGATGCATTACTCCAGGGTTGCGGTCCTTACCCATCATGGTGAAGGTCTTTCCAGTGCCTGTCGGGCCGTTGGCAAATATGGCAGCATTGTACCCGGACAGGAGGCCACCCAACAAGGGCTTCACTGTGGAATCATACACAGTCTCCTGGGTAGCTGCCTGGTCAAACACCTGGCTAAATTGGAATGTTGTTTCTCTTGTCCTGGTGGAGCGCAGGACATCGTAAGGATCCTCGCCGGGGTCCTGCAATAGCACTGTCTGCGGTCCGAGCTGGTGTGTGATGCATCGGGCGCGGTTCTTAGTCTCCGTCAAATTAACTGGACGGATGCGCAGAGCGACAGTCATTTGGTGGTCTATAGCTTTATTAGCTTTCGCCTTCTTCATTTTATATCAAACTTCAATCTTCAGAAAAGAGTGAAAAATTATCTATGTTGGCACAAGTCCAGCAATATCAGATATGACTCAGGAAGCAGTCAGCTGCCAGTGTTCTACACATCACAGCCCATTGTGACATCATCGGCCCATTGTGACATCACTAGCTGCCATGTGGCAGAAGGGCACTGCTATGTATATCATCCAGGGCCTGCTGTTACAGAATGGGACCAACAGAGGAATCGGACTCCTAACTGTTTTGTTGAGCACTGCAGTGGGAGTAGAGTCTGCCGGCAGACATCGATTTTTGTGGTCAGTGAGCATCTGGACTTAAGGTACAATCCTTCCAATTCTCCATAAGACCCTCATACCAGCTGCCATATAGCTGTTACCCTCTAAGTTGCAGGACTTTTTCATACCCAGTTGGGAAATTACTCTGGACTTTAATATATCATCTGCCGATTATCAGGCACTGAATCAGGCCCAGTGGATTTTTATGTTTTATGTGTGTTCGTTAAGTCAGTGTATACCGGTATTAGGAGACACTTTGTAGTTATTTTAACTCTTTTTTACATATATTGTTCCCATTAATACCGTTTGTGTATATATTATTAAATAAAATACATTGTTATTTTCACCCAGGATTGGTCATAGTCCATGTGTTATTTAGCAGTGGGGTGTGCGCAGTATTATCTCATTTCTTTCTTTTGCACAATGCATTAAGGACCGCCAAGCATAGGCGAATCTAGGGGGTGGCCCGGGGGTGCACCGCGCCACCCTTTAGCCCATTTTGTAGCTGAGGGATGGGGCTTTCCAACGAGCCCAGCCCCGTGTCTCTAGCCCCCTGGGAACCGGAGATACTGCCGGGCAAAGCTGGAAAGTTTTCCCTATAGGATAACATGGGACCCGCTAATTCCGACCCCCACCCAGTTCAACGGCTGCCAGTTCCCCCTTCGGCATCACTGAAGCTTGGGGTTGATCTCAGTCGAAGCCAAATCGCTGGGCCTTCAATCTGATACCAGGCTGGATCCATATGGGTTAATTGGTTCCAGGGATATTGAGGTTAAACCGTTTTTTTTTTATTTATTTCTTAAATGTAATTTCATGACTGTTTATGTTCTTTGAGGTGAGGGCAGATTTCTCTGGAACCAAATAGCCCAGTTTCACGGGACCAAAATCCTTCGAAACCAACTCAAAAGTTCTTCAATATGATACTGGTCTCATGTAAATGGGTCAGTTGGTTCCGAAGATATAGCTGGTTGGTTAAAGGGGGAGTGGTTGTCTCTCCCCCTCACACCAGAAAATGCAGGGACTAGGCTGGTGTATAAGGGGTCAGCCTGGGAATGTCCCTGCATGATCCTGGGACCATATTCCCAGGGAAATCCCTACATTTTCTGTTGTGAAAGGGGTATTATTTCAAATAGCTGTGACCTGCAGTGCTCTGAATACAGCCGGGCAGCCCCCTGCTCTGTCCAGCTGTCAATGACAGTCACCCCTGCAGCTTCCGCTCCAATTCTTCTCCCCACTTTCACCTCAGCCCGCCACCCCTTTAATCATGTGGTGCTGGCCCCCGGTGTGCTCCCTCAATGTCACGCACAACAACAGCGCACACAATATTTCAAATGTCCACTCGGCTAGAGGGGACACCAGGAGGGGAGTGGGAGCATGCTCTGCGCTGCGCTCTGCTCCTCTCCCCATAGAAGCAGCTGCACCGCTCTCCATCTCTCCCTGCAGCAGCAGCGAAGGCTCATATAAAAACTAACACTTGGCGATATGTGGGGGCATTACGCATAAATGTGTGGCTTCATTTGTAAGGGGCATTATGGTGTGCAGCATCATGTGTAAGGGGCATTATGTGTGCTGCATCATGTGTAAGGGGCATTATGTGTGCTGCATCATGTGTAAGGGGCATTATGTGTGCAGCATCATGTGTAAGGGACATTATGTGTGTAGCATCATGTGTAATGGGTACTATGGTGCACGGCATCATGTGTAATGGGTACTATGGTGTGCGGCATCATGTGTAATGGGTACTATGGTGCCCGGCATCATGTGTAATGGGTACTATGGTGCCATCAAGCAAGAACCCCCTAGTAATGAGCACGTAGGTAAGCAGCACTTATCTGGCAAATGTGTAATGGGCATTACGGTTTGTTATATAGTATGTAATGGGCATCATGATGTGTGGCACAATGTGTAATGGGCATTATGGTGTGTGGCCTTATGTGTAATTGGCATTACGGCGTGTGGCTTTATGTGTAATGCGTATTACGGAGTTTGCTAAAATGTGTAATGGGCATTACTGTGTATGGTCTAAAGTGTAATACCACACCCCTTTTTGTGATGCCACGCCTCCTTCCCACGAGGCCACGCCCCCTTTTTGCTGCGCGGCGTAGCCGCGCAAAGGTCCCCCTTCTGTTATGTCTGGTTCTGGGACCACCGATTACAATAATTCTAGATTCGCCCATGCCTCCAAGGATATTATGCCAAGGATCCTTACAAAAGCCATGATGGGGACTGGGACAGATGAGGATATGTTAATCCAAATTCTCATCACCAGGGCAGAGGTGACAGGCTATAGTTTGAGAATGGACATTGTGCTGCTAGGAGGACGTAGAGTGTTTCTCACTGATAACATCACAACATGTGCTCTAGGTGCACATGAGAGTAACCATTTGCTCCCAAACACAGACAATGGCCATTCACACAAATAAGGGCCCTTATTCTGATCTAATCGCAGTACAAATTTGTTCTCAAAATGGGCAAAACCATGTGCCCTCCAGGTGGGGCAGATTTAACATGTGCAGAGAGAGTTAGATTTGGGTGAGTTATTTTGTTTCTGTGCAGGGTAAATACTGGCTGTATTATTTTTACACTGCAATTTAGATTTCAGTTTCAAAACACCCCACCCAAATGTAACTCTCTCTGCGCTTGTTACATCTGCCCCACTTGCAGTGCACATGGTTTTGCCCATTTTGAGAACAAATTTGCACTTTCGATCAGTTCTGAATAAGGGCCTAGGTCAATCCATTTTATTTAACAATGTGATCAGAACAATTGTTTTTTTTGTTAGTTTATTTCACCATTTTTCCAATTTGCTGTATTATAATTTCTATCTTGTATAATTTCTGTTCTTGTCATTTGCTATAGATATGCCGGAGGAGGCAGCTAATACCCCTTTTACACCGCCGAAAAATCCGGGTCAGCGGCGGGTCAGACCCAGATCGTCGGCGGTGTAAATGGGACACGCCGTGTCCCTTTACACGGGACTTCTACCCACAACTTTTCATATAATCTCTTTTTTCGCTTACACATCCTCTTGACCCCAATATTGCTGTGTGACTGTATCATAGAGCCCACCAAAAGCCTTTGCAATGTGGCTCAACCAATTTGCAATATGTGGCAACCATGTGCATAACGGAGTGTAAGCCTGTGAGCAGGGCCCTCTGAGCTTGTACGTCGGATATTACCCAGTCTTTTTCTATTGCTGTTTGTTCCCAATTGTAAAGCGCAATGGAATGTACTAGTACTATATGAGTAAAATATAATAATTAATAATTGAGGATGTCAGGAATGTGCTATGAAGCCCCATCACCCATCTACTGGTAGTGTCCTAGCATAATTATTACAAGATCTACTGTATGCATCAGAATCAACTTTATTGGCCATGTGTGCTTGCGCACACTAGGAATTTTTTGTCGATCATATTACATAACAAGAATACAATAAAACCACTAACAGCACACATTATGTATAACTGACTGATGTACCTGGCATTGTCCTGGTTTAAGCCTTTAATTATCAATGAGTTGGATATAAAGGTTATCATTTATAAATAATTGGCAGCTCTTCCAACACACCCATGGGGTGGCTGCTGAGTGTCGTTTTTTTTTTGTTGGGGTTTCGCCAGTAGCCCTATTCCCCAGTTTTCCCTCAGGTGTAAAAGTGTCCATACACGTTACAATTATTGAATACAATATTGTATATAATACTGTATACAATAATTGTAACGTGTATGGGCACCCTTACTGCCGACCCAATTGCTGTTCATGTGTGCAATGTGTAGTGACCAACCTTGAAAGGGGTGTACACCTTAAGATGCTGTGGCGTTGGTCTCGAATTGCGGTTGGGGATTGATTGCCGGACACAGGGAGGAAAATCACGCAGCGGCTTTTCTCTTGTTGTCACTTGATAAATATTCCCAGACCTGGGCACGATCCCACAGCCAGGCTCTGGAGGATGAGGGACTTCCGGCAGCACTGTGATCCCTCTGACGCCCTCGGAAGTCTTATGAGGGACACAGACACGGTTTCTCTCCACTCGTGTCTTGATAAACTTGGCCTTGCTTCCGTAGGTCATTGTGCTGCGGGATTCTTCATAAGCACTATCCGTAGGGCTGATGTGCGTGATCATAACCAATCGGCTTTTCCCGCTCAGTGCTCCCTTTAGCAGCCAGGTCAGCTTGCTGTCCCGATAGTTTATATGGCTGCCTGGTCTGTCACGCAGCGCCAAGATACACATCCTGAGGGCAAGAAGGGATCGGTTGATGTATCCTCCTTCTTTCATGGTCTGGCCGCTGTTCTTAGTCTGGCTTGCTCGTTCTGATCCCGCAAGGTCTACCATGTACAACGTGCCTGTGCTCACACCATCACTGGCTGTCTGCTTTATGGTGACCTGCAATACTGCATGTGAGCGGGATGAGGTCTTATTATCGGCTGTGCGAGCTTCTGTGCGCTGCTTGTTGCCCTTCTTCAGCAGGGCCATGGCTTCCTCAGGAGTGCTAAGGGAGAATGTAGAAATCCCTTCTATTTTGGTGTTGCCATTGGGATACTCTCTGAGGACCAAAGACCTAGAGGAAGGTCTTAATAGGTCTCGGACGGTTTCATTATAGATCTCCGCGTATGACAATGATACGGAGAAATTCTTTTTTTCCCCAGTCTCCTCAATGGCTTTAAACAGGTCCTTCAGGGTGCGATGCATTACTCCAGGGTTGCGGTCCTTACCCATCATGGTGAAGGTCTTTCCAGTGCCTGTCGGGCCGTTGGCAAATATGGCAGCATTGTACCCGGACAGGAGGCCACCCAACAAGGGCTTCACTGTGGAATCATACACAGTCTCCTGGGTAGCTGCCTGGTCAAACACCTGGCTAAATTGGAATGTTGTTTCTCTTGTCCTGGTGGAGCGCAGGACATCGTAAGGATCCTCGCCGGGGTCCTGCAATAGCACTGTCTGCGGTCCGAGCTGGTGTGTGATGCATCGGGCGCGGTTCTTAGTCTCCGTCAAATTAACTGGACGGATGCGCAGAGCGACAGTCATTTGGTGGTCTATAGCTTTATTAGCTTTCGCCTTCTTCATTTTATATCAAACTTCAATCTTCAGAAAAGAGTGAAAAATTATCTATGTTGGCACAAGTCCAGCAATATCAGATATGACTCAGGAAGCAGTCAGCTGCCAGTGTTCTACACATCACAGCCCATTGTGACATCATCGGCCCATTGTGACATCACTAGCTGCCATGTGGCAGAAGGGCACTGCTATGTATATCATCCAGGGCCTGCTGTTACAGAATGGGACCAACAGAGGAATCGGACTCCTAACTGTTTTGTTGAGCACTGCAGTGGGAGTAGAGTCTGCCGGCAGACATCGATTTTTGTGGTCAGTGAGCATCTGGACTTAAGGTACAATCCTTCCAATTCTCCATAAGACCCTCATACCAGCTGCCATATAGCTGTTACCCTCTAAGTTGCAGGACTTTTTCATACCCAGTTGGGAAATTACTCTGGACTTTAATATATCATCTGCCGATTATCAGGCACTGAATCAGGCCCAGTGGATTTTTATGTTTTATGTGTGTTCGTTAAGTCAGTGTATACCGGTATTAGGAGACACTTTGTAGTTATTTTAACTCTTTTTTTACATATATTGTTCCCATTAATACCGTTTGTATATATTATTAAATAAAATACATTGTTATTTTCACCCAGGATTGGTCATAGTCCATGTGTTATTTAGCAGTGGGGTGTGCGCAGTATTATCTCATTTCTTTCTTTTGCACAATGCATTAAGGACCGCCAAGCATAGGCGAATCTAGGGGGTGGCCCGGGGGTGCACCGGGCCACCCTTTAGCCCATTTTGTAGCTGAGGGATGGGGCTTTCCAACGAGCCCAGCCCCGTGTCTCTAGCCCCCTGGGAACCGGAGATACTGCCGGGCAAAGCTGGAAAGTTTTCCCTATAGGATAACATGGGACCCGCTAATTCCGACCCCCACCCAGTTCAGCGGCTGCCAGTTCCCCCTTCGGCATCACTGAAGCTTGCGGTTGATCTCAGTCGAAGCCAAATCGCTGGGCCTTCAATCTGATACCAGGCTGGATCCATATGGGTTAATTGGTTCCAGGGATATTGAGGTTAAACCGTTTTTTTTTTTATTTATTTCTTAAATGTAATTTCATGACTGTTTATGTTCTTTGAGGTGAGGGCAGATTTCTCTGGAACCAAATAGCCCAGTTTCACGGGACCAAAATCCTTCGAAACCAACTCAAAAGTTCTTCAATATGATACTGGTCTCATGTAAATGGGTCAGTTGGTTCCGAAGATATAGCTGGTTGGTTAAAGGGGGAGTGGTTGTCTCTCCCCCTCACACCAGAAAATGCAGGGACTAGGCTGGTGTATAAGGGGTCAGCCTGGGAATGTCCCTGCATGATCCTGGGACCATATTCCCGGGGAAATCCCTACATTTTCTGTTGTGAAAGGGGTATTATTTCAAATAGCTGTGACCTGCAGTGCTCTGAATACAGCCGGGCAGCCCCCTGCTCTGTCCAGCTGTCAATGACAGTCACCCCTGCAGCTTCCGCTCCAATTCTTCTCCCCACTTTCACCTCAGCCCGCCACCCCTTTAATCATGTGGTGCTGGCCCCCGGTGTGCTCCCTCAATGTCACGCACAACAACAGCGCACACAATATTTCAAATGTCCACTCGGCTAGAGGGGACACCAGGAGGGGAGTGGGAGCATGCTCTGCGCTGCGCTCTGCTCCTCTCCCCATAGAAGCAGCTGCACCGCTCTCCATCTCTCCCTGCAGCAGCAGCGAAGGCTCATATAAAAACTAACACTTGGCGATATGTGGGGGCATTACGCATAAATGTGTGGCTTTATTTGTAAGGGGCATTATGGTGTGCAGCATCATGTGTAAGGGGCATTATGTGTGCTGCATCATGTGTAAGGGGCATTATGTGTGCTGCATCATGTGTAAGGGGCATTATGTGTGCAGCATCATGTGTAAGGGACATTATGTGTGTAGCATCATGTGTAATGGGTACTATGGTGCACGGCATCATGTGTAATGGGTACTATGGTGTGCGGCATCATGTGTAATGGGTACTATGGTGCCATCAAGCAAGAACCCCCTAGTAATGAGCACGTAGGTAAGCAGCACTTATCTGGCAAATGTGTAATGGGCATTACGGTTTGTTATATAGTATGTAATGGGCATCATGATGTGTGGCACAATGTGTAATGGGCATTATGGTGTGTGGCCTTATGTGTAATAGGCATTACGGCGTGTGGCTTTATGTGTAATGCGTATTACGGAGTTTGCTAAAATGTGTAATGGGCATTACTGTGTATGGTCTAAAGTGTAATACCACACCCCTTTTTGTGATGCCACGCCTCCTTCCCACGAGGCCACGCCCCCTTTTTGCTGCGCGGCAAAGCCGCGCAAAGGTCCCCCTTCTGTTATGTCTGGTTCTGGGACCACCGATTACAATAATTCTAGATTCGCCCATGCCTCCAAGGATATTATGCCAAGGATCCTTACAAAAGCCATGATGGGGACTGGGACAGATGAGGATATGTTAATCCAAATTCTCATCACCAGGGCAGAGGTGACAGGCTATAGTTTGAGAATGGACATTGTGCTGCTAGGAGGACGTAGAGTGTTTCTCACTGATAACATCACAACATGTGCTCTAAGTGCACATGAGAGTAACCATTTGCTCCCAAACACAGACAATGGCCATTCACACAAATAAGGGCCCTTATTCTGATCTAATCGCAGTACACATTTGTTCTCAAAATGGGCAAAACCATGTGCCCTCCAGGTGGGGCAGATTTAACATGTGCAGAGAGAGTTAGATTTGGGTGAGTTATTTTGTTTCTGTGCAGGGTAAATACTGGCTGTATTATTTTTACACTGCAATTTAGATTTCAGTTTCAAAACACCCCACCCAAATGTAACTCTCTCTGCGCTTGTTACATCTGCCCCACTTGCAGTGCACATGGTTTTGCCCATTTTGAGAACAAATTTGCACTTTCGATCAGTTCTGAATAAGGGCCTAGGTCAATCCATTTTATTTAACAATGTGATCAGAACAATTGTTTTTTTTGTTAGTTTATTTCACCATTTTTCCAATTTGCTGTATTATAATTTCTATCTTGTATAATTTCTGTTCTTGTCATTTGCTATAGATATGCCGGAGGAGGCAGCTAATACCCCTTTTACACCGCCGAAAAATCCGGGTCAGCGGCGGGTCAGACCCAGATCGTCGGCGGTGTAAATGGGACACGCCGTGTCCCTTTACACGGGACTTCTACCCACAACTTTTCATATAATCTCTTTTTTCGCTTACACATCCTCTTGACCCCAATATTGCTGTGTGACTGTATCATAGAGCCCACCAAAAGCCTTTGCAATGTGGCTCAACCAATTTGCAATATGTGGCAACCATGTGCATAACGGAGTGTAAGCCTGTGAGCAGGGCCCTCTGAGCTTGTACGTCGGATATTACCCAGTCTTTTTCTATTGCTGTTTGTTCCCAATTGTAAAGCGCAATGGAATGTACTAGTACTATATGAGTAAAATATAATAATTAATAATTGAGGATGTCAGGAATGTGCTATGAAGCCCCATCACCCATCTACTGGTAGTGTCCTAGCATAATTATTACAAGATCTACTGTATGCATCAGAATCAACTTTATTGGCCATGTGTGCTTGCGCACACTAGGAATTTTTTGTCGATCATATTACATAACAAGAATACAATAAAACCACTAACAGCACACATTATGTATAACTGACTGATGTACCTGGCATTGTCCTGGTTTAAGCCTTTAATTATCAATGAGTTGGATATAAAGGTTATCATTTATAAATAATTGGCAGCTCTTCCAACACACCCATGGGGTGGCTGCTGAGTGTCGTTTTTTTTTTGTTGGGGTTTCGCCAGTAGCCCTATTCCCCAGTTTTCCCTCAGGTGTAAAAGTGTCCATACACGTTACAATTATTGAATACAATATTGTATATAATACTGTATACAATAATTGTAACGTGTATGGGCACCCTTACTGCCGATCCAATTGCTGTTCATGTGTGCAATGTGTAGTGACCAACCTTGAAAGGGGTGTACACCTTAAGATGCTGTGGCGTTGGTCTCGAATTGCGGTTGGGGATTGATTGCCGGACACAGGGAGGAAAATCATGCAGCGGCTTTTCTCTTGTTGTCACTTGATAAATATTCCCAGACCTGGGCACGATCCCACAGCCAGGCTCTGGAGGATGAGGGACTTCCGGCAGCACTGTGATCCCTCTGACGCCCTCGGAAGTCTTATGAGGGACACAGACACGGTTTCTCTCCACTCGTGTCTTGATAAACTTGGCCTTGCTTCCGTAGGTCATTGTGCTGCGGGATTCTTCATAAGCACTATCCGTAGGGCTGATGTGCGTGATCATAACCAATCGGCTTTTCCCGCTCAGTGCTCCCTTTAGCAGCCAGGTCAGCTTGCTGTCCCGATAGTTTATATGGCTGCCTGGTCTGTCACGTAGCGCCATGATACACATCCTGAGGGCAAGAAGGGATCGGTTGATGTATCCTCCTTCTTTCATGGTCTGGCCGCTGTTCTTAGTCTGGCTTGCTCGTTCTGATCCCGCAAGGTCTACCATGTACAACGTGCCTGTGCTCACACCATCACTGGCTGTCTGCTTTATGGTGACCTGCAATACTGCATGTGAGCGGGATGAGGTCTTATTATCGGCTGTGCGAGCTTCTGTGCGCTGCTTGTTGCCCTTCTTCAGCAGGGCCATGGCTTCCTCAGGAGTGCTAAGGGAGAATGTAGAAATCCCTTCTATTTTGGTGTTGCCATTGGGATACTCTCTGAGGACCAAAGACCTAGAGGAAGGTCTTAATAGGTCTCGGACGGTTTCATTATAGATCTCCGCGTATGACAATGATACGGAGAAATTCTTTTTTTCCCCAGTCTCCTCAATGGCTTTAAACAGGTCCTTCAGGGTGCGATGCATTACTCCAGGGTTGCGGTCCTTACCCATCATGGTGAAGGTCTTTCCAGTGCCTGTCGGGCCGTTGGCAAATATGGCAGCATTGTACCCGGACAGGAGGCCACCCAACAAGGGCTTCACTGTGGAATCATACACAGTCTCCTGGGTAGCTGCCTGGTCAAACACCTGGCTAAATTGGAATGTTGTTTCTCTTGTCCTGGTGGAGCGCAGGACATCGTAAGGATCCTCGCCGGGGTCCTGCAATAGCACTGTCTGCGGTCCGAGCTGGTGTGTGATGCATCGGGCGCGGTTCTTAGTCTCCGTCAAATTAACTGGACGGATGCGCAGAGCGACAGTCATTTGGTGGTCTATAGCTTTATTAGCTTTCGCCTTCTTCATTTTATATCAAACTTCAATCTTCAGAAAAGAGTGAAAAATTATCTATGTTGGCACAAGTCCAGCAATATCAGATATGACTCAGGAAGCAGTCAGCTGCCAGTGTTCTACACATCACAGCCCATTGTGACATCATCGGCCCATTGTGACATCACTAGCTGCCATGTGGCAGAAGGGCACTGCTATGTATATCATCCAGGGCCTGCTGTTACAGAATGGGACCAACAGAGGAATCGGACTCCTAACTGTTTTGTTGAGCACTGCAGTGGGAGTAGAGTCTGCCGGCAGACATCGATTTTTGTGGTCAGTGAGCATCTGGACTTAAGGTACAATCCTTCCAATTCTCCATAAGACCCTCATACCAGCTGCCATATAGCTGTTACCCTCTAAGTTGCAGGACTTTTTCATACCCAGTTGGGAAATTACTCTGGACTTTAATATATCATCTGCCGATTATCAGGCACTGAATCAGGCCCAGTGGATTTTTATGTTTTATGTGTGTTCGTTAAGTCAGTGTATACCGGTATTAGGAGACACTTTGTAGTTATTTTAACTCTTTTTTACATATATTGTTCCCATTAATACCGTTTGTGTATATATTATTAAATAAAATACATTGTTATTTTCACCCAGGATTGGTCATAGTCCATGTGTTATTTAGCAGTGGGGTGTGCGCAGTATTATCTCATTTCTTTCTTTTGCACAATGCATTAAGGACCGCCAAGCATAGGCGAATCTAGGGGGTGGCCCGGGGGTGCACCGGGCCACCCTTTAGCCCATTTTGTAGCTGAGGGATGGGGCTTTCCAACGAGCCCAGCCCCGTGTCTCTAGCCCCCTGGGAACCGGAGATACTGCCGGGCAAAGCTGGAAAGTTTTCCCTATAGGATAACATGGGACCCGCTAATTCCGACCCCCACCCAGTTCAACGGCTGCCAGTTCCCCCTTCGGCATCACTGAAGCTTGGGGTTGATCTCAGTCGAAGCCAAATCGCTGGGCCTTCAATCTGATACCAGGCTGGATCCATATGGGTTAATTGGTTCCAGGGATATTGAGGTTAAACCGTTTTTTTTTTATTTATTTCTTAAATGTAATTTCATGACTGTTTATGTTCTTTGAGGTGAGGGCAGATTTCTCTGGAACCAAATAGCCCAGTTTCACGGGACCAAAATCCTTCGAAACCAACTCAAAAGTTCTTCAATATGATACTGGTCTCATGTAAATGGGTCAGTTGGTTCCGAAGATATAGCTGGTTGGTTAAAGGGGGAGTGGTTGTCTCTCCCCCTCACACCAGAAAATGCAGGGACTAGGCTGGTGTATAAGGGGTCAGCCTGGGAATGTCCCTGCATGATCCTGGGACCATATTCCCGGGGAAATCCCTACATTTTCTGTTGTGAAAGGGGTATTATTTCAAATAGCTGTGACCTGCAGTGCTCTGAATACAGCCGGGCAGCCCCCTGCTCTGTCCAGCTGTCAATGACAGTCACCCCTGCAGCTTCCGCTCCAATTCTTCTCCCCACTTTCACCTCAGCCCGCCACCCCTTTAATCATGTGGTGCTGGCCCCCGGTGTGCTCCCTCAATGTCACGCACAACAACAGCGCACACAATATTTCAAATGTCCACTCGGCTAGAGGGGACACCAGGAGGGGAGTGGGAGCATGCTCTGCGCTGCGCTCTGCTCCTCTCCCCATAGAAGCAGCTGCACCGCTCTCCATCTCTCCCTGCAGCAGCAGCGAAGGCTCATATAAAAACTAACACTTGGCGATATGTGGGGGCATTACGCATAAATGTGTGGCTTCATTTGTAAGGGGCATTATGGTGTGCAGCATCATGTGTAAGGGGCATTATGTGTGCTGCATCATGTGTAAGGGGCATTATGTGTGCTGCATCATGTGTAAGGGGCATTATGTGTGTAGCATCATGTGTAATGGGTACTATGGTGCACGGCATCATGTGTAATGGGTACTATGGTGTGCGGCATCATGTGTAATGGGTACTATGGTGCCCGGCATCATGTGTAATGGGTACTATGGTGCCATCAAGCAAGAACCCCCTAGTAATGAGCACGTAGGTAAGCAGCACTTATCTGGCAAATGTGTAATGGGCATTACGGTTTGTTATATAGTATGTAATGGGCATCATGATGTGTGGCACAATGTGTAATGGGCATTATGGTGTGTGGCCTTATGTGTAATTGGCATTACGGCGTGTGGCTTTATGTGTAATGCGTATTACGGAGTTTGCTAAAATGTGTAATGGGCATTACTGTGTATGGTCTAAAGTGTAATACCACACCCCTTTTTGTGATGCCACGCCTCCTTCCCACGAGGCCACACCCCCTTTTTGCTGCGCGGCATAGCCGCGCAAAGGTCCCCCTTCTGTTATGTCTGGATCTGGGACCACCCATTACCATAATTCTAGATTCGCCCATGCCTCCAAGGATATTATGCCAAGGATCCTTACAAAAGCCATGATGGGGACTGGGACAGATGAGGATATGTTAATCCAAATTCTCATCACCAGGGCAGAGGTGACAGGCTATAGTTTGAGAATGGACATTGTGCTGCTAGGAGGACGTAGAGTGTTTCTCACTGATAACATCACAACATGTGCTCTAAGTGCACATGAGAGTAACCATTTGCTCCCAAACACAGACAATGGCCATTCACACAAATAAGGGCCCTTATTCTGATCTAATCGCAGTACAAATTTGTTCTCAAAATGGGCAAAACCATGTGCCCTCCAGGTGGGGCAGATTTAACATGTGCAGAGAGAGTTAGATTTGGGTGAGTTATTTTGTTTCTGTGCAGGGTAAATACTGGCTGTATTATTTTTACACTGCAATTTAGATTTCAGTTTCAAAACACCCCACCCAAATGTAACTCTCTCTGCGCTTGTTACATCTGCCCCACTTGCAGTGCACATGGTTTTGCCCATTTTGAGAACAAATTTGCACTTTCGATCAGTTCTGAATAAGGGCCTAGGTCAATCCATTTTATTTAACAATGTGATCAGAACAATTGTTTTTTTTGTTAGTTTATTTCACCATTTTTCCAATTTGCTGTATTATAATTTCTATCTTGTATAATTTCTGTTCTTGTCATTTGCTATAGATATGCCGGAGGAGGCAGCTAATACCCCTTTTACACCGCCGAAAAATCCGGGTCAGCGGCGGGTCAGACCCAGATCGTCGGCGGTGTAAATGGGACACGCCGTGTCCCTTTACACGGGACTTCTACCCACAACTTTTCATATAATCTCTTTTTTCGCTTACACATCCTCTTGACCCCAATATTGCTGTGTGACTGTATCATAGAGCCCACCAAAAGCCTTTGCAATGTGGCTCAACCAATTTGCAATATGTGGCAACCATGTGCATAACGGAGTGTAAGCCTGTGAGCAGGGCCCTCTGAGCTTGTACGTCGGATATTACCCAGTCTTTTTCTATTGCTGTTTGTTCCCAATTGTAAAGCGCAATGGAATGTACTAGTACTATATGAGTAAAATATAATAATTAATAATTGAGGATGTCAGGAATGTGCTATGAAGCCCCATCACCCATCTACTGGTAGTGTCCTAGCATAATTATTACAAGATCTACTGTATGCATCAGAATCAACTTTATTGGCCATGTGTGCTTGCGCACACTAGGAATTTTTTGTCGATCATATTACATAACAAGAATACAATAAAACCACTAACAGCACACATTATGTATAACTGACTGATGTACCTGGCATTGTCCTGGTTTAAGCCTTTAATTATCAATGAGTTGGATATAAAGGTTATCATTTATAAATAATTGGCAGCTCTTCCAACACACCCATGGGGTGGCTGCTGAGTGTCGTTTTTTTTTTGTTGGGGTTTCGCCAGTAGCCCTATTCCCCAGTTTTCCCTCAGGTGTAAAAGTGTCCATACACGTTACAATTATTGAATACAATATTGTATATAATACTGTATACAATAATTGTAACGTGTATGGGCACCCTTACTGCCGACCCAATTGCTGTTCATGTGTGCAATGTGTAGTGACCAACCTTGAAAGGGGTGTACACCTTAAGATGCTGTGGCGTTGGTCTCGAATTGCGGTTGGGGATTGATTGCCGGACACAGGGAGGAAAATCACGCAGCGGCTTTTCTCTTGTTGTCACTTGATAAATATTCCCAGACCTGGGCACGATCCCACAGCCAGGCTCTGGAGGATGAGGGACTTCCGGCAGCACTGTGATCCCTCTGACGCCCTCGGAAGTCTTATGAGGGACACAGACACGGTTTCTCTCCACTCGTGTCTTGATAAACTTGGCCTTGCTTCCGTAGGTCATTGTGCTGCGGGATTCTTCATAAGCACTATCCGTAGGGCTGATGTGCGTGATCATAACCAATCGGCTTTTCCCGCTCAGTGCTCCCTTAAGCAGCCAGGTCAGCTTGCTGTCCCGATAGTTTATATGGCTGCCTGGTCTGTCACGCAGCGCCATGATACACATCCTGAGGGCAAGAAGGGATCGGTTGATGTATCCTCCTTCTTTCATGGTCTGGCCGCTGTTCTTAGTCTGGCTTGCTCGTTCTGATCCCGCAAGGTCTACCATGTACAACGTGCCTGTGCTCACACCATCACTGGCTGTCTGCTTTATGGTGACCTGCAATACTGCATGTGAGCGGGATGAGGTCTTATTATCGGCTGTGCGAGCTTCTGTGCGCTGCTTGTTGCCCTTCTTCAGCAGGGCCATGGCTTCCTCAGGAGTGCTAAGGGAGAATGTAGAAATCCCTTCTATTTTGGTGTTGCCATTGGGATACTCTCTGAGGACCAAAGACCTAGAGGAAGGTCTTAATAGGTCTCGGACGGTTTCATTATAGATCTCCGCGTATGACAATGATACGGAGAAATTCTTTTTTTCCCCAGTCTCCTCAATGGCTTTAAACAGGTCCTTCAGGGTGCGATGCATTACTCCAGGGTTGCGGTCCTTACCCATCATGGTGAAGGTCTTTCCAGTGCCTGTCGGGCCGTTGGCAAATATGGCAGCATTGTACCCGGACAGGAGGCCACCCAACAAGGGCTTCACTGTGGAATCATACACAGTCTCCTGGGTAGCTGCCTGGTCAAACACCTGGCTAAATTGGAATGTTGTTTCTCTTGTCCTGGTGGAGCGCAGGACATCGTAAGGATCCTCGCCGGGGTCCTGCAATAGCACTGTCTGCGGTCCGAGCTGGTGTGTGATGCATCGGGCGCGGTTCTTAGTCTCCGTCAAATTAACTGGACGGATGCGCAGAGCGACAGTCATTTGGTGGTCTATAGCTTTATTAGCTTTCGCCTTCTTCATTTTATATCAAACTTCAATCTTCAGAAAAGAGTGAAAAATTATCTATGTTGGCACAAGTCCAGCAATATCAGATATGACTCAGGAAGCAGTCAGCTGCCAGTGTTCTACACATCACAGCCCATTGTGACATCATCGGCCCATTGTGACATCACTAGCTGCCATGTGGCAGAAGGGCACTGCTATGTATATCATCCAGGGCCTGCTGTTACAGAATGGGACCAACAGAGGAATCGGACTCCTAACTGTTTTGTTGAGCACTGCAGTGGGAGTAGAGTCTGCCGGCAGACATCGATTTTTGTGGTCAGTGAGCATCTGGACTTAAGGTACAATCCTTCCAATTCTCCATAAGACCCTCATACCAGCTGCCATATAGCTGTTACCCTCTAAGTTGCAGGACTTTTTCATACCCAGTTGGGAAATTACTCTGGACTTTAATATATCATCTGCCGATTATCAGGCACTGAATCAGGCCCAGTGGATTTTTATGTTTTATGTGTGTTCGTTAAGTCAGTGTATACCGGTATTAGGAGACACTTTGTAGTTATTTTAACTCTTTTTTACATATATTGTTCCCATTAATACCGTTTGTGTATATATTATTAAATAAAATACATTGTTATTTTCACCCAGGATTGGTCATAGTCCATGTGTTATTTAGCAGTGGGGTGTGCGCAGTATTATCTCATTTCTTTCTTTTGCACAATGCATTAAGGACCGCCAAGCATAGGCGAATCTAGGGGGTGGCCCGGGGGTGCACCGGGCCACCCTTTAGCCCATTTTGTAGCTGAGGGATGGGGCTTTCCAACGAGCCCAGCCCCGTGTCTCTAGCCCCCTGGGAACCGGAGATACTGCCGGGCAAAGCTGGAAAGTTTTCCCTATAGGATAACATGGGACCCGCTAATTCCGACCCCCACCCAGTTCAGCGGCTGCCAGTTCCCCCTTCGGCATCACTGAAGCTTGGGGTTGATCTCAGTCGAAGCCAAATCGCTGGGCCTTCAATCTGATACCAGGCTGGATCCATATGGGTTAATTGGTTCCAGGGATATTGAGGTTAAACCGTTTTTTTTTTATTTATTTCTTAAATGTAATTTCATGACTGTTTATGTTCTTTGAGGTGAGGGCAGATTTCTCTGGAACCAAATAGCCCAGTTTCACGGGACCAAAATCCTTCGAAACCAACTCAAAAGTTCTTCAATATGATACTGGTCTCATGTAAATGGGTCAGTTGGTTCCGAAGATATAGCTGGTTGGTTAAAGGGGGAGTGGTTGTCTCTCCCCCTCACACCAGAAAATGCAGGGACTAGGCTGGTGTATAAGGGGTCAGCCTGGGAATGTCCCTGCATGATCCTGGGACCATATTCCCGGGGAAATCCCTACATTTTCTGTTGTGAAAGGGGTATTATTTCAAATAGCTGTGACCTGCAGTGCTCTGAATACAGCCGGGCAGCCCCTCGCTCTGTCCAGCTGTCAATGACAGTCACCCCTGCAGCTTCCGCTCCAATTCTTCTCCCCACTTTCACCTCAGCCCGCCACCCCTTTAATCATGTGGTGCTGGCCCCCGGTGTGCTCCCTCAATGTCACGCACAACAACAGCGCACACAATATTTCAAATGTCCACTCGGCTAGAGGGGACACCAGGAGGGGAGTGGGAGCATGCTCTGCGCTGCGCTCTGCTCCTCTCCCCATAGAAGCAGCTGCACCGCTCTCCATCTCTCCCTGCAGCAGCAGCGAAGGCTCATATAAAAACTAACACTTGGCGATATGTGGGGGCATTACGCATAAATGTGTGGCTTCATTTGTAAGGGGCATTATGGTGTGCAGCATCATGTGTAAGGGGCATTATGTGTGCTGCATCATGTGTAAGGGGCATTATGTGTGCTGCATCATGTGTAAGGGGCATTATGTGTGCAGCATCATGTGTAAGGGACATTATGTGTGTAGCATCATGTGTAATGGGTACTATGGTGCACGGCATCATGTGTAATGGGTACTATGGTGTGCGGCATCATGTGTAATGGGTACTATGGTGCCATCAAGCAAGAACCCCCTAGTAATGAGCACGTAGGTAAGCAGCACTTATCTGGCAAATGTGTAATGGGCATTACGGTTTGTTATATAGTATGTAATGGGCATCATGATGTGTGGCACAATGTGTAATGGGCATTATGGTGTGTGGCCTTATGTGTAATAGGCATTACGGCGTGTGGCTTTATGTGTAATGCGTATTACGGAGTTTGCTAAAATGTGTAATGGGCATTACTGTGTATGGTCTAAAGTGTAATACCACACCCCTTTTTGTGATGCCACGCCTCCTTCCCACGAGGCCACGCCCCCTTTTTGCTGCGCGGCATAGCCGCGCAAAGGTCCCCCTTCTGTTATGTCTGGTTCTGGGACCACCGATTACAATAATTCTAGATTCGCCCATGCCTCCAAGGATATTATGCCAAGGATCCTTACAAAAGCCATGATGGGGACTGGGACAGATGAGGATATGTTAATCCAAATTCTCATCACCAGGGCAGAGGTGACAGGCTATAGTTTGAGAATGGACATTGTGCTGCTAGGAGGACGTAGAGTGTTTCTCACTGATAACATCACAACATGTGCTCTAAGTGCACATGAGAGTAACCATTTGCTCCCAAACACAGAGAATGGCCATTCACACAAATAAGGGCCCTTATTCTGATCTAATCGCAGTACACATTTGTTCTCAAAATGGGCAAAACCATGTGCCCTCCAGGTGGGGCAGATTTAACATGTGCAGAGAGAGTTAGATTTGGGTGAGTTATTTTGTTTCTGTGCAGGGTAAATACTGGCTGTATTATTTTTACACTGCAATTTAGATTTCAGTTTCAAAACACCCCACCCAAATGTAACTCTCTCTGCGCTTGTTACATCTGCCCCACTTGCAGTGCACATGGTTTTGCCCATTTTGAGAACAAATTTGCACTTTCGATCAGTTCTGAATAAGGGCCTAGGTCAATCCATTTTATTTAACAATGTGATCAGAACAATTGTTTTTTTTGTTAGTTTATTTCACCATTTTTCCAATTTGCTGTATTATAATTTCTATCTTGTATAATTTCTGTTCTTGTCATTTGCTATAGATATGCCGGAGGAGGCAGCTAATACCCCTTTTACACCGCCGAAAAATCCGGGTCAGCGGCGGGTCAGACCCAGATCGTCGGCGGTGTAAATGGGACACGCCGTGTCCCTTTACACGGGACTTCTACCCACAACTTTTCATATAATCTCTTTTTTCGCTTACACATCCTCTTGACCCCAATATTGCTGTGTGACTGTATCATAGAGCCCACCAAAAGCCTTTGCAATGTGGCTCAACCAATTTGCAATATGTGGCAACCATGTGCATAACGGAGTGTAAGCCTGTGAGCAGGGCCCTCTGAGCTTGTACGTCGGATATTACCCAGTCTTTTTCTATTGCTGTTTGTTCCCAATTGTAAAGCGCAATGGAATGTACTAGTACTATATGAGTAAAATATAATAATTAATAATTGAGGATGTCAGGAATGTGCTATGAAGCCCCATCACCCATCTACTGGTAGTGTCCTAGCATAATTATTACAAGATCTACTGTATGCATCAGAATCAACTTTATTGGCCATGTGTGCTTGCGCACACTAGGAATTTTTTGTCGATCATATTACATAACAAGAATACAATAAAACCACTAACAGCACACATTATGTATAACTGACTGATGTACCTGGCATTGTCCTGGTTTAAGCCTTTAATTATCAATGAGTTGGATATAAAGGTTATCATTTATAAATAATTGGCAGCTCTTCCAACACACCCATGGGGTGGCTGCTGAGTGTCGTTTTTTTGTTTGTTGGGGTTTCGCCAGTAGCCCTATTCCCCAGTTTTCCCTCAGGTGTAAAAGTGTCCATACACGTTACAATTATTGAATACAATATTGTATATAATACTGTATACAATAATTGTAACGTGTATGGGCACCCTTACTGCCGATCCAATTGCTGTTCATGTGTGCAATGTGTAGTGACCAACCTTGAAAGGGGTGTACACCTTAAGATGCTGTGGCGTTGGTCTCGAATTGCGGTTGGGGATTGATTGCCGGACACAGGGAGGAAAATCATGCAGCGGCTTTTCTCTTGTTGTCACTTGATAAATATTCCCAGACCTGGGCACGATCCCACAGCCAGGCTCTGGAGGATGAGGGACTTCCGGCAGCACTGTGATCCCTCTGACGCCCTCGGAAGTCTTATGAGGGACACAGACACGGTTTCTCTCCACTCGTGTCTTGATAAACTTGGCCTTGCTTCCGTAGGTCATTGTGCTGCGGGATTCTTCATAAGCACTATCCGTAGGGCTGATGTGCGTGATCATAACCAATCGGCTTTTCCCGCTCAGTGCTCCCTTTAGCAGCCAGGTCAGCTTGCTGTCCCGATAGTTTATATGGCTGCCTGGTCTGTCACGTAGCGCCATGATACACATCCTGAGGGCAAGAAGGGATCGGTTGATGTATCCTCCTTCTTTCATGGTCTGGCCGCTGTTCTTAGTCTGGCTTGCTCGTTCTGATCCCGCAAGGTCTACCATGTACAACGTGCCTGTGCTCACACCATCACTGGCTGTCTGCTTTATGGTGACCTGCAATACTGCATGTGAGCGGGATGAGGTCTTATTATCGGCTGTGCGAGCTTCTGTGCGCTGCTTGTTGCCCTTCTTTAGCAGGGCCATGGCTTCCTCAGGAGTGCTAAGGGAGAATGTAGAAATCCCTTCTATTTTGGTGTTGCCATTGGGATACTCTCTGAGGACCAAAGACCTAGAGGAAGGTCTTAATAGGTCTCGGACGGTTTCATTATAGATCTCCGCGTATGACAATGATACGGAGAAATTCTTTTTTTCCCCAGTCTCCTCAATGGCTTTAAACAGGTCCTTCAGGGTGCGATGCATTACTCCAGGGTTGCGGTCCTTACCCATCATGGTGAAGGTCTTTCCAGTGCCTGTCGGGCCGTTGGCAAATATGGCAGCATTGTACCCGGACAGGAGGCCACCTAACAAGGGCTTCACTGTGGAATCATACACAGTCTCCTGGGTAGCTGCCTGGTCAAACACCTGGCTAAATTGGAATGTTGTTTCTCTTGTCCTGGTGGAGCGCAGGACATCGTAAGGATCCTCGCCGGGGTCCTGCAATAGCACTGTCTGCGGTCCGAGCTGGTGTGTGATGCATCGGGCGCGGTTCTTAGTCTCCGTCAAATTAACTGGACGGATGCGCAGAGCGACAGTCATTTGGTGGTCTATAGCTTTATTAGCTTTCGCCTTCTTCATTTTATATCAAACTTCAATCTTCAGAAAAGAGTGAAAAATTATCTATGTTGGCACAAGTCCAGCAATATCAGATATGACTCAGGAAGCAGTCAGCTGCCAGTGTTCTACACATCACAGCCCATTGTGACATCATCGGCCCATTGTGACATCACTAGCTGCCATGTGGCAGAAGGGCACTGCTATGTATATCATCCAGGGCCTGCTGTTACAGAATGGGACCAACAGAGGAATCGGACTCCTAACTGTTTTGTTGAGCACTGCAGTGGGAGTAGAGTCTGCCGGCAGACATCGATTTTTGTGGTCAGTGAGCATCTGGACTTAAGGTACAATCCTTCCAATTCTCCATAAGACCCTCATACCAGCTGCCATATAGCTGTTACCCTCTAAGTTGCAGGACTTTTTCATACCCAGTTGGGAAATTACTCTGGACTTTAATATATCATCTGCCGATTATCAGGCACTGAATCAGGCCCAGTGGATTTTTATGTTTTATGTGTGTTCGTTAAGTCAGTGTATACCGGTATTAGGAGACACTTTGTAGTTATTTTAACTCTTTTTTACATATATTGTTCCCATTAATACTGTTTGTGTATATATTATTAAATAAAATACATTGTTATTTTCACCCAGGATTGGTCATAGTCCATGTGTTATTTAGCAGTGGGGTGTGCGCAGTATTATCTCATTTCTTTCTTTTGCACAATGCATTAAGGACCGCCAAGCATAGGCGAATCTAGGGGGTGGCCCGGGGGTGCACCGGGCCACCCTTTAGCCCATTTTGTAGCTGAGGGATGGGGCTTTCCAACGAGCCCAGCCCCGTGTCTCTAGCCCCCTGGGAACCGGAGATACTGCCGGGCAAAGCTGGAAAGTTTTCCCTATAGGATAACATGGGACCCGCTAATTCCGACCCCCACCCAGTTCAGCGGCTGCCAGTTCCCCCTTCGGCATCACTGAAGCTTGGGGTTGATCTCAGTCGAAGCCAAATCGCTGGGCCTTCAATCTGATACCAGGCTGGATCCATATGGGTTAATTGGTTCCAGGGATATTGAGGTTAAACCGTTTTTTTTTTATTTATTTCTTAAATGTAATTTCATGACTGTTTATGTTCTTTGAGGTGAGGGCAGATTTCTCTGGAACCAAATAGCCCAGTTTCACGGGACCAAAATCCTTCGAAACCAACTCAAAAGTTCTTCAATATGATACTGGTCTCATGTAAATGGGTCAGTTGGTTCCGAAGATATAGCTGGTTGGTTAAAGGGGGAGTGGTTGTCTCTCCCCCTCACACCAGAAAATGCAGGGACTAGGCTGGTGTATAAGGGGTCAGCCTGGGAATGTCCCTGCATGATCCTGGGACCATATTCCCGGGGAAATCCCTACATTTTCTGTTGTGAAAGGGGTATTATTTCAAATAGCTGTGACCTGCAGTGCTCTGAATACAGCCGGGCAGCCCCTCGCTCTGTCCAGCTGTCAATGACAGTCACCCCTGCAGCTTCCGCTCCAATTCTTCTCCCCACTTTCACCTCAGCCCGCCACCCCTTTAATCATGTGGTGCTGGCCCCCGGTGTGCTCCCTCAATGTCACGCACAACAACAGCGCACACAATATTTCAAATGTCCACTCGGCTAGAGGGGACACCAGGAGGGGAGTGGGAGCATGCTCTGCGCTGCGCTCTGCTCCTCTCCCCATAGAAGCAGCTGCACCGCTCTCCATCTCTCCCTGCAGCAGCAGCGAAGGCTCATATAAAAACTAACACTTGGCGATATGTGGGGGCATTACGCATAAATGTGCTGCATCATGTGTAAGGGGCATTATGTGTGCTGCATCATGTGTAAGGGGCATTATGTGTGCAGCATCATGTGTAAGGGACATTATGTGTGTAGCATCATGTGTAATGGGTACTATGGTGCACGGCATCATGTGTAATGGGTACTATGGTGTGCGGCATCATGTGTAATGGGTACTATGGTGCCATCAAGCAAGAACCCCCTAGTAATGAGCACGTAGGTAAGCAGCACTTATCTGGCAAATGTGTAATGGGCATTACGGTTTGTTATATAGTATGTAATGGGCATCATGATGTGTGGCACAATGTGTAATGGGCATTATGGTGTGTGGCCTTATGTGTAATAGGCATTACGGCGTGTGGCTTTATGTGTAATGCGTATTACGGAGTTTGCTAAAATGTGTAATGGGCATTACTGTGTATGGTCTAAAGTGTAATACCACACCCCTTTTTGTGATGCCACGCCTCCTTCCCACGAGGCCACGCCCCCTTTTTGCTGCGCGGCATAGCCGCGCAAAGGTCCCCCTTCTGTTATGTCTGGTTCTGGGACCACCGATTACAATAATTCTAGATTCGCCCATGCCTCCAAGGATATTATGCCAAGGATCCTTACAAAAGCCATGATGGGGACTGGGACAGATGAGGATATGTTAATCCAAATTCTCATCACCAGGGCAGAGGTGACAGGCTATAGTTTGAGAATGGACATTGTGCTGCTAGGAGGACGTAGAGTGTTTCTCACTGATAACATCACAACATGTGCTCTAAGTGCACATGAGAGTAACCATTTGCTCCCAAACACAGACAATGGCCATTCACACAAATAAGGGCCCTTATTCTGATCTAATCGCAGTACAAATTTGTTCTCAAAATGGGCAAAACCATGTGCCCTCCAGGTGGGGCAGATTTAACATGTGCAGAGAGAGTTAGATTTGGGTGAGTTATTTTGTTTCTGTGCAGGGTAAATACTGGCTGTATTATTTTTACACTGCAATTTAGATTTCAGTTTCAAAACACCCCACCCAAATGTAACTCTCTCTGCGCTTGTTACATCTGCCCCACTTGCAGTGCACATGGTTTTGCCCATTTTGAGAACAAATTTGCACTTTCGATCAGTTCTGAATAAGGGCCTAGGTCAATCCATTTTATTTAACAATGTGATCAGAACAATTGTTTTTTTTGTTAGTTTATTTCACCATTTTTCCAATTTGCTGTATTATAATTTCTATCTTGTATAATTTCTGTTCTTGTCATTTGCTATAGATATGCCGGAGGAGGCAGCTAATACCCCTTTTACACCGCCGAAAAATCCGGGTCAGCGGCGGGTCAGACCCAGATCGTCGGCGGTGTAAATGGGACACGCCGTGTCCCTTTACACGGGACTTCTACCCACAACTTTTCATATAATCTCTTTTTTCGCTTACACATCCTCTTGACCCCAATATTGCTGTGTGACTGTATCATAGAGCCCACCAAAAGCCTTTGCAATGTGGCTCAACCAATTTGCAATATGTGGCAACCATGTGCATAACGGAGTGTAAGCCTGTGAGCAGGGCCCTCTGAGCTTGTACGTCGGATATTACCCAGTCTTTTTCTATTGCTGTTTGTTCCCAATTGTAAAGCGCAATGGAATGTACTAGTACTATATGAGTAAAATATAATAATTAATAATTGAGGATGTCAGGAATGTGCTATGAAGCCCCATCACCCATCTACTGGTAGTGTCCTAGCATAATTATTACAAGATCTACTGTATGCATCAGAATCAACTTTATTGGCCATGTGTGCTTGCGCACACTAGGAATTTTTTGTCGATCATATTACATAACAAGAATACAATAAAACCACTAACAGCACACATTATGTATAACTGACTGATGTACCTGGCATTGTCCTGGTTTAAGCCTTTAATTATCAATGAGTTGGATATAAAGGTTATCATTTATAAATAATTGGCAGCTCTTCCAACACACCCATGGGGTGGCTGCTGAGTGTCGTTTTTTTTTTGTTGGGGTTTCGCCAGTAGCCCTATTCCCCAGTTTTCCCTCAGGTGTAAAAGTGTCCATACACGTTACAATTATTGAATACAATATTGTATATAATACTGTATACAATAATTGTAACGTGTATGGGCACCCTTACTGCCGATCCAATTGCTGTTCATGTGTGCAATGTGTAGTGACCAACCTTGAAAGGGGTGTACACCTTAAGATGCTGTGGCGTTGGTCTCGAATTGCGGTTGGGGATTGATTGCCGGACACAGGGAGGAAAATCACGCAGCGGCTTTTCTCTTGTTGTCACTTGATAAATATTCCCAGACCTGGGCACGATCCCACAGCCAGGCTCTGGAGGATGAGGGACTTCCGGCAGCACTGTGATCCCTCTGACGCCCTCGGAAGTCTTATGAGGGACACAGACACGGTTTCTCTCCACTCGTGTCTTGATAAACTTGGCCTTGCTTCCGTAGGTCATTGTGCTGCGGGATTCTTCATAAGCACTATCCGTAGGGCTGATGTGCGTGATCATAACCAATCGGCTTTTCCCGCTCAGTGCTCCCTTTAGCAGCCAGGTCAGCTTGCTGTCCCGATAGTTTATATGGCTGCCTGGTCTGTCACGTAGCGCCATGATACACATCCTGAGGGCAAGAAGGGATCGGTTGATGTATCCTCCTTCTTTCATGGTCTGGCCGCTGTTCTTAGTCTGGCTTGCTCGTTCTGATCCCGCAAGGTCTACCATGTACAACGTGCCTGTGCTCACACCATCACTGGCTGTCTGCTTTATGGTGACCTGCAATACTGCATGTGAGCGGGATGAGGTCTTATTATCGGCTGTGCGAGCTTCTGTGCGCTGCTTGTTGCCCTTCTTTAGCAGGGCCATGGCTTCCTCAGGAGTGCTAAGGGAGAATGTAGAAATCCCTTCTATTTTGGTGTTGCCATTGGGATACTCTCTGAGGACCAAAGACCTAGAGGAAGGTCTTAATAGGTCTCGGACGGTTTCATTATAGATCTCCGCGTATGACAATGATACGGAGAAATTCTTTTTTTCCCCAGTCTCCTCAATGGCTTTAAACAGGTCCTTCAGGGTGCGATGCATTACTCCAGGGTTGCGGTCCTTACCCATCATGGTGAAGGTCTTTCCAGTGCCTGTCGGGCCGTTGGCAAATATGGCAGCATTGTACCCGGACAGGAGGCCACCCAACAAGGGCTTCACTGTGGAATCATACACAGTCTCCTGGGTAGCTGCCTGGTCAAACACCTGGCTAAATTGGAATGTTGTTTCTCTTGTCCTGGTGGAGCGCAGGACATCGTAAGGATCCTCGCCGGGGTCCTGCAATAGCACTGTCTGCGGTCCGAGCTGGTGTGTGATGCATCGGGCGCGGTTCTTAGTCTCCGTCAAATTAACTGGACGGATGCGCAGAGCGACAGTCATTTGGTGGTCTATAGCTTTATTAGCTTTCGCCTTCTTCATTTTATATCAAACTTCAATCTTCAGAAAAGAGTGAAAAATTATCTATGTTGGCACAAGTCCAGCAATATCAGATATGACTCAGGAAGCAGTCAGCTGCCAGTGTTCTACACATCACAGCCCATTGTGACATCATCGGCCCATTGTGACATCACTAGCTGCCATGTGGCAGAAGGGCACTGCTATGTATATCATCCAGGGCCTGCTGTTACAGAATGGGACCAACAGAGGAATCGGACTCCTAACTGTTTTGTTGAGCACTGCAGTGGGAGTAGAGTCTGCCGGCAGACATCGATTTTTGTGGTCAGTGAGCATCTGGACTTAAGGTACAATCCTTCCAATTCTCCATAAGACCCTCATACCAGCTGCCATATAGCTGTTACCCTCTAAGTTGCAGGACTTTTTCATACCCAGTTGGGAAATTACTCTGGACTTTAATATATCATCTGCCGATTATCAGGCACTGAATCAGGCCCAGTGGATTTTTATGTTTTATGTGTGTTCGTTAAGTCAGTGTATACCGGTATTAGGAGACACTTTGTAGTTATTTTAACTCTTTTTTACATATATTGTTCCCATTAATACCGTTTGTGTATATATTATTAAATAAAATACATTGTTATTTTCACCCAGGATTGGTCATAGTCCATGTGTTATTTAGCAGTGGGGTGTGCGCAGTATTATCTCATTTCTTTCTTTTGCACAATGCATTAAGGACCGCCAAGCATAGGCGAATCTAGGGGGTGGCCCGGGGGTGCACCGGGCCACCCTTTAGCCCATTTTGTAGCTGAGGGATGGGGCTTTCCAACGAGCCCAGCCCCGTGTCTCTAGCCCCCTGGGAACCGGAGATACTGCCGGGCAAAGCTGGAAAGTTTTCCCTATAGGATAACATGGGACCCGCTAATTCCGACCCCCACCCAGTTCAACGGCTGCCAGTTCCCCCTTCGGCATCACTGAAGCTTGGGGTTGATCTCAGTCGAAGCCAAATCGCTGGGCCTTCAATCTGATACCAGGCTGGATCCATATGGGTTAATTGGTTCCAGGGATATTGAGGTTAAACCGTTTTTTTTTTTATTTATTTCTTAAATGTAATTTCATGACTGTTTATGTTCTTTGAGGTGAGGGCAGATTTCTCTGGAACCAAATAGCCCAGTTTCACGGGACCAAAATCCTTCGAAACCAACTCAAAAGTTCTTCAATATGATACTGGTCTCATGTAAATGGGTCAGTTGGTTCCGAAGATATAGCTGGTTGGTTAAAGGGGGAGTGGTTGTCTCTCCCCCTCACACCAGAAAATGCAGGGACTAGGCTGGTGTATAAGGGGTCAGCCTGGGAATGTCCCTGCATGATCCTGGGACCATATTCCCGGGGAAATCCTTACATTTTCTGTTGTGAAAGGGGTATTATTTCAAATAGCTGTGACCTGCAGTGCTCTGAATACAGCCGGGCAGCCCCCTGCTCTGTCCAGCTGTCAATGACAGTCACCCCTGCAGCTTCCGCTCCAATTCTTCTCCCCACTTTCACCTCAGCCCGCCACCCCTTTAATCATGTGGTGCTGGCCCCCGGTGTGCTCCCTCAATGTCACGCACAACAACAGCGCACACAATATTTCAAATGTCCACTCGGCTAGAGGGGACACCAGGAGGGGAGTGGGAGCATGCTCTGCGCTGTGCTCTGCTCCTCTCCCCATAGAAGCAGCTGCACCGCTCTCCATCTCTCCCTGCAGCAGCAGCGAAGGCTCATATAAAAACTAACACTTGGCGATATGTGGGGGCATTACGCATAAATGTGTGGCTTCATTTGTAAGGGGCATTATGGTGTGCAGCATCATGTGTAAGGGGCATTATGTGTGCTGCATCATGTGTAAGGGGCATTATGTGTGCTGCATCATGTGTAAGGGGCATTATGTGTGCAGCATCATGTGTAAGGGACATTATGTGTGTAGCATCATGTGTAATGGGTACTATGGTGCACGGCATCATGTGTAATGGGTACTATGGTGTGCGGCATCATGTGTAATGGGTACTATGGTGCCATCAAGCAAGAACCCCCTAGTAATGAGCACGTAGGTAAGCAGCACTTATCTGGCAAATGTGTAATGGGCATTACGGTTTGTTATATAGTATGTAATGGGCATCATGATGTGTGGCACAATGTGTAATGGGCATTATGGTGTGTGGCCTTATGTGTAATAGGCATTACGGCGTGTGGCTTTATGTGTAATGCGTATTACGGAGTTTGCTAAAATGTGTAATGGGCATTACTGTGTATGGTCTAAAGTGTAATACCACACCCCTTTTTGTGATGCCACGCCTCCTTCCCACGAGGCCACGCCCCCTTTTTGCTGCGCGGCATAGCCGCGCAAAGGTCCCCCTTCTGTTATGTCTGGTTCTGGGACCACCGATTACAATAATTCTAGATTCGCCCATGCCTCCAAGGATATTATGCCAAGGATCCTTACAAAAGCCATGATGGGGACTGGGACAGATGAGGATATGTTAATCCAAATTCTCATCACCAGGGCAGAGGTGACAGGCTATAGTTTGAGAATGGACATTGTGCTGCTAGGAGGACGTAGAGTGTTTCTCACTGATAACATCACAACATGTGCTCTAAGTGCACATGAGAGTAACCATTTGCTCCCAAACACAGACAATGGCCATTCACACAAATAAGGGCCCTTATTCTGATCTAATCGCAGTACAAATTTGTTCTCAAAATGGGCAAAACCATGTGCCCTCCAGGTGGGGCAGATTTAACATGTGCAGAGAGAGTTAGATTTGGGTGAGTTATTTTGTTTCTGTGCAGGGTAAATACTGGCTGTATTATTTTTACACTGCAATTTAGATTTCAGTTTCAAAACACCCCACCCAAATGTAACTCTCTCTGCGCTTGTTACATCTGCCCCACTTGCAGTGCACATGGTTTTGCCCATTTTGAGAACAAATTTGCACTTTCGATCAGTTCTGAATAAGGGCCTAGGTCAATCCATTTTATTTAACAATGTGATCAGAACAATTGTTTTTTTTGTTAGTTTATTTCACCATTTTTCCAATTTGCTGTATTATAATTTCTATCTTGTATAATTTCTGTTCTTGTCATTTGCTATAGATATGCCGGAGGAGGCAGCTAATACCCCTTTTACACCGCCGAAAAATCCGGGTCAGCGGCGGGTCAGACCCAGATCGTCGGCGGTGTAAATGGGACACGCCGTGTCCCTTTACACGGGACTTCTACCCACAACTTTTCATATAATCTCTTTTTTCGCTTACACATCCTCTTGACCGCAATATTGCTGTGTGACTGTATCATAGAGCCCACCAAAAGCCTTTGCAATGTGGCTCAACCAATTTGCAATATGTGGCAACCATGTGCATAACGGAGTGTAAGCCTGTGAGCAGGGCCCTCTGAGCTTGTATGTCGGATATTACCCAGTCTTTTTCTATTGCTGTTTGTTCCCAATTGTAAAGCGCAATGGAATGTACTAGTACTATATGAGTAAAATATAATAATTAATAATTGAGAATTATGTCAGGAATGTGAATTAATAATTGAGAATTATGTCAGGAATGTGCTATGAAGCCCCATCACCCATCTACTGGTAGTGTCCTAGCATAATTATTACAAGATCTACTGTATGCATCAGAATCAACTTTATTGGCCATGTGTGCTTGCGCACACTAGGAATTTTTTGTCGATCATATTACATAACAAGAATACAATAAAACCACTAACAGCACACATTATGTATAACTGACTGATGTACCTGGCATTGTCCTGGTTTAAGCCTTTAATTATCAATGAGTTGGATATAAAGGTTATCATTTATAAATAATTGGCAGCTCTTCCAACACACCCATGGGGTGGCTGCTGAGTGTCGTTTTTTTTTTGTTGGGGTTTCGCCAGTAGCCCTATTCCCCAGTTTTCCCTCAGGTGTAAAAGTGTCCATACACGTTACAATTATTGAATACAATATTGTATATAATACTGTATACAATAATTGTAACGTGTATGGGCACCCTTACTGCCGATCCAATTGCTGTTCATGTGTGCAATGTGTAGTGACCAACCTTGAAAGGGGTGTACACCTTAAGATGCTGTGGCGTTGGTCTCGAATTGCGGTTGGGGATTGATTGCCGGACACAGGGAGGAAAATCACGCAGCGGCTTTTCTCTTGTTGTCACTTGATAAATATTCCCAGACCTGGGCACGATCCCACAGCCAGGCTCTGGAGGATGAGGGACTTCCGGCAGCACTGTGATCCCTCTGACGCCCTCGGAAGTCTTATGAGGGACACAGACACGGTTTCTCTCCACTCGTGTCTTGATAAACTTGGCCTTGCTTCCGTAGGTCATTGTGCTGCGGGATTCTTCATAAGCACTATCCGTAGGGCTGATGTGCGTGATCATAACCAATCGGCTTTTCCCGCTCAGTGCTCCCTTTAGCAGCCAGGTCAGCTTGCTGTCCCGATAGTTTATATGGCTGCCTGGTCTGTCACGCAGCGCCATGATACACATCCTGAGGGCAAGAAGGGATCGGTTGATGTATCCTCCTTCTTTCATGGTCTGGCCGCTGTTCTTAGTCTGGCTTGCTCGTTCTGATCCCGCAAGGTCTACCATGTACAACGTGCCTGTGCTCACACCATCACTGGCTGTCTGCTTTATGGTGACCTGCAATACTGCATGTGAGCGGGATGAGGTCTTATTATCGGCTGTGCGAGCTTCTGTGCGCTGCTTGTTGCCCTTCTTCAGCAGGGCCATGGCTTCCTCAGGAGTGCTAAGGGAGAATGTAGAAATCCCTTCTATTTTGGTGTTGCCATTGGGATACTCTCTGAGGACCAAAGACCTAGAGGAAGGTCTTAATAGGTCTCGGACGGTTTCATTATAGATCTCCGCGTATGACAATGATACGGAGAAATTCTTTTTTTCCCCAGTCTCCTCAATGGCTTTAAACAGGTCCTTCAGGGTGCGATGCATTACTCCAGGGTTGCGGTCCTTACCCATCATGGTGAAGGTCTTTCCAGTGCCTGTCGGGCCGTTGGCAAATATGGCAGCATTGTACCCGGACAGGAGGCCACCCAACAAGGGCTTCACTGTGGAATCATACACAGTCTCCTGGGTAGCTGCCTGGTCAAACACCTGGCTAAATTGGAATGTTGTTTCTCTTGTCCTGGTGGAGCGCAGGACATCGTAAGGATCCTCGCCGGGGTCCTGCAATAGCACTGTCTGCGGTCCGAGCTGGTGTGTGATGCATCGGGCGCGGTTCTTAGTCTCCGTCAAATTAACTGGACGGATGCGCAGAGCGACAGTCATTTGGTGGTCTATAGCTTTATTAGCTTTCGCCTTCTTCATTTTATATCAAACTTCAATCTTCAGAAAAGAGTGAAAAATTATCTATGTTGGCACAAGTCCAGCAATATCAGATATGACTCAGGAAGCAGTCAGCTGCCAGTGTTCTACACATCACAGCCCATTGTGACATCATCGGCCCATTGTGACATCACTAGCTGCCATGTGGCAGAAGGGCACTGCTATGTATATCATCCAGGGCCTGCTGTTACAGAATGGGACCAACAGAGGAATCGGACTCCTAACTGTTTTGTTGAGCACTGCAGTGGGAGTAGAGTCTGCCGGCAGACATCGATTTTTGTGGTCAGTGAGCATCTGGACTTAAGGTACAATCCTTCCAATTCTCCATAAGACCCTCATACCAGCTGCCATATAGCTGTTACCCTCTAAGTTGCAGGACTTTTTCATACCCAGTTGGGAAATTACTCTGGACTTTAATATATCATCTGCCGATTATCAGGCACTGAATCAGGCCCAGTGGATTTTTATGTTTTATGTGTGTTCGTTAAGTCAGTGTATACCGGTATTAGGAGACACTTTGTAGTTATTTTAACTCTTTTTTACATATATTGTTCCCATTAATACCGTTTGTGTATATATTATTAAATAAAATACATTGTTATTTTCACCCAGGATTGGTCATAGTCCATGTGTTATTTAGCAGTGGGGTGTGCGCAGTATTATCTCATTTCTTTCTTTTGCACAATGCATTAAGGACCGCCAAGCATAGGCGAATCTAGGGGGTGGCCCGGGGGTGCACCGCGCCACCCTTTAGCCCATTTTGTAGCTGAGGGATGGGGCTTTCCAACGAGCCCAGCCCCGTGTCTCTAGCCCCCTGGGAACCGGAGATACTGCCGGGCAAAGCTGGAAAGTTTTCCCTATAGGATAACATGGGACCCGCTAATTCCGACCCCCACCCAGTTCAACGGCTGCCAGTTCCCCCTTCGGCATCACTGAAGCTTGGGGTTGATCTCAGTCGAAGCCAAATCGCTGGGCCTTCAATCTGATACCAGGCTGGATCCATATGGGTTAATTGGTTCCAGGGATATTGAGGTTAAACCGTTTTTTTTTTATTTATTTCTTAAATGTAATTTCATGACTGTTTATGTTCTTTGAGGTGAGGGCAGATTTCTCTGGAACCAAATAGCCCAGTTTCACGGGACCAAAATCCTTCGAAACCAACTCAAAAGTTCTTCAATATGATACTGGTCTCATGTAAATGGGTCAGTTGGTTCCGAAGATATAGCTGGTTGGTTAAAGGGGGAGTGGTTGTCTCTCCCCCTCACACCAGAAAATGCAGGGACTAGGCTGGTGTATAAGGGGTCAGCCTGGGAATGTCCCTGCATGATCCTGGGACCATATTCCCAGGGAAATCCCTACATTTTCTGTTGTGAAAGGGGTATTATTTCAAATAGCTGTGACCTGCAGTGCTCTGAATACAGCCGGGCAGCCCCCTGCTCTGTCCAGCTGTCAATGACAGTCACCCCTGCAGCTTCCGCTCCAATTCTTCTCCCCACTTTCACCTCAGCCCGCCACCCCTTTAATCATGTGGTGCTGGCCCCCGGTGTGCTCCCTCAATGTCACGCACAACAACAGCGCACACAATATTTCAAATGTCCACTCGGCTAGAGGGGACACCAGGAGGGGAGTGGGAGCATGCTCTGCGCTGCGCTCTGCTCCTCTCCCCATAGAAGCAGCTGCACCGCTCTCCATCTCTCCCTGCAGCAGCAGCGAAGGCTCATATAAAAACTAACACTTGGCGATATGTGGGGGCATTACGCATAAATGTGTGGCTTCATTTGTAAGGGGCATTATGGTGTGCAGCATCATGTGTAAGGGGCATTATGTGTGCTGCATCATGTGTAAGGGGCATTATGTGTGCTGCATCATGTGTAAGGGGCATTATGTGTGCAGCATCATGTGTAAGGGACATTATGTGTGTAGCATCATGTGTAATGGGTACTATGGTGCACGGCATCATGTGTAATGGGTACTATGGTGTGCGGCATCATGTGTAATGGGTACTATGGTGCCCGGCATCATGTGTAATGGGTACTATGGTGCCATCAAGCAAGAACCCCCTAGTAATGAGCACGTAGGTAAGCAGCACTTATCTGGCAAATGTGTAATGGGCATTACGGTTTGTTATATAGTATGTAATGGGCATCATGATGTGTGGCACAATGTGTAATGGGCATTATGGTGTGTGGCCTTATGTGTAATTGGCATTACGGCGTGTGGCTTTATGTGTAATGCGTATTACGGAGTTTGCTAAAATGTGTAATGGGCATTACTGTGTATGGTCTAAAGTGTAATACCACACCCCTTTTTGTGATGCCACGCCTCCTTCCCACGAGGCCACGCCCCCTTTTTGCTGCGCGGCGTAGCCGCGCAAAGGTCCCCCTTCTGTTATGTCTGGTTCTGGGACCACCGATTACAATAATTCTAGATTCGCCCATGCCTCCAAGGATATTATGCCAAGGATCCTTACAAAAGCCATGATGGGGACTGGGACAGATGAGGATATGTTAATCCAAATTCTCATCACCAGGGCAGAGGTGACAGGCTATAGTTTGAGAATGGACATTGTGCTGCTAGGAGGACGTAGAGTGTTTCTCACTGATAACATCACAACATGTGCTCTAGGTGCACATGAGAGTAACCATTTGCTCCCAAACACAGACAATGGCCATTCACACAAATAAGGGCCCTTATTCTGATCTAATCGCAGTACAAATTTGTTCTCAAAATGGGCAAAACCATGTGCCCTCCAGGTGGGGCAGATTTAACATGTGCAGAGAGAGTTAGATTTGGGTGAGTTATTTTGTTTCTGTGCAGGGTAAATACTGGCTGTATTATTTTTACACTGCAATTTAGATTTCAGTTTCAAAACACCCCACCCAAATGTAACTCTCTCTGCGCTTGTTACATCTGCCCCACTTGCAGTGCACATGGTTTTGCCCATTTTGAGAACAAATTTGCACTTTCGATCAGTTCTGAATAAGGGCCTAGGTCAATCCATTTTATTTAACAATGTGATCAGAACAATTGTTTTTTTTGTTAGTTTATTTCACCATTTTTCCAATTTGCTGTATTATAATTTCTATCTTGTATAATTTCTGTTCTTGTCATTTGCTATAGATATGCCGGAGGAGGCAGCTAATACCCCTTTTACACCGCCGAAAAATCCGGGTCAGCGGCGGGTCAGACCCAGATCGTCGGCGGTGTAAATGGGACACGCCGTGTCCCTTTACACGGGACTTCTACCCACAACTTTTCATATAATCTCTTTTTTCGCTTACACATCCTCTTGACCCCAATATTGCTGTGTGACTGTATCATAGAGCCCACCAAAAGCCTTTGCAATGTGGCTCAACCAATTTGCAATATGTGGCAACCATGTGCATAACGGAGTGTAAGCCTGTGAGCAGGGCCCTCTGAGCTTGTACGTCGGATATTACCCAGTCTTTTTCTATTGCTGTTTGTTCCCAATTGTAAAGCGCAATGGAATGTACTAGTACTATATGAGTAAAATATAATAATTAATAATTGAGGATGTCAGGAATGTGCTATGAAGCCCCATCACCCATCTACTGGTAGTGTCCTAGCATAATTATTACAAGATCTACTGTATGCATCAGAATCAACTTTATTGGCCATGTGTGCTTGCGCACACTAGGAATTTTTTGTCGATCATATTACATAACAAGAATACAATAAAACCACTAACAGCACACATTATGTATAACTGACTGATGTACCTGGCATTGTCCTGGTTTAAGCCTTTAATTATCAATGAGTTGGATATAAAGGTTATCATTTATAAATAATTGGCAGCTCTTCCAACACACCCATGGGGTGGCTGCTGAGTGTCGTTTTTTTTTTGTTGGGGTTTCGCCAGTAGCCCTATTCCCCAGTTTTCCCTCAGGTGTAAAAGTGTCCATACACGTTACAATTATTGAATACAATATTGTATATAATACTGTATACAATAATTGTAACGTGTATGGGCACCCTTACTGCCGACCCAATTGCTGTTCATGTGTGCAATGTGTAGTGACCAACCTTGAAAGGGGTGTACACCTTAAGATGCTGTGGCGTTGGTCTCGAATTGCGGTTGGGGATTGATTGCCGGACACAGGGAGGAAAATCACGCAGCGGCTTTTCTCTTGTTGTCACTTGATAAATATTCCCAGACCTGGGCACGATCCCACAGCCAGGCTCTGGAGGATGAGGGACTTCCGGCAGCACTGTGATCCCTCTGACGCCCTCGGAAGTCTTATGAGGGACACAGACACGGTTTCTCTCCACTCGTGTCTTGATAAACTTGGCCTTGCTTCCGTAGGTCATTGTGCTGCGGGATTCTTCATAAGCACTATCCGTAGGGCTGATGTGCGTGATCATAACCAATCGGCTTTTCCCGCTCAGTGCTCCCTTTAGCAGCCAGGTCAGCTTGCTGTCCCGATAGTTTATATGGCTGCCTGGTCTGTCACGCAGCGCCAAGATACACATCCTGAGGGCAAGAAGGGATCGGTTGATGTATCCTCCTTCTTTCATGGTCTGGCCGCTGTTCTTAGTCTGGCTTGCTCGTTCTGATCCCGCAAGGTCTACCATGTACAACGTGCCTGTGCTCACACCATCACTGGCTGTCTGCTTTATGGTGACCTGCAATACTGCATGTGAGCGGGATGAGGTCTTATTATCGGCTGTGCGAGCTTCTGTGCGCTGCTTGTTGCCCTTCTTCAGCAGGGCCATGGCTTCCTCAGGAGTGCTAAGGGAGAATGTAGAAATCCCTTCTATTTTGGTGTTGCCATTGGGATACTCTCTGAGGACCAAAGACCTAGAGGAAGGTCTTAATAGGTCTCGGACGGTTTCATTATAGATCTCCGCGTATGACAATGATACGGAGAAATTCTTTTTTTCCCCAGTCTCCTCAATGGCTTTAAACAGGTCCTTCAGGGTGCGATGCATTACTCCAGGGTTGCGGTCCTTACCCATCATGGTGAAGGTCTTTCCAGTGCCTGTCGGGCCGTTGGCAAATATGGCAGCATTGTACCCGGACAGGAGGCCACCCAACAAGGGCTTCACTGTGGAATCATACACAGTCTCCTGGGTAGCTGCCTGGTCAAACACCTGGCTAAATTGGAATGTTGTTTCTCTTGTCCTGGTGGAGCGCAGGACATCGTAAGGATCCTCGCCGGGGTCCTGCAATAGCACTGTCTGCGGTCCGAGCTGGTGTGTGATGCATCGGGCGCGGTTCTTAGTCTCCGTCAAATTAACTGGACGGATGCGCAGAGCGACAGTCATTTGGTGGTCTATAGCTTTATTAGCTTTCGCCTTCTTCATTTTATATCAAACTTCAATCTTCAGAAAAGAGTGAAAAATTATCTATGTTGGCACAAGTCCAGCAATATCAGATATGACTCAGGAAGCAGTCAGCTGCCAGTGTTCTACACATCACAGCCCATTGTGACATCATCGGCCCATTGTGACATCACTAGCTGCCATGTGGCAGAAGGGCACTGCTATGTATATCATCCAGGGCCTGCTGTTACAGAATGGGACCAACAGAGGAATCGGACTCCTAACTGTTTTGTTGAGCACTGCAGTGGGAGTAGAGTCTGCCGGCAGACATCGATTTTTGTGGTCAGTGAGCATCTGGACTTAAGGTACAATCCTTCCAATTCTCCATAAGACCCTCATACCAGCTGCCATATAGCTGTTACCCTCTAAGTTGCAGGACTTTTTCATACCCAGTTGGGAAATTACTCTGGACTTTAATATATCATCTGCCGATTATCAGGCACTGAATCAGGCCCAGTGGATTTTTATGTTTTATGTGTGTTCGTTAAGTCAGTGTATACCGGTATTAGGAGACACTTTGTAGTTATTTTAACTCTTTTTTTACATATATTGTTCCCATTAATACCGTTTGTATATATTATTAAATAAAATACATTGTTATTTTCACCCAGGATTGGTCATAGTCCATGTGTTATTTAGCAGTGGGGTGTGCGCAGTATTATCTCATTTCTTTCTTTTGCACAATGCATTAAGGACCGCCAAGCATAGGCGAATCTAGGGGGTGGCCCGGGGGTGCACCGGGCCACCCTTTAGCCCATTTTGTAGCTGAGGGATGGGGCTTTCCAACGAGCCCAGCCCCGTGTCTCTAGCCCCCTGGGAACCGGAGATACTGCCGGGCAAAGCTGGAAAGTTTTCCCTATAGGATAACATGGGACCCGCTAATTCCGACCCCCACCCAGTTCAGCGGCTGCCAGTTCCCCCTTCGGCATCACTGAAGCTTGCGGTTGATCTCAGTCGAAGCCAAATCGCTGGGCCTTCAATCTGATACCAGGCTGGATCCATATGGGTTAATTGGTTCCAGGGATATTGAGGTTAAACCGTTTTTTTTTTTATTTATTTCTTAAATGTAATTTCATGACTGTTTATGTTCTTTGAGGTGAGGGCAGATTTCTCTGGAACCAAATAGCCCAGTTTCACGGGACCAAAATCCTTCGAAACCAACTCAAAAGTTCTTCAATATGATACTGGTCTCATGTAAATGGGTCAGTTGGTTCCGAAGATATAGCTGGTTGGTTAAAGGGGGAGTGGTTGTCTCTCCCCCTCACACCAGAAAATGCAGGGACTAGGCTGGTGTATAAGGGGTCAGCCTGGGAATGTCCCTGCATGATCCTGGGACCATATTCCCGGGGAAATCCCTACATTTTCTGTTGTGAAAGGGGTATTATTTCAAATAGCTGTGACCTGCAGTGCTCTGAATACAGCCGGGCAGCCCCCTGCTCTGTCCAGCTGTCAATGACAGTCACCCCTGCAGCTTCCGCTCCAATTCTTCTCCCCACTTTCACCTCAGCCCGCCACCCCTTTAATCATGTGGTGCTGGCCCCCGGTGTGCTCCCTCAATGTCACGCACAACAACAGCGCACACAATATTTCAAATGTCCACTCGGCTAGAGGGGACACCAGGAGGGGAGTGGGAGCATGCTCTGCGCTGCGCTCTGCTCCTCTCCCCATAGAAGCAGCTGCACCGCTCTCCATCTCTCCCTGCAGCAGCAGCGAAGGCTCATATAAAAACTAACACTTGGCGATATGTGGGGGCATTACGCATAAATGTGTGGCTTCATTTGTAAGGGGCATTATGGTGTGCAGCATCATGTGTAAGGGGCATTATGTGTGCTGCATCATGTGTAAGGGGCATTATGTGTGCTGCATCATGTGTAAGGGGCATTATGTGTGTAGCATCATGTGTAATGGGTACTATGGTGCACGGCATCATGTGTAATGGGTACTATGGTGTGCGGCATCATGTGTAATGGGTACTATGGTGCCATCAAGCAAGAACCCCCTAGTAATGAGCACGTAGGTAAGCAGCACTTATCTGGCAAATGTGTAATGGGCATTACCGTTTGTTATATAGTATGTAATGGGCATCATGATGTGTGGCACAATGTGTAATGGCCATTATGGTGTGTGGCCTTATGTGTAATTGGCATTACGGCGTGTGGCTTTATGTGTAATGCGTATTACGGAGTTTGCTAAAATGTGTAATGGGCATTACTGTGTATGGTCTAAAGTGTAATACCACACCCCTTTTTGTGATGCCACGCCTCCTTCCCACGAGGCCACGCCCCTTTTGCTGCGCGGCATGGCCGCGCAAAGGTCCCCCTTCTGTTATGTCTGGATCTGGGACCACCCATTACCATAATTCTAGATTCGCCCATGCCTCCAAGGATATTATGCCAAGGATCCTTACAAAAGCCATGATGGGGACTGGGACAGATGAGGATATGTTAATCCAAATTCTCATCACCAGGGCAGAGGTGACAGGCTATAGTTTGAGAATGGACATTGTGCTGCTAGGAGGACGTAGAGTGTTTCTCACTGATAACATCACAACATGTGCTCTAAGTGCACATGAGAGTAACCATTTGCTCCCAAACACAGACAATGGCCATTCACACAAATAAGGGCCCTTATTCTGATCTAATCGCAGTACAAATTTGTTCTCAAAATGGGCAAAACCATGTGCCCTCCAGGTGGGGCAGATTTAACATGTGCAGAGAGAGTTAGATTTGGGTGAGTTATTTTGTTTCTGTGCAGGGTAAATACTGGCTGTATTATTTTTACACTGCAATTTAGATTTCAGTTTCAAAACACCCCACCCAAATGTAACTCTCTCTGCGCTTGTTACATCTGCCCCACTTGCAGGGCACATGGTTTTGCCCATTTTGAGAACAAATTTGCACTTTCGATCAGTTCTGAATAAGGGCCTAGGTCAATCCATTTTATTTAACAATGTGATCAGAACAATTGTTTTTTTTGTTAGTTTATTTCACCATTTTTCCAATTTGCTGTATTATAATTTCTATCTTGTATAATTTCTGTTCTTGTCATTTGCTATAGATATGCCGGAGGAGGCAGCTAATACCCCTTTTACACCGCCGAAAAATCCGGGTCAGCGGCGGGTCAGACCCAGATCGTCGGCGGTGTAAATGGGACACGCCGTGTCCCTTTACACGGGACTTCTACCCACAACTTTTCATATAATCTCTTTTTTCGCTTACACATCCTCTTGACCCCAATATTGCTGTGTGACTGTATCATAGAGCCCACCAAAAGCCTTTGCAATGTGGCTCAACCAATTTGCAATATGTGGCAACCATGTGCATAACGGAGTGTAAGCCTGTGAGCAGGGCCCTCTGAGCTTGTACGTCGGATATTACCCAGTCTTTTTCTATTGCTGTTTGTTCCCAATTGTAAAGCGCAATGGAATGTACTAGTACTATATGAGTAAAATATAATAATTAATAATTGAGGATGTCAGGAATGTGCTATGAAGCCCCATCACCCATCTACTGGTAGTGTCCTAGCATAATTATTACAAGATCTACTGTATGCATCAGAATCAACTTTATTGGCCATGTGTGCTTGCGCACACTAGGAATTTTTTGTCGATCATATTACATAACAAGAATACAATAAAACCACTAACAGCACACATTATGTATAACTGACTGATGTACCTGGCATTGTCCTGGTTTAAGCCTTTAATTATCAATGAGTTGGATATAAAGGTTATCATTTATAAATAATTGGCAGCTCTTCCAACACACCCATGGGGTGGCTGCTGAGTGTCGTTTTTTTTTTGTTGGGGTTTCGCCAGTAGCCCTATTCCCCAGTTTTCCCTCAGGTGTAAAAGTGTCCATACACGTTACAATTATTGAATACAATATTGTATATAATACTGTATACAATAATTGTAACGTGTATGGGCACCCTTACTGCCGATCCAATTGCTGTTCATGTGTGCAATGTGTAGTGACCAACCTTGAAAGGGGTGTACACCTTAAGATGCTGTGGCGTTGGTCTCGAATTGCGGTTGGGGATTGATTGCCGGACACAGGGAGGAAAATCACGCAGCGGCTTTTCTCTTGTTGTCACTTGATAAATATTCCCAGACCTGGGCACGATCCCACAGCCAGGCTCTGGAGGATGAGGGACTTCCGGCAGCACTGTGATCCCTCTGACGCCCTCGGAAGTCTTATAAGGGACACAGACACGGTTTCTCTCCACTCGTGTCTTGATAAACTTGGCCTTGCTTCCGTAGGTCATTGTGCTGCGGGATTCTTCATAAGCACTATCCGTAGGGCTGATGTGCGTGATCATAACCAATCGGCTTTTCCCGCTCAGTGCTCCCTTTAGCAGCCAGGTCAGCTTGCTGTCCCGATAGTTTATATGGCTGCCTGGTCTGTCACGCAGTGCCATGATACACATCCTGAGGGCAAGAAGGGATCGGTTGATGTATCCTCCTTCTTTCATGGTCTGGCCGCTGTTCTTAGTCTGGCTTGCTCGTTCTGATCCCGCAAGGTCTACCATGTACAACGTGCCTGTGCTCACACCATCACTGGCTGTCTGCTTTATGGTGACCTGCAATACTGCATGTGAGCGGGATGAGGTCTTATTATCGGCTGTGCGAGCTTCTGTGCGCTGCTTGTTGCCCTTCTTCAGTAGGGCCATGGCTTCCTCAGGAGTGCTAAGGGAGAATGTAGAAATCCCTTCTATTTTGGTGTTGCCATTGGGATCCTCTCTGAGGACCAAAGACCTAGAGGAAGGTCTTAATAGGTCTCGGACGGTTTCATTATAGATCTCCGCGTATGACAATGATACGGAGAAATTCTTTTTTTTCCCAGTCTCCTCAATGGCTTTAAACAGGTACTTCAGGGTGCGATGCATTACTCCAGGGTTGCGGTCCTTACCCATCATGGTGAAGGTCTTTCCAGTGCCTGTCGGGCCGTTGGCAAATATGGCAGCATTGTACCCGGACAGGAGGCCACCCAACAAGGGCTTCACTGTGGAATCATACACAGTCTCCTGGGTAGCTGCCTGGTCAAACACCTGGCTAAATTGGAATGTTGTTTCTCTTGTCCTGGTGGAGCGCAGGACATCGTAAGGATCCTCGCCGGGGTCCTGCAATAGCACTGTCTGCGGTCCGAGCTGGTGTGTGATGCATCGGGCGCGGTTCTTAGTCTCCGTCAAATTAACTGGACGGATGCGCAGAGCGACAGTCATTTGGTGGTCTATAGCTTTATTAGCTTTCGCCTTCTTCATTTTATATCAAACTTCAATCTTCAGAAAAGAGTGAAAAATTATCTATGTTGGCACAAGTCCAGCAATATCAGTTATGACTCAGGAAGCAGTCAGCTGCCAGTGTTCTACCCATCACATCCCATTGTGACATCATCGGCCCATTGTGACATCACTAGCTGCCATGTGGCAGAAGGGCACTGCTATGTATATCATCCAGGGCCTGCTGTTACAGAATGGGATGTCTTACCTCTTACTTATTTACATGATAAAAGTTAATAGGCACAAATAACCTTTTATCTCTGCATGTTTGTAGCCATTCACAGCAGTAGGAGCAATTGTATTTGTTCTGAAAGAAAATATATGTTGCCCACAGGTGTGTGTGTAGATATATATATTTTATGAATTTTGCATAGAGGACGTGGGGAAGCAGGACTGACACTTAATTGTGACCTGCTGTTGACATCTGCTCCAAGCTGAGCCAGGTCACCCATTCCTCCTCAGCCCATGTTTGATTTTCTTCCTCTACATCCTGACTGTCTAACTAATTGGCCATGGGCCTGATTCAGACCTGCTTGCTAGCCTAGCGAGCACTTTAACACCACCCCGCCAATTGCATGTCCCTCTGCCGCACGAAACCCTGTGCAGGGATGCCAATGGATGTGTACGCATACACATCTATTCGCATGCAGCCGCACAGAGGTTACTTACCATCAAATGATTTCTCCTACTGTGCCCAGTGCTCGCAGCCGCCGCATGACCCAGGAGACACACGGCGGCTGAACGGATCGACGCAGGTTCAGTGTGGACAGCAACATCATCTGCCCACTCTGATCAGGCAGGGGAACACTTGTACTTGCTGGGGCTCTCCCAACATTTCTATGGGCGCGCCCACTGTTTTTGTGGGCATGCCCATGAAATGCTGGGTGGCCATCCAGGGACGCCCTCTGCCTGTCACTCAGGCTACGAGTGCCTCCATGAAGAAAAATGTATCCGAAGGCAATCACAACTGGGGCCTGCACATGCCTATTGTAAACAATGCGCATGTGTAGACCCAAAACATTGGTGGAGGGCCCAGATTCGGACCTTTGCGAACAGGTCTGCTCCTCCTACATCATTCCGAGTGCTTGTAGCTGTCACTTTCACTCCCCCCCCCCCTCTCTCTCTCTCCCCCTTTTGTTTTCCCACTTTATACCCACTTTATGGGGGCATATGTGAATCCATGCATTAATAATGAGGGACATGTGTAAGGAGTGTTATGTGTGTCATCATGTGTATAAGTGCCTTTAATAACGTGGAACATTTTATAATGTGTATATGGGTCGCTACATGTGGTGTAAAGAGAATATGCTACGTGTCTTGTGTAATGTGAATAAGGGTCACTACATTTTATGTAGCATGAATATGGGTCACTACGTGTCATGTAACGTGAATATGGGTCACTACTTGTTGTGTAATGTTCAAATGGGTCACTGTGGGTTATAACGTAAATATGGGTCACTATGTGAGGTGTAACGTGAATATGGGTCACTATGTGAGGTGTGACATGAATATGGGTCACTATGGCCCTTATTCTGATCGGTGCGGCCGGATCCGAATATGCGGCCAGGACCGTGCGTGCGAAACCCCGCCTTCCATACGGATCGCCAACTCCGTCCGTACGCGGTAAGAAGCTGGCCGAATGGACCGCACGTGTATTTTTCATGGAATACGCCTCCTCCATCTCAGGGAACCTCCCCCATCATTCGATGGTCGCAGACCATCAAATGCAGGACCGAGTGGTCCACCAGCTCCCGCAACCTCAGACCACACGGACATTTTTCCGTGCAAAAGCAGGGATCTGGGCGGGCAGCTGACATCCGGCGATGTCATATGTCCGCCCCCTACACGTGCGTCACGGCCGCATTACCATACGTACGCCCAGCGTTTGCATGGGAATGCCCATGAAATGTGGGGCGTATGCATATGGTAATGAGCCCAAATAGCCCTTCACGCCCCTCTCCACCCCCTGTTCGTAGTGTTCACATTTCATTTGACCGTATGCCCCACTCGCACATGCGCAGAGACGCCTCTGCACATGCGCAGACACAAAACATCGGCGGCACGAACGCACGCGGACATTACCGCACCGATGACAAAAAGGGCCTATGTAAGGTGTGACTCTAATATGGGTCACTATGTGAGGTATGACAGGAATATGGGTCACTATGTGAGGTGTGACATGAATATGGGTCACTATGGACCTTATTCTGATCGGTGCGTACTTTCCCGAATTCTTACGGAGCGGGCCGCACGCAACGCTGTGCGGACATCGTCCGTAGAAACGCCCACCGAGCCTCCGCATTCGGACGGACTCACTCTTTAAGAACAGGGCGTGTTTATGGACGACACATAAACCTTGCGTGTGCGGTGGACACGCACAGATTCTGCACGGTCTTACAACGTTTGCACGGTCTTACCGCGTCAGAACGGACGGGAACCTGGCCGTACGCACAGATGCGGTGTATTTACGCACAATTCAACACTATTTATCTGAACACAGAAATCGATCACATGACCCACTTATGCAATTAGGCCACCTCATTAAAAAGTGTTTGTTTTATATTGGAATCAATTAAATCCTAATACATACTGAAACACATTACTACTACATTCATTACAGACATTAACCCTTACATCATGTGAACATAACATACATCTATATACAGTATGTACATTTTGCAAATTTAACAGAGTATAAACAAGTTACACATATACTGTTTCATGTAAACAAAACACACAGACAACTTCGAACTGTAATAAACTATTTATTAAAATAACAAATTTGTAATGAAAAAAAAAAAAATTATAAAGTAACGTCGATCAGGTGATCCAACTCGGCCATGACCAGCCGCATGTGCTCCCTAATTCTCAAGAGGGCCCCACGTAGACCCTCTTCTGCTTAGGCTGGCTCATCTGTGGACATATTAAAAAGGGTCAAATTACTAATGATATTCATGCATACATTTAACATAGTCATACTTAAATTTTAAAAATGCAAGGTGACAGGTGTGTGTGTATATATATATATATATATATATATATATATATGTATATAGAGACATATATAACTATATATATGACACATACAGCTATACATACATGCATACATCCTAGATGGAAAGCCTGTTTTTTTCCCTCTACCCTTTACTCTGTAGAACACCTCACAGTCATAGTGCTCCTTCTGAATCCAAACCCACCCATGACTAAGCTCTGAGAAGCATGTCATGAGCTGCACCAATACCAACTCATCAAAAAGCGCTCAGTGTCTGTTATATGATGGAGCGTGCCATGGGACTTAGTCAACTTTCAGGAATGCACAGTACATTTGTGCAATCAAGCATGGCTTGCCTGCTGATGGTCTGCTCCATAAATCATTGTCATAATGCCAGTTAGGTGAAGCTGCAGCACTAACCCACTCCCATGCACAAAATCATTACTAAGACCAAATCAACACACAATTATGGTGCCAACAATACATGCAGACCGCAGGGGGGGGGGGGGGGGTTAGCTAGAGGAGGGCCCAGGGGCACTGACCACTTGTTACTCCATTCTAAGCCACGCCTGTCCATACTCCATTTATGCCATACTTAATCTAGTTTAGAAAGATCAATCACCAGTAAACTCTACTCACCTATATGAGGCTACAGATTGTATGCTTGCAGCAGGGACATGTAACCCTTACATGAGCAAGTCATCCCTTTCTTCCAGGATACGGATTAACTACACAGGTTCAGTGGCACTTGAAATCGACCTGAAAGCCATCCTCACAACCTGTGTCATTAATTTGTGTCCAGGATGAAAGGGATGGTTTGGCCACCCTATATAAGTGTGTCTGTTGCTACCCTGTTTGTTATATGAATTTATAGTTTTTAAAAACACAATTGAATCACCAGTGCTACATAGCAAATAGTAGATGAGAAAAGGAATAATGATTCCTTATGTATACATACCAATTTCGGGCGCCTGCACCACCTCACAGGCCTCCTCATCCTCCTCTTCTTCCGGGGCCTCCTCTGCTGGCACCTCCTCCTCCACTGGCACCACCTCCGCCTCCACTGCCCACACCTCCTCCTCCACTTCCTCCCTTTCCTCTGCCACCTCCTCCGCCTCCACTTCCTCCGCCATCCCTTCCTCCAACACCACCTCCTCGTCCATCGCTTCTGCGACCTTCTCCTGGGCCGCCTCTGCCTCCTCCTGGGCCTGTCTTGCTCGATCCCGTGCTGTGTTTGAGAAAAAAAAGTGCCAATTAGGGGTCATTTGGACAGATGTATTAAGCCTTAACAAGCTATAAATCCAAAGGTTATAAGTTGAGATAAATGTACAGCCAATCAGCTCCTTAGTGACTTTTACAAAACACAGCCTGTAACATGGCAGTTATGATGTGACATTTGGGCCATTGTAAGCATCACAATCACTAATCCTACACAATGACATATTTTATCACCATTACAGGGTGTCAAACAGGAAGTAGCACACATATAGTGTATGCCATGTTTAACTCATGATCAGGCTGGTTACCTTATTGGCTTAAATAAGGTCATGTAAGCAATCATGTACAAATGGCCATTTAATGTGTAAACACTCACATCGCGCAATCCTGGCCCTGATTTGCTGGAGCAAATCCGGCTGCCGACGCCTCAGGTCTGACCATCGCCGCTCCAGCTGAGCGATGGTCCTCCGCACCTGTGTGCGTGCGAATATGCGGCAGCGGGCCACCGCATAAGCATTACGCTTCTGGCGGTTGGTAATAAATGGGCCCGCCCGCCCCAGCCTGGTCTCCATAACGGAGACCAGTGTCCTCAGCTCCGCTGGAGAGAATGGGGCTGCTCTCCCATAGGCCGCCATCTTAGCAATGGCACAATTCAAGCAATCATGTCCTGTCATTGGTTGATCAGAGTGATATTTGGTATTAACTTTATTGTTCATTTTGACAGTAACAGCGTGTATGCGCCACAACAGACAGCTAACCCATTGCATCGCAAACCCACACTTGCTGTACCTTTGCATAGTTGAGCAAACCATGCCATTACTTACTATCTCCTAAACAGACAGTGTAAAATAAGTTGGGAACCCATTATATATAATCTATTACATTCACCAAACATGGGTTAAAGCAACAGGTGAAATAGTCTGCATCACTAGCCAGTTACACCTAACTCTACAAGGTACTAAACAGCTTTATTATAGTGAAAGCTATACAGCAGAAACATAGCAAATAGTGCCAGAAGTGCCAGACCTTTTGCCAATATTAGGCCATGGTGCCATGTGTACTCTTACCTTCTACTGGGCCACACTAGAGATGTTGAATGAAATGTAGCTAGCATGAAGCCAGAATTTGGAGACCTTTCACATGTGATTTGGATGCTAGCACTGATTACTATTGCCTAAGTGGTGGACTGGATTTACATATGGAATGGGTAGTGTCATTTGTACTACATACCAAACAAGTGCACAGTACAGATGTACATTCACATATACATTTCATGTCTGACCTCAGTTTTATTTGGTCATTGGAGTACAAATCTGCAATTACCTACTAAATCAGACTTACTATGTTTGCCAGGTTTTTTTTTTTTTGCAGCTAGGGGCGTGGCCTATGCGCCGCACGGTCGACGCTGCCGTACGGAACGCTGCCGTACGGAACGCAGGGTGTCGCTGATGTACGCCAATTACAGAAATAGGATATAAAGGTGTGTTAGAAAAATGCAATGTTATTGCAAACATGGCTGGCTCAGATTCTGAGGAAGACCAGGTGTTGCAGGACCTGTTTGGCCACATGGACTCCAGCACCAGCTATGTCCCCCTCAACCCAGACCAGCCATTGGGAGAACAGCAGCCAGATGGGCCATCTACATCAGGCCAATCGGCAGCTGGCCCATCTACAGCCTCAGCAGAATCATTGGGAACACAGCAGGTGGCTTCCCAACAGAGTAGCCTGACCAGCACTTTGAGTACAGCGACAGGTGGCCGTGGCAGTGTCCGTGGCAGTGGCCGGTGCCAGTGGCCGTGGCCGAAATAGGGCAACAGAGGAACCAACCAGCAGAAACATGGCATTCGAAGCGCAGGAGCTTGCCATCCTGGTACCCCGCGCACGGGATTGGATCGAGTGTCCACAGGACAGGTTGACACACACAAGGAGATGGAAGATCTGGGAGGACATAACGGCGGAGATTAATGCGTTGGCTCCACAAGTTCGTGAGGCGGAGCACGTTAAGAAGAGGCAAGTTCATGTGTGTTACATTTGAGCAGTACAAGACCAGTAATGTTTACATTAGATGTTAGATGGAGTTGGTCAATGGCCGGTCACGTTGCTTGGAGGCACAGATATGTTTGCCATGTCATTTAATTGATAGTTATTGTAGGGTGAGTGTGAGTGTATCTTCTAAGGGTTGGTTTTCAAATTTAATATAATGTAAGTTTGGTGTCATGAGGCACATGTTGTAATCTGTTGCAGATTGCAATGGGTGCTACAGAAAACATGAGGAGTGACATGTATTAATATGTAAACTTTGATTGCAGGTGGCACAACTTCAAAACCAACCTCAAGAAGAAATTGACCCAGCGGTGGGAACACAGCCACACCTCTGGGGCTGGCCCCATGCCATCAAAGCTGAAGCTCACCCCCCTGGAAGAGATGGCAGAGTGCTGCATTGCAGTCGAGGAGGTCTGGGGGGTGAGCAGCATGGACAGCGAGTCCCCAGCGGAAGTCATGGCTTCTTTTCTTGAAGGTAATTATTTGCCATGCCATAAGTAGCTGGTCCTAATTTTGCATGGAATGTGTTGTAATTGTAATGTTCTCTTTCACCAGCATCCCCACCGCTTGGGCCAGAATCTCTTGAGGTTGAGGAGTCTGTGCCACCTGCCACCAGTACCAGGCCCGTGCAGCAGCAGCAGCCACCGGCCGAGGCTGAATTTGCCAGGTGGGTGCAGGTGCTTTCCCATATTCAGCAGCAGGGAGAGTCGGCATCAGAGCGGGTGCGTAGGACCGAGGAGGTCTTGCAGGGTTTGGTCACCAGCCAGCAGACTATCGCTGGGAGCCTGCAGGCTATGGCTGCCACCCAGCAATCAATTGCTGCTAGCCTGCAGGTGCTGGCTGATCAAGCCCTGCGGCAAAATGACCTCCTCCTCCACCATAATGAGCTTATGGTGGAGCTAGATGCCAGCAATAGGGTCCTACTGTCATCCGTTTCTGGTGCATTCCCACCATCAGCACTCCCTGCTGCCAGAGGGGGAAGACCATCCACCCCCTCACCAGCATCTGCTCCACCTGGGCCATCATCTGAACGTGGCCGTGGCCGAAGAGCTGCTGCACGTGGCAAGGAGCCTGCCAGGGGCAAACGTGCCCGCAGATGAACTTGTGTCCGCATTAATCTCCACCCTTATGTCTTCCCAAATCTTTCATTGAGCTGTGTGTGTCAGCTTCCTGTGTCCAATTCCGTGCAGAGGGTACCCACATTTGCCCTCGTTTCGAATGTCATGTTTGGTTCCCCTGTTGCCCTCTTTCGGCTACCATTACTATCTGCTGTACTTGAAGTGTTGGTGCTATACTTTTGTTGTGAAGCCACCTGATGTGTTCCTAATGATTCTGCTGTGGCTATGTATGTTAAGAATTCATGTATTTATGATATATTATTTAATTGTATTCCTGCAATGGTACCTTTTAATTTGTGACGGTTTCTATTTTATTTTATAAGTTCATGTAATAAATGTTTTTTTGTTTCCCCCAAATGTGTGGTTTAATTGATACATGTAGAAGTGACATGTGTATTTGTATTATTAATATTAAGTTGTGTTCATTATTTGCAGTGTAAAAGTGTGTGAAAAGTGCAGCATATATGTGTGTGCTTAGTAATGGACCATTTAAGCTGCAATGGTTCCAATTGAAGCAGTGACAAGCGTGTAATTAACAAGTAATGAGTAAAGGAGTGGATTGTATTGTGTTCAGCTGACATTGGTTTTAGTGATTAGGCGTTCCGATTGCCTAGCGCATGACCGAGTGGTGTCCGCAAAGCAATACTTGCTTATGGACACCGCATATTTCTTGCCTTTTTGTTCGCGTGCATTCGGTGTGCTGTCCGAATGCACGCCTACCAAAATAAGTGCACTCCCCCGTGTCCGCCCATGTTTCCGCCCAGTTTATCCCACTTTGAAAGTACGCCCCTGTGTAGTTCCGAATGACGCCCATAATACGCCCATATTTCCCGAGTGATTGCGGTGCACATTTCTGTACGGTATTAGTGAGTACAAGTACGGAGACCATGCGTGGCACATGCGCATAGTGTTCCCCACGCATGTGCAGATGGCTAAAAAACGCCATCCGAAAGTATTCGGAAATGTACGCACCAACCAGAATAAGGCTCAATGTGAGGTGTGACATGAATATGTGTCACTATGGGAGGTGTGACATGAATATGTGTCACTATGGGAGGTGTGACAGGAATATGGGTCACTATGGGAGGTGTAACATGAATATGTGTCACTATGGGAGGTGTGACATAAATATGGGTCACTATGGGAGGTGTTACATGAATATGTGTCACTCTGTGAGGTGTGACATGAATATGGGTCACTATGTGAGGTGTGACATGAATATGGGTCACTAGGTGAGGTTAACGTGAATGGTTGTGTAATGTGACTGGGGGTACTATTGTGTGGCCATGCTATTTTTTTTTATACCACGTACGGCACGCACTATTTCTATGTAGTGTTTGGCCATGGGGAACAAATTTTTAATTTGTAAAGTGCACCAAACATGCTATTACCAACTATCGCTCTGCCTGCTGGGAAGGGGGGGGGGCGGAAGGTGAATTGTAAATTAGATTGTGCTACTGTGTGGTGTAATATGAAACGTGAGTACTATTGCGTGGCCATGCTTCTTGTAAAATCAAGCTCTTTTTTTTTTTTCTGCAAGGGCACAAATTTATATTTCGCAGGAGGGCGCCAAACACCCTAGCACGGCCCTGGATAGTGCTACACATTAATTATCTGTGTCTTATTCACACTGCATATCCACTGTGATTGATCTGTGTGTGTGGGGAGATTGTTTGTCACAATGGTGAGAAAACTTACTTGTATGGTGTGCAGTGATAAGTTTGTGCCTGCTTCTTCCTCACAAGTTACTTGTGGACCATGCATGTCCCCTCAAAGTAGTGGGGTTCCCCCACAGTTTACAGGGCAGCAAAGTAGCACTCAGGACAGCTCACAGAAGCCTGTCTGGGCAGCAGGGATTAAATCCATGCTGGAGACTGTGACTACACAGTTAGCTACCACTGCAGCACAGACCCAGAGAGTGCAGAGAGAGCTTGCTATCCTTTCTGCTAGAGTTGATATAACTACTGTCCCTGGGCCATCTCGTAAGAGAGATGCACCCTCCCAAACCCCTGAGTCTGGTGCAGAGGAGGGGGGGAGGACGATGAGGATGACGAAGCAAACGGGGATGGTGAGGAGCCTGATGCTTCACAGTCACTACTCCGGGGCACAGAGCCATTATTTATGGCAATCAGGGAGGTGCTTGACCTTCCCTTAGCAGAGTCCTCTGAAGGGGATTCTTTCTTTGCTACTCAGAAAAGGCAGCAGGTTGTTTTCCCTGAGCAGACTGACTTGGAAAATACATTTAAGTCAGTGTGGAAAAACCCAGAGATGAGGTTTAAAGTTGCGAAGAGATTTAAAGCCACTTTTCCTTTTGATCCTGCGGGACGGAAAGTGTGGGAGGAACCACCTGCGATGGATTCCTCGGTGTCCCGGTTAGCAAAAAAGATGGTGCTCCCAGTACCAGGGTCTTCCTATCTGAAAGACACCACTGACAGAAAGGTTGAAAACACCCTTAAGTCCATTTACACTGCTAGTGGGGCGTGCCAACGTCCAGTGTTAGCGAGTTGTTATATGGCAAAGTCTATATTCACATGGGCCTCCCAGATTCAGGAGGGCCTCCTGGGTGATATGACAGTGGCGCAGGTGTCTGACAAATTACACCACATTCAGGACACAGCTAAAGTTCTGTGTGAGGCGCAGAAAGAGTTAGGGGCCATTAACGGCCGTAACTCAGCCATGGCGGTTTCGGTCGCAGATCCATCTGGCTCCGGCAATGGATGGCTGACGCTGACTCCAAACGGAGTGTTGAAAACCTTCCCTTCAGGGGTGAACAGTTGTTTGGCAGCGATTTAGATGAGTTAATCTCAAAGGCCACTGCGGGGAAGTCCACCTTCCTTCCCTCAACCCCACAGGCGCCCAAACGTCCTTTTCCTAATCACACCCAGCAGTCCTTTCGGACCGGTAAATTCCGCCCAAAAGCCAGGGGTGGTTCCAATGCAGCCTGAGGCTCCCAATGTAAATTCAGGAAGCCTTCTGCTTCAGCCACCACAGAGCGGCCATCCGGGGCAGCTGCAAGTAAACCTGCAGCACGACGGTGGTGCTCCACCACTAGCTCCGGTCGAGGTGGGTGCCTGACTGGCGTTCTTCGGCCATGTTTGGGAAGCCTTGTGCCTAAATTCTTGGGTACATGGTCTTATTTTGCACGGCTACAAGCTGGAGTTTGCAAAACAACCACCTCACAGGTTTTTCAAATCAGGCCTTCCAGCGTCTTCAGTGGATCAACTGGTATTGCAGCAAGCAATCCAAAAGCTGGTGCAGGCCAAGGTAATAACCCAGGTCCCTCCCCTAGAGAGGGGGCAGGGTTATTATTCAAACTTATTTGTAGTCCCAAAACCGGATGGGTCGGTTCGCCCAATACTGAACTTAAAATCCCTGAACCTATTCTTGACTGTAACCAAGTTCAAGATGGAGTCTTTGCGGGCCGTGATAGCGGCACTGGAAGAAGGGGAGTTCTTGGCATCTTTGGATGTGAAGGATGCATACCTTCACATCCCAATTTGGCCACCTCATCACAAATTACTGAGGTTTGTGTTGCAGAACAATCACTATCAGTTCCGTGCACTGCCATTCGGCCTGTCCTCAGCCCCGCGCATATTCACCAAGGTGATGGAGGAGATGATGGTGGTTCTAAGGAAACAAGGGATCTGTGTCATACCATATCTGGACGACCTGCTTGTAAAAGCTCAGTCGTCGGAGGATTTACAGGTGGCTTTACAGATTACCATGCAGACCCTGTCGGGTCACGATGGCTCCTGAATTTATCAAAGTCCTCTCTGATCCCTTCGCAGAGACTCCTGTTCCTGGGGATGGTGTTGGACACTGTTCTCATGAGAGTGTTCCTCCCACAGGAAAATATTGTGACCATTCAACAACTGGTCACAGACTTGCTGGGGAGTTTCCAGGTATCGGTGCATCAGTGCATTGTGCTGCTTTTGGAGGTTTCACAGCAGGATCTTCCAACTCGATCTCCTGAGCAAATGGTCCAGTTCACATCTTCAGATGCATCGAAAGATTGTGTTGTCTTTTGGACAAGATTGTCACTCCAGTGGTGGCTCCACATGCCCAACCTGCTGGCAGGGTGGAGAATTGGCATCCAGATTTGGGTCCTGGTCACCATGGATGCGAGCCTCCTGGGATGGATCGGAAGATTGTGTTGTCTTCTCGGACAAGATTGTCACTCCAGTGGTGGCTCCACACACCCAACCTGCTGTCAGGGCGGAGAATTGGCATCCAGAATTGGGTCCTGGTCACCATGGATGCGAGCCTCCTGGGATGGGGTGCTGTAACGATGGGTCAATCCTTTCAAGGCAAATGGACCCTCTGGGAAACGCGTCTCCATATCAACAACCTGGAGTTACGTGTGGTGTATTATGCACTCCTGGAGGCGGCCCCTCTTCTAAGCGGGCATGCGATCCGCATCCAATCGGACAATGCCACTACTGTGGCGTTTCTGAACAGGCAGGGTGGGACCAAAAGCAGGTCCTGCATGCGAGAAGCGACAAAGATCTTGTCATGGGCAGAGAGTCACTGTCAGGCTCTATCTGTCATTTTCATACCCGGGGTGGACAACTGGGAGGCGGAGCTTCACCCCGGGGAATGGAGTCTACACCACCAGGTGTTCCATGCTCTGGTGGCCAGGTGGGGGACCCCACTGGTAGACATGATGGCATCGAGACACAATTGGAAGGTGTCCAGATACTTCTCAGAGCGAGAGACCCACAGGCGGAGGGGGTGGACGCCCTCTCGATACCGTGGGAGTTCAGCCGGTACTTGTTTCCTAGCACGGCGCCCGCGATTTTGATTGTATTGATCGCGTCGATCGCATCGCATGCCAACCAGATCGCATGCTATGCTATCGACGCGATCGACACGATTTTTTCATTGGAATCAATGTAAAATGGTCCCTGAGACCAAATTTAACATTGATTCCAATGTAAAAAGCCCCCCCCCAAAAAACATTTTCATTGCAAACCCCCCCTCATGGGTGAAATGGCCCCCCATTGTTAACGCCACCCTACTATTGACGCCAACCCGAAGCGTGGCGAGCGCAGCGAGCCCGCGAGGGGCGGCGGTACGCGTCCCCTGACATTTTCATACCCTCACTATCCACGTCGGCGTGGAGTTGACTTTATAAAGCCGGAAGCGTGGCGAGCGCAGCGAGCTCTGCGAGGGGACACGCATAACTTCACAGGTATTCGCGTCCCGTCGCGGGGCTCGCTGCGCTCGCCACACTTTGGGCTCGGTGGCGAGCTGCGCTCGCCACACTTTATAAAATCAACTCCACGCCGACGTGGATAGTGGGGGTATGAAAAGGTCGGAGGACTCGTACCGCCGCCCCTCGCGGACTCGCTGCGCTCGCCACGCTTCGGGTTGGCGTCAATAGTGGGGTGCCGTTAACAATGGGGGGGACATTAACCATAGTTAATACCCATGAGGGGCCATATACAATCAAAAAAAGGGCACATTGGCCCTTTTTACATTGTTCCCTATGTTAAATCGCGTTGATCGCGTCGATCGCATCGCATGCCATTATGCGGATACCCTCTTTTCCCCATCGTCTTGAACGACTTCCCTGTATCCCATATGAACTGAGAAAAGGGTTTACTGGTAGGTATTAAAATCCTATTTTTTGTTCCAACCAGCCAGATCTGAAGATAAATCTGTTTGTGTATGGCCACCTTGAGTTTAGGGATTTTTTAACTACTATTATTTTTTAAGCATTTTCCTTACATCTTTGCTGAAAAGATACTGAAACAAAATGAGAAAATATGTACAGTTGAGACACTGGCACATCCCATTTCTTAAAACATGTAGCGCTATCCTTAACATTACATGTTTTAAGAAATAAGACCCATGTATAAAGCATTATCAGTCCGCCTTGATTGAAATACACAGTGGAACGCATCGGTAAGATACTTCTGGTACGGTTGTTTGCACCGCCATCTTGCTTCTGACTCTCTTGTCATCCGCATTAGGGTGGAAACGCAGATTACGGTCAATTTACACCGGGAAGTTTAAATATCAAGGAGAGTCGCAATCACGCTTCTGACGAAGGATAAACCCGGTCCGAAGCGTGTCAAGTGTGGCTCCACTTGTTTTTTTCTGGACTGCCCGCCTGCTTCCGTCTCATTCCCCCCCTGGAGGACAGCTGCTCCATCTGGAGGTACAGTGACCATTACCATCCCAGGATGGTTTTTGGACGTGTGACCAGTGTTTGCTATGGGCTTATATGTCACATGCTGTTTTTAACCTGTATATTGTAAGTGCGTTTTAATAAAATCATTCTTATAAATTAAATAATCTGAACTATCATTAGTCTTTCTGATCTCCCTATCTTATGAAATTATTTATTCCTCTGTGTGAAGTGCTATTCTCATTCCTGGTCACCCTTTGAGCACTGATTGTAACTCTGTTTTCTACGTTCTTCTATATAAGGTTTTATACGCATTATTGTCTTGATATATTTCTGTTCATTTGACATCAACATTCACCGAAATTGAGAAGCCACAAGCATTCTAAAATGCAACCGTGTCCCATTCTCAGCGAATGGCACGGCTCCATTTGTACTGTACTGTATATCAATCCGTTGCTGTATTAGTGGAGAATTATACACACACCGGTGGCAATATGTATTGCATGCATAGTGTGTGGCGTGCCTAAACAAACAGTGCTTCTGAGCGCGCTACAAAGGTGGCATGCAAAAACCCTCCCCTAGACACGCTGGTGCAGTTGATGAGTGTGACTCCATCTATATATCACATACTCTCACATATTCCAGCTCACCCAGCGCACAGATATATCGCCCACTGTCACATTTTCCAGACCACGCAGAAGGTGCACAGATATATCACCCACTGTCACATTTTCCAGCCCTCCCAGCAGGTGCAAAGGTGTATTACCCACTGTCACTTAATTCAGACCACCCAGCAGGTGCATAGGTTTATTACCCACTTTCAAATTTTCCAGACCACCCAGCAGGTGCACAAGTATATTACGGTATCTACTGTTGCATGTTCCAGACCATACAGCCTTTGCACAGGTACAGACGGAGCCACACTCGTCTACCCTGCCCATGGCATTTGGCCCACCAACTTTCCACAGCGCACATAGTCGCGCGGTAGCAGGGGTGCCGATTTGTGTTTTTGCTGGAGGGTGCTCAGGGAGGTGTGGCCTCGTCGGGGGGGGGGGGGGGGGTGGCATTTGGGGAGGTGGTGTGGCCCTGCAGTGTGCTGCTCGATTTCAAAATTCTTGCCAACATAGGCATTAATTGTTTAAATTTACAGGATAGAGCTACCCAGTAACGTGGGGTCACTGAACCCCTATCTGTCCAACAGTTGGGGACAACTAACTCATTTTTGCCACCTTTGGTCACTCTGGTTATTATACCTCTGATGACTACATGCAACAAATGATAAGTTATATGTGTGGCTAACTTTCAAAAAATTGATATATGTTGTAATATTTATTACTCAACAGTACCACACAACAAAAACAATCAGTACATTCAGAATAATGTTCACTGTATCCATGCGCTATGCCATCCTATTTTAACAAGTCCACAATAAAAGCTATGTTTTAAAACTAATAAACATTACATTTTCTAAGAGTGCGCCCAAAAAGCGTTTTGCTTTCCTTTGTTTTGCACCTTGCAAATACAAAACAAACCCACCCTCAGTTCCTGCAGTGTGCTGGCCTGGGCAGTCCTGTGTCATGGTGTGCAGTGGCTAGCGCTGCACACTGTATACACAGCACATGGTGGTGTGCTTGCCTCCCACTGTGGGCACACATGCTGCACGGAGAGGGCAGTGTGTGTACAGGGAGAGCACACATTGGGCAGCACGCATGCTGCACTCTGCCTGTTGGTTGTTGCTCGCCGGGTGGCAGGTTTGGTGGTGTGGGTGCAGCGGACACTAATCAGCAGGTGGGTGTGGCCTGGCAGTGGGACTTAGGTGGTTGCGGGCAAGTGGGTGCTTATAGTTTTTGTGGGTGCTCTGGCCCTTGAGCACCCACAGAATCGGCTCCTATGCACGGTAGCACAATAAGTAGCACAGCTTGGCATTTGGCATATGGGATTACTGGATGAGTGTAATACCAGCGATCATCCACCAGATGTCGCTTTTTAAAATCAGCACTGTGCATGCATCAGATGTCTAATGTAAAGTTATAGCAAAATGAATCCGGAATGCGTGTGCGTGCAGTGTCCATTGAAATGCATTGTAGTGCAAGAACTACTTTACTGTACATTACTGTACTGTTCAGTATGTTAGATAGACACTTTTTTCTGAAAATACTTTTACATAGAAAATCACAGTCGGAGGCGTGGCCACGGACGTGAAGGAGTGAGGTGTGTGATCGCTGCTCCCCCGGCGAAAAACCTCCGTGCGGTGCTACACACAGCAAGTGTCCGTGCAGCCACGCGTATTTCCGGCAGGACGCTGTTAGAGACACCGGAGCAAGCCCCGCGGTGATTGGCGGGCGGCGTGCACAGCAAAGCAATCGGAGTGCGGCGAGCGGCATTGCGGGAGGGAGAGTGAGAGCCCCTCTCGCCGGGTTCCGTTTGTGTGCAGCCGAAGGCAGGAGCTCCGCAGAGATTGGCGGGCGGTGTGCAAGCGATACACCGCCAGATACAGCACCCGGTGAGGAGTGAGCGGCGCTGCGGGAGGGAGAGTGAGAGCCCCTCTCGCCGTGTCCCGCTTGTGGGAAGTCGCAGGCAGGAGCCCCGCAGAGATTGGCGGGCTGTGTGCATGCGATACACCACCAGATACAGCATCCGGTGAGCGGTGCTGCGGGAGGGAGAGTGAGAGCCCCTCTTGCAGTGTCCCGCTTGGAGGACGTAAGAAAGGAGACGCAGCACTCCCCGAGTAAGGGATGAAGGTTCCCAGCTACAAGCAAGAGATTACCTGCCAGATCCATGTGTGACAGCGTTGCTGCGGCTATACGCTGGAATAGAGTGTACCCTCGCTTCCCTTGATTGTGCTCCCGGTGGAGAGACACGTTCTGCTGGGCAACAGCAGCACAGAAGCAGCTAGAAGCAGCCGGTCAGAGTTTCTGAGGATAGAAAAAGCAACGGTGAATAAGCTGCATTTTGCCATATAAATCGTATGATTTTCTCCCACACCAGACCGGACATTCAGCCTGCAAGGGGTACAACAGGGGTGAGTGACTTGTTGTATTTATAATTGATTGCTGTGTTATCAAGTACTGGTGTGTTATCAAGTAGTACACACAAAGCTGCTAGAACCCTGTTATTAAAGAAATTGTGACAAGGAGCTAAGGACAGAACTGTGTGATAATAACCCCTCAGCTAGCAGAAAGGCAACGGGACCAGCAAGAAAGGGTCAAAGTTCCCATAAAAAGTGCACACAATATCCTAACAGAAGAATAACCAATTGCCCAACGCAACTTTAAAAATGGGGAAAACAGGCAATACAGCGGCGGCAGCACGCCTGGAAAAATATGCGAGATCCCAGGCAGGGAATCCCCCGCAAACAGCTGTAACTACACCACAAAATACTCCTGCTAAGGGCTCTAACCCCAGTACCACTCCTGCTAAAGGACCAAACCCTGTTGATACTCCAGACATAACCTTACAGCAAATACTAGACGCCATCAGCAGCAGCGAGATACGACTGCTAGAAAAAATCAATGACGTACAATCGGATATAACACAGATAAGACAAGATGTAAAATCAGTGAAGGATAGAATGAAAGAGGCCGAAAGTCGGGTTTCCAATCTGGAAGACTCTAATGTAAAAATGTTAAAAACAGTGGAAACAATGGCAGGCCAGATACGGGACATAAATCTTAAATTATCAGACGCTGAGGGCAGGCTACGCCGCAACAATATCAGACTGGTGGGCCTACCTGAGAGAGAGGAGGGAAACGAGGCATGGAAATTTGTAGAACAACTACTAAAAGATAATTATGGTGCCCCCTCATTCTCAGGGCAATTCGCGGTTGAGAGGACGCACAGGGTGCCAACCAGACCCCTGCCACCCGGGACGCCGCCTCGTACGCTTATTTTCAAAATGCTCAACTATCAAGATCGTGATGCAATTCTGCGGTTATCACGGGTGAAAGGCCCGCTGGAATTTAAGGGAACGAAGCTGGCAGTGTTTCCAGATTTTTCACTTGATGTGCAAAAAAGCAGGTCTAAGTATGTGGAAATTAAAAAGCGGTTAAGGACATTGGACTTAAAATATTCCATGCTTTTTCCTGCAAAGCTAAGAGTTATAATCGAGGACGAAACAAAATTCTTTCATTCACCTAAAGAGGCTGGAGAATGGCTGGACATTAAATTCCCAGCAAAACGCCAGCTGGTCACCTGAAGTGAAATAGACAGTTATGATCCAGTCTTTTTCTGAATTGTTTTTATGCTGTCTGGTTTCCCCCTTTTTTTTTTTTTTCTCTCCCCCTGTCTCTCTTCCACTATGAAATAACACTTGCAGAGATATAGATGCTTTGACGGGGTGGGGGAGGGTGGGGGGGTGGGGGGGTGGGGGGGGGGGTGGGGGGAAGGGGGTTAGAGGGGGGGGGGTCTGTAGGATTCTGTGCATATGGAAACAATTACATGTGAAAAACATCTGTGGACATTGTTAGTAGAGTAGCACGTATAATCCGTAAGTAGGATAAAAATACTGTAGAAGCCGGGGGAGTAGGCGACAGCGACCTCTGAGGAGTAGGTGGTTAAGGGTAATTAGCCTCAAAAAAAGTAGTAACCGGGGAACAGGCTGAATTGGCCTGTAGAGGGTGTTGGGGGGAGGAGTTAAGGAAGTATGCCAAAGAGGGGTAGGTATACAGGGCGGAGGGAGGGGGGTGAATGTGCAGGGGTGTTTGTAATATATTGGACTAGGACATTGAGGCACCAGAAAAACTATGTGTGGATTGATGGCAGTAGTGGGAGACATGGGAAACGTGGAGTCACCCACCCTACATAAATGGTCAAACTACTAACGTGGAATATAAGGGGGATAAATGAGAAAATAAAGCGGTCATTGGTATTAAAATATATTAGAAATAGCGGTGCAGATATTATATGCTTAACAGAGACACATCTGGTAGGAGGGAAATTTTTAGCCCTCAAGAAGGCCTGGGTGGGCCACGTTTTCCATGCGCCATTTACCTCCTCAGCACGGGGCACATCGGTGCTTATTAAAAAATCGGTAGCTTTTGCATATACCAGGGTCAAAATCGACCCCGGAGGTAGATTTGTATGTTTGGACTGTACGATAAATAACTGTCACATATTGTTACTGGCTGTTTATATACCACCGCCATTCTCTTTTGAAGTTTTAGTGAAGGTAGCGGATTTTGTGACACAGACCCCAGAGGTTCCTGTGATCTGTCTGGGCGACTTTAATAATGTTCTAGATGCTGATATAGATAGGTGGAGTAAAAAGACAATAGGTAAATGTGGTGACAGCAATTCTAAGAATTTTTGTAACTTTGTGGAGGATATGGGATGGATTGACCCATGGAGGGAAAGAAATCCGGATGCTATACAATTCTCCTGTTTTTCTGCATCACACATTTCTTTCTCCAGAATTGACCTTGTCTTAACATCGAAAGTACTGTTGCCACAGATAGTTGAAATCTGTTACAAAACTAGAGGTATTTCAGACCATTCCCCACTTATGGTAGAATTAAAAGAATCCCTCGAGAGAGGTTGCCAGTTTTGGAAATGTGACACTAGGTGGTTGAACAACCCTGAAGTGACCAACGGTCTTACAGACCAATGGTGCGAATTTTGGGAGAATAATAGAGGGTCAGCAAATGAAAATATAATTTGGGACACATTTAAAGCATACCTAAGAGGAACCTTTAAAAAAAGAATAGGGGAAGTAAGAAGAACTAGTCAGAAAAAAATAACGGAACTAGAAAAAAACTGTAATATAAGCGAGGCCAAATTTCTGTCTGATGGCACAGTAGAATCAAAAGGGAAATGGGATGCAGCCCGGGAACAGTGGCTAGAATATTTAAACATAGCAAATATTAAAAATATGAAGTATAATACACAGAAATTATATGCAAGCTCTGACAGGTCAGGAAAATATCTGGCCTATCTGGCCAATGCGGATAAGCCTCTCAGTATAATACACAAAATTAAAGATGTGAATGGGGTAAGGCATTATAAAACAGCGGATATTGGAAGGGCGTTCAGTGAGTATTATAGCAAATTGTACGAGTCCAAATCCCCATACTCCCAGATTCAAACTAGAGAATATGTGGAAAGTATAAATCTGCCCACACTGGATGAGGATAATAGGCATGTAATGGAAGCCCCTATAGGAAAGGAGGAGATAGTTAGAGCCATTAACGAACTACCAGGCGGGAAAGCGCCGGGGTTAGATGGTATACCAATGGATATATATAAAAAGGATATTGATTTTTTTGCCCCTCTATTGGTGGAACTTTTTGAGTACTGTTTTGAGACGGGTGAATGCCCCCAATCAATGATGGAGGCAAGGATCATCTTATTGCCAAAACAGGGCAAGGACCCTGAAGAAATGGAAGCATATAGGCCAATATCATTGTTGCCCTCTGAGGCTAAAATATTGGCCAAGGTGTTGGCACTTAGATTAAATAAATGCATAGATGGGATCATTCACCAGGATCAAACCGGCTTTATGCCGGGAAAATCTACTTCCATTAACATCAGGAAAGTGTTTAGACACCTACAAGTAGTTACGAACGACCAAGATGACTCAGCAATAATGTCATTGGACGCCATTAAGGCGTTTGACGCAGTTGAATGGACATACTTGTGGGAGGTGCTAAAATCATTCGGTTTTGGGCCAAATTATGTGAAATGGGTACAGTTGCTTTACACCAGCCCGAGAGCCAGAATTTCGGTGAATGGTTGGACATCCTCTGCCTTCTCCCTCTCAAGAGGGAGAAGGCAGGGGTGCCCATTATCACCTAGCCTTTTTGCATTGGCGATAGAGCCATTGGCCTGCGCCATTAGAACACACCCAGAGATAATAGGCCTAAAAGCAGGGCAGGAAACTGACAAAGTGGCGCTATACGCCGACGACGTATTAATCTTCTTGCAGAATTATATGAACTCTGCTCCAGAAGTACTGCAACTTATTGAGACCCACGGTGGATATTCTGGGTTTGAAATAAACGTGTCAACGTCTAGTATTTTGGCATTTAAAACTCGGCCCTTGAGTGTCCCCCGCGAAAATCTCCCAATAAAGTGGACACAGTCGTTCAAATACTTAGGAATTTTGATTACTAGTGACCCTTATGAGTACTTCAAGTTAAACATATAACCACTGATGGACTATGTCGTCACTAAATTTAAGTCTTGGGGTAAATTGCCCCTTTCAGTGTCAGGTCGGGTGAATTTAATAAAAATGACCGTGTTACCAAAATTCTTATATGTGCTGCAGCAATCACCCGTATACTTACCCATGGCCATGTTTCAAAAACTGAACAGTTTAATATCATCATTTGTATGGGATAAAAAAAGGGTAAAGATAAAACTAGATACCCTCATGAGGAAAAAGGGGCAGGGTGGACTGTCCTTACCTAATTTCAGATTATACTATTTGGTCGGTCAGCTAATGCACATGCGGGAATGGGTGACGGAAGATGCAGGGAGCAACTTGGTTAGGGTTTTGGTGGCACAGGGAAATGTATTGTATAGTCCATTACAGTATTTGCTGAAGGGAATAATCTCTAAGAAAGACACTCCCCTGGTGGTACAGGCCGTTAAAATATGGCGAGAGGTTGGCAAACTAATCAAATACGAGGATATAGAAGTAGAACATCCTATATCAGATTACAATCGATTCAAACAACTTAAAAAACTGCAACCAGATGTAATATGGGGACCCTATGGGATTAGTGCTATTAGCCAATTATACAACGTAGAGGGTTTGAAATCATTTGCGCAACTGGTGGATGAATTTTCCTTGCCACACTCATTTTTCTTTAGATTTCTACAAATAAGAAGCGCCCTGGAAGCCCAATTTAAAAACGAAAATCCCAAATTTTCAATATCCCCGATTAAAAAAGCCTTGGTAGAGGGAGGTAAAAAGAAAATTGTATCAAGATTATATACCCAACTGACGGAAACAATATATGTAGATGGATTACAAGAGCTCAAAATCAAATGGTCAGAAGATGTGGGGGCAATAACAGAAACAGAATAGAATACGGCCTTAAAGGTAGTACCATTAGCAACCAATTCAATAAAAATACAGCAGATACAATTGTTTATTTTACATAGGTGTTATCTAACCTCATCAAGGTTAGCAAAAATGGGGGGTAATGTATCACCAACGTGTCCTAAGTGTCAAAATGGGATAGGTACGCTGTGGCATTTATTATGGGAATGCAAATATCTTAAACAGTATTGGATAAAGGTGATCCAAACAATATGCAAAACAGGAATATCTAGATCAGTACTAGGGCCAAAAAGTTGTATATTGGGGATATGCGAAGGCAGTAACCTGAATAAACATGATAAAATATACGTAAACAACGTGTGTGCGCTGGCTAAGACAATTATAGCAAGAACATGGATGGCAAAAAAGGGGCCTGAATTCGCAGCATGGATAAATCTGGTCAATCTCACGATCATACAAGAAAAACATGTGTACCTGAACAAAAACAGTAATAATATATACACAAAGGTGTGGTATAGATGGTATAAGTCGGGGTATATAGTGGAGAGCACGTAAAAAATCTAGAACAAACATAAATATATATATAGATTGAAAACACGTAATGAATATGTACTGCAATTAATAACGATTTCACGTTTGAGCACACATAACAAGTAGGAGCCAGTATTGTTGGTTCCTTCATAAACGAACAAAACAGAGTAGTGCACATGTTTTTTTTTTTTTTGTTTTTTTTATTATACACGATAGTAAAAGGAAAGTTGATTTGATGATTAAGGGAAGGGGGGGGGGGGGTAATAACTGCTGTTGAGGTGATAAGACACAAACGAAAATATAGTTGAGATTGATGTATGTATTTAAATCTGATGGAAATGCTAAGGAGAAGGGACAAGATAACATCCCCATGTTGTATGCTAGAGCCTTGTTTAAATACACTGAAAAAACAGCTAGATGGTGCATAAGCGTTAAAAAAAAAAAAAAAAAAAAAAAAGAGGATAGTGTTTTAGGATATTGTATGTGATATTGTATGTGGTTAGTAATCTGCTCAGTGTGTAAGTACGGGCGAGTAAGATCTGTAGAACTGAACAGCAGCTCCATAAAATAAAATGTAAAGTTGGTGGAGGTATTATAGTACGTTGTCTCTGTGTTACCAATTATACGTACTCTATAGAAGTCTTTGTATATGTCCCATGTAAAATAATATAAATTTAAAGTTAAAGGAAATTGTAGAGGAAAAAGGACAAGATAACATCCCCATGCTGAACACTATAGCCATGTTAAAAATATACTGAAAAGATGACTAGATGGTGCCTCAATGTCCACAAAAAGGAAGAGTCCAATTGTAATGTATGTAGTTAGTAATAGGTTAAATGTATAAGTACACACTGTAAATGTGATTGAGCAAGAACGGTAGAATGGAACTGTAGTTCGATAGAGCAATAATATGGATGAGATTAACAGTGTAATACTATTGTAATGTGATATAAATGTATTTTTTATGTACTTTTTGTAAAATAAAATAAATTCACTTTAAAAAAAAAGAAAATACTTTTACATAGACCTGTGTCTCATTACGCTTTTTATAACGGGCTATGGGGATAAACATACAGTACTTTCTCAGAGAATGGGAAGATAATGGGAGAGACACTTGTGCATCCCATCCTCGACAAATGGCATGCCAAGACTGGTCGCTGCTCCGTGAAAGCAGCAAAGACAACTGTGGATCCATATTGTAGGTTCCACTGCTGTACGTGCATCACATTACACTTCACTGAATGCAGAATTATGCTACAGTATGAATGACATACAGTACGAGCAGGCTAGACTCAAGCACTGAGCGGGTAAACAAATGGCGACTGGGATTCAGCCAGGGCTTCATATGAACCCACATCTATGGAGCTATCAACGGCGGAGGTTACACTTGTGTAAGTGCACTGCTGTACATGCATTTCATTACACTGCACCGGGTAACACAGAATTACACTACAGTGGGTTAACAATATGGCTATTGAGTGTGAACCAGGGATTTGTGGAAGCCCACACCTATGGAGCAAGCAACAGCATAGGTTTTACATGTCTAAGCTGATGACAAAGAAACAGACACTGTAATGATCAACCTGCAGCTTTGTTCCCCTACCCGCAACATATTTTGGGCGCACCTGCTGTGCAACAGGGAGCAGAGAACCTGGCAGGAACAGACCCACCTGAGCCAGAATTGCTCATCATCACCATCCTGCAGTCTGGCAATGGTGCCCTGACTGCAGAGGAAGCCAGACACTTTTTTTTTTTATATATATATATATGTAAAAAGTGGAATATGTGCGTGATTCAGTAACCAAAAAGCTGTGTCTGAGGGGATGGGGTGCGAGAGTATATCTTGGGAGATAGTAATAATCTCATTGCAGAAAATTTTAGTGTGTGGGCACTCCCACCAAATATGAATGAGAGTTCCAGTAGCATGCAAACATCGCCAATGTTTATTTGAAACCAAAGGGTACACTGCACTGCATGTTAAAGAGATGGGTGTATGTACCACTGCATAATAATTGGATTTCCTGAATTTGCATGCACATGGAGCTTTTGTAATCTTTAAGGAAAATAGTTTCCCAATTTTTGTTAAGGTTCATACACACTGGGAGATTCAGCCCCGTGTATATGGACAGTGATGCTGGGGAAAATCAATGGGCTGAAAATTGCTCAGTGCATACTCACTGACTGATTTTTGCCAGCCAAATCGATTTTTCCAGAGGTGGATGACTTTCCATAGAAGGGACGCTATGGAAAGCCATCCACCCCGTCGCTCATCTGCTGGTAATAACAGCAGATGAGTGGTGGTGGCCAGCAATGATGCGGGAGCATGCATCAACGCTCACTGCTGGCCCATACACACTGGGTGGCTTTTGAGCTGAAAGCAGCTCAAATGGCAAAACTGAGTTGCTTTTAACTCAAAATCACCCAGTGTGTATGGTACTTTATTTAGAGAGTGAGACGCCAAGATCTGTTTCCCAGATACATGCAAATGTGCATAGTCAAGGGTTTAAAGACTTTTGTAGAGTGCAGAAACTGTATGGGTAGGATCAAGTGGTGATAGTGTCTCAAAGTTAATAAGTTCTCTGGAAGCCATTGGAAATCTAGAACCTGAGTTCAAAAAACTAACTTTGCAAAAACTTACAACATCGTTTTTAGAATGAAGGTCAAAATATTGCTTTGCTCCTGATGGCGTAGCTTGCCGACCCCAAAGAGCCCCTCATTTGCCCATCTGGAGAAGTGGGAAATAGTACATAGGGGGAGGGGCCCTAAACTGCACACCCTGGACATATGAGGTGCTACCTGCTGAGACTTGTAGTGCAGCTAGCAGGAGGAGGAGTTTGCAGGTGCACACTAAATATATATGCTAGACCTTTTAATATCTTGCTATATTGCATTTGAGGTTATTAGCATAGTAATGGCCATTAGTATCGGCTTGTCCACCGCGTCCAGGTTACCTCATTAGGACAAGTCCCTAACACTACTCTGGGACAGGTCCAGGGCACAGGGCCCCCCAGGCCTGCCCAGCAGAACCACCCCATGGCATCACATTAGTGTAAAATTAAAGTGATAGTAAAAGGGATAGGGGAAATTATATGTGATAGGACTTACCAAGGTAAGAAGTAATAATAAATGTGAAGGGTGCTACATATATATTAAACAAACTAAAGGGGTGATTGAAAGTATACGATATGATGCCATGGAGCAGCCCAGCAACAGCAGCCCAAAGAGCCCCGAGCCCCAAACACGGTCCCACAGACTAACACTCAGCATATATGTATAGTAGGACTTACCCTCATAGTGCCAAGCTGAGGTGTGCAGTCTTGAATGTTGGGACTCCAACCTAATTAAAATCAATTTGGGACAGGTGGGTGGGGTGCAAGTTTAGGAGGAAGGCGTCTCTAGTTCCTTCCAGTGTGTATGAATACACAATATATAGTACATAGGGGGAGGGGCCCTAAACTGCACACCCTGGACATATGAGGTGCTACCTGCTGAGACTTGTAGTGCAGCTAGCAGGAGGAGGAGTTTGCAGGTGCACACTAAATATATATGCTAGACCTTTTAATATCTTGCTATATTGCATTTGAGGTTATTAGCATAGTAATGGCCATTAGTATCGGCTTGTCCACCGCGTCCAGGTTACCTCATTAGGACAAGTCCCTAACACTACTCTGGGACAGGTCCAGGGCACAGGGCCCCCCAGGCCTGCCCAGCAGAACCACCCCATGGCATCACATTAGTGTAAAATTAAAGTGATAGTAAAAGGGATAGGGGAAATTATATGTGATAGGACTTACCAAGGTAAGAAGTAATAATAAATGTGAAGGGTGCTACATATATATTAAACAAACTAAAGGGGTGATTGAAAGTATACGATATGATGCCATGGAGCAGCCCAGCAACAGCAGCCCAAAGAGCCCCGAGCCCCAAACACGGTCCCACAGACTAACACTCAGCATATATGTATAGTAGGACTTACCCTCATAGTGCCAAGCTGAGGTGTGCAGTCTTGAATGTTGGGACTCCAACCTAATTAAAATCAATTTGGGACAGGTGGGTGGGGTGCAAGTTTAGGAGGAAGGCGTCTCTAGTTCCTTCCAGTGTGTATGAATACACAATATATAGTACATAGGGGGAGGGGCCCTAAACTGCACACCCTGGACATATGAGGTGCTACCTGCTGAGACTTGTAGTGCAGCTAGCAGGAGGAGGAGTTTGCAGGTGCACACTAAATATATATGCTAGACCTTTTAATATCTTGCTATATTGCATTTGAGGTTATTAGCATAGTAATGGCCATTAGTATCGGCTTGTCCACCGCGTCCAGGTTACCTCATTAGGACAAGTCCCTAACACTACTCTGGGACAGGTCCAGGGCACAGGGCCCCCCAGGCCTGCCCAGCAGAACCACCCCATGGCATCACATTAGTGTAAAATTAAAGTGATAGTAAAAGGGATAGGGGAAATTATATGTGATAGGACTTACCAAGGTAAGAAGTAATAATAAATGTGAAGGGTGCTACATATATATTAAACAAACTAAAGGGGTGATTGAAAGTATACGATATGATGCCATGGAGCAGCCCAGCAACAGCAGCCCAAAGAGCCCCGAGCCCCAAACACGGTCCCACAGACTAACACTCAGCATATATGTATAGTAGGACTTACCCTCATAGTGCCAAGCTGAGGTGTGCAGTCTTGAATGTTGGGACTCCAACCTAATTAAAATCAATTTGGGACAGGTGGGTGGGGTGCAAGTTTAGGAGGAAGGCGTCTCTAGTTCCTTCCAGTGTGTATGAATACACAATATATAGTACATAGGGGGAGGGGCCCTAAACTGCACACCCTGGACATATGAGGTGCTACCTGCTGAGACTTGTAGTGCAGCTAGCAGGAGGAGGAGTTTGCAGGTGCACACTAAATATATATGCTAGACCTTTTAATATCTTGCTATATTGCATTTGAGGTTATTAGCATAGTAATGGCCATTAGTATCGGCTTGTCCACCGCGTCCAGGTTACCTCATTAGGACAAGTCCCTAACACTACTCTGGGACAGGTCCAGGGCACAGGGCCCCCCAGGCCTGCCCAGCAGAACCACCCCATGGCATCACATTAGTGTAAAATTAAAGTGATAGTAAAAGGGATAGGGGAAATTATATGTGATAGGACTTACCAAGGTAAGAAGTAATAATAAATGTGAAGGGTGCTACATATATATTAAACAAACTAAAGGGGTGATTGAAAGTATACGATATGATGCCATGGAGCAGCCCAGCAACAGCAGCCCAAAGAGCCCCGAGCCCCAAACACGGTCCCACAGACTAACACTCAGCATATATGTATAGTAGGACTTACCCTCATAGTGCCAAGCTGAGGTGTGCAGTCTTGAATGTTGGGACTCCAACCTAATTAAAATCAATTTGGGACAGGTGGGTGGGGTGCAAGTTTAGGAGGAAGGCGTCTCTAGTTCCTTCCAGTGTGTATGAATACACAATATATAGTACATAGGGGGAGGGGCCCTAAACTGCACACCCTGGACATATGAGGTGCTACCTGCTGAGACTTGTAGTGCAGCTAGCAGGAGGAGGAGTTTGCAGGTGCACACTAAATATATATGCTAGACCTTTTAATATCTTGCTATATTGCATTTGAGGTTATTAGCATAGTAATGGCCATTAGTATCGGCTTGTCCACCGCGTCCAGGTTACCTCATTAGGACAAGTCCCTAACACTACTCTGGGACAGGTCCAGGGCACAGGGCCCCCCAGGCCTGCCCAGCAGAACCACCCCATGGCATCACATTAGTGTAAAATTAAAGTGATAGTAAAAGGGATAGGGGAAATTATATGTGATAGGACTTACCAAGGTAAGAAGTAATAATAAATGTGAAGACTATGAGGGTAAGTCCTACTATACATATATGCTGAGTGTTAGTCTGTGGGACCGTGTTTGGGGCTCGGGGCTCTTTGGGCTGCTGTTGCTGGGCTGCTCCATGGCATCATATCGTATACTTTCAATCACCCCTTTAGTTTGTTTAATATATATGTAGCACCCTTCACATTTATTATTACTTCTTACCTTGGTAAGTCCTATCACATATAATTTCCCCTATCCCTTTTACTATCACTTTAATTTTACACTAATGTGATGCCATGGGGTGGTTCTGCTGGGCAGGCCTGGGGGGCCCTGTGCCCTGGACCTGTCCCAGAGTAGTGTTAGGGACTTGTCCTAATGAGGTAACCTGGACGCGGTGGACAAGCCGATACTAATGGCCATTACTATGCTAATAACCTCAAATGCAATATAGCAAGATATTAAAAGGTCTAGCATATATATTTAGTGTGCACCTGCAAACTCCTCCTCCTGCTAGAAGTGGGAAATAGTTTTATAGGGTGGAAAATCTGGATTGGCAAGGAAAGTGGATGGTGGACCAAATTCTGCGGAAATAGAATGTTGATGACGAAGACTTTTACAAACAGAAAGTGTAGGAGAAATAGTTGGGTTTGAGACAAGTTGGCTAAGGAGGGAAGCCAGGGAAATATCATGCATACAAACACCTTGTAGACCTTCCAGTTGATTTACAGAAACAGCGTAGTAATCATTTATGATATCTGGGTCTTCGCGTCAGATTGATCTCATCAAGGTGCTGTGGTTAATTCTGGGTCTCTTTTCTCTTACAAAATTGTTTTGTATTAAATATTGTATGGAATGGGACCAAGAGTCTGGGAAATGAATTGGGAGGGTTTGAAAGAAGTACTGTATAGCAACTTAGGGAGAGTGTTCACCTTGATTACATTCGTCTTACCGAGTCAGGATAATTGTTTAGTATATCATCCGCCATTGTCAGCATGTTGTGACCTACAAAGGGTTGGATTTTTCTTTAAATAATCGGGACAGATCACTGGGTATTTTAATACCTAAATATGTTATATGAAAATACTGCCATGTGAAGTGGAAGGAGCTTTTTAAGTTAGCCACAATTAAAGGGGGGGGGGGGATTGTGTCAAGTTGGGTAATAATACTGTAGCTACTGTAATAGCCTGCACACAAATATGGCTAGTCTGTGTTCTATCTCGCCTACAGTGAGGACTGATTTGCGTTCATTGGTGGAAATTTACTAAGCAAAATACGGTAGGAATTGGCATTTTCGTATTCAGTCATATTCGTATTCGGGCACGTATTTGTATTTTTGTAAATTACTAATGTAAAATAATGTTAGAATTTTGTATTTTACGACCATAACAACCTGTCATATTCGTATTATTCCAAAAATACGAATTAATACGCCATCGAAAGAATACGCCTTGAACTTTACATTACTCCAATGTAATTTTGAAATGTACTATCAAGTTTTATTTCAAAATACAAACGTATACTAGGCGTATTCTAGTACAAGTTGTAAAAAAATACTTAAAAAAGATAGGACGCCATGGGACATCGAAAGATACGAATCTAAAAAATACGACACATTTGTAAATTATGCTCCGGAATCCGAATGTGTAAATGAAATACTCCACCAGTAACAGTCGTATTCAGTTGTATACAAAATACGAATATAACTGAGACATAGTCGTATTCTTAGTTAATTTTGCCCATTGGCTCTAATAGCTCTGGTCAAGGCTTCAATACAAACAATAATGTTTGGAGGGAATAGGGAGCTTACCTGTCATGTTTACTTTCTTATGAAAAAATGGTCTGAAAGTGAGCCATTTATGTAATTTGTATAAGGCTAGTACCCTGTGAAGTGCCTGTGGACCTAATCCAAAGTAACATAGGGCCTTATTCTAGTTCACTCTTTCTGACAAAATCCTTCTTAGATGGACAAAACCAAGGGCCTTATTCTAGTTCACTCTTTCTGACAAAATCCTTCTTGAATGGACGAAACCATGTGCACTGCAGGGGGGAAGATGTAAAATATGCATAGAGAATTAGATATTAACGTACGCTAGCCGTACGCGGCCGTTGGGGTTAAGTCCACCCACAACTCAGCCGCTTACGTACGGCCAGAAACAACGTAGAAGGGGAGTGGCGTACAAATGAGCGTACGGCAACGTACGTGGCCGGCACAGCCCTTACACTCCGACAACTGGCGTACAACTGAGCGTACGGCAACGTACGCGGACGTCTTTCGTCCGTCTTCCCACCGACTTCTTGCGGAGATCTGAGCGTACGCCAGCTTGCACGGACGGCTCCCTATTGTTTTCAATGGAAAACTCAGCTTATGTCACCGCTCGTGAGAGTGAGCGTACGTCCGTGTACGCTGCCATACCCTTCACATATATGGACCTGCAAATCTTGCCTTTCAACTAGAATTCTGACAATTGATTAATTAATCTATTTGTTATTCAATTATTGTTTTCTATTAACTCAATTGTCTACCTTAATAAAGACCTAATAAAACAACATTTTAACCCTCATTACATGTATATTTGTTATGTTGTAATGTGGCATTTTAATCACTATCTATGTGTCCCCATATTGCTGTTACTTTTAAATAAAGTTATGTTGGTGTTTCAGTATATGTACTAAATTATGTCCATAATTACTTTGTCCACAATGTGTAACATGTATACCTACCCTGATGTTATGTGTGATGTTTTAATCGAACAACATTAAACATTCATGCATTTTCACTATGTGTTATTTTACTCACAAACACACACATTCACACATCAATCATTACCCCTCACCTCAAATTACAAGTATAACTTACAGTACACATCTGTATGTACCTACCCTTACAAGCCCTCTAACATATTTCTGATTAAAAACACAGGCAATTTCGAACTGTACATAAACTTTTATTTAGAACAAAAATAATAAGGGGGGGGATAAAAAAAAATTAAATGCGGGCCTCCAGAAGGCCAAACAGGATCTGGAGGTACAGGAGTGTGAGGACGATCTCCCACATTAGGGCTGCCACCTCCTCCTGCTGCTGTTCAGTGTCTGTAGTGAAGGGATAAAAAAAAAAAATTAGTATATAACATACACAAATGTTTGTTGTATTTGTACATAATAAAAAGTTCAGAGTTATGTGTGAAGGCCACATACATTTTTAAACTACATTGAAGATGGGTCTGCTGTAAACACAGTACTAAAAAATAATATGTTAACACACACATACTGTACATAGTAAATAACATTAATTCAATTACTCCTTCTTGAATGTATGTATGCTGAGACCCAATTGGTAGTTTGGTTTTGGGGGAATCACCTCTAACCTCACAATTAGGCTGTGCTATTTAAGGGTTATGACATTGTGGCGGCTTAAGCACTCCTTACTATTTTAAATGTAGGACATGCTGTACAAATTATAGGCCTACAGCTATGTTTGTAAAGCATGCATCCGCATGGCCTCACACACTATTAACAAAACAATCTCTACATTTATGTTGCACATCATGCTGGGAACTGGAGTTGCCCAACACCTGGAGCCACATAACTACCACACCACTAATGTCGTATATCTCATTGGATGTACTGTTATGTCAATTATTCAAGGGGTGAGGCATGGCCACACTCCAAAAAACCACCAAGGGGACCCTTGTTCCTGGAGAAGGACAGGACACACCTCATGGTCGCCCTGCAGTGATATGTTGCAACTAATGTTGATGTTGGATACACATATGTGGTTGTTGTGATTGTTTATGTGTAGAAATGTGTAGGTAAACATTAGACACATTATTTACTTACGGCTACTTGAGCCATCCTGGTCGCCGCTGGTTGGCTGTGCGGTGGTTGGGGGGGTCAGGAGCAAGGGGGATGGGATGGGAATTTGGATAGAGGTAGTGGGTGTGAGTGGGGATTGGAGAGGTTTGGGGGTGGGTGGTGGAGAGGTGTAGGGGGGTTGGAAATGGGGTGGGTAGGGGGTGGGGGTAGGGGTGTGGGTGGGGGTAGGGGTGTGGGTGGGGGTAGGGGAGGGGGTTGGGGAGGGGGTGGGGGTTGGGGAGGGGGTGGGGGTTGGGGAGGGGGTGGGGGAGGGGGTGGGGGAAGGGGATGGCGAAATTGGGTGGGCCCCAGCTTCACCCATGGTCTCCTCCTCTTCCTCCTTCTCCTCTTCCTCCTCCTCTTCTTCCTCCTCCTCTTCCTCCTTCTCCTCTTCCTCCTCCTCTTCTTCCTCCTCCTCTTCTTCCTCCTCTTCCTCCTCCTCTTCCTCCTCCTGATCTGGCTGCTCCATGGCTGCCTGCTCCATGGCTGCCTGGTCCCGGGCTGCCTGCTCCCTGGCTGCCATGCGTGCCCTTGCCCGTGCTGAAATGTTCATGTTGATGGCATAGAAATCGAAGATTGGGTTTCATAAAAAAGGGGGAAAGAAAAATTCACATTAGTCATGCTCATAACCTTCCAAATTATCATTGCTGTTATATTTCAGACATTTATCATGCAAACTAATTGATATGCTACACCCAAAAACTGAGCAACTACTTAAACCCCCCATATACACCCCATATACACCCCATATACACCCCATATACACCCCATATACACCCCATATACACCCACATACTCAGGAACATATTTATAAAAAGTACAGAAAACATTAGCCATAAAACGCAGACATACTAGTAATAAAAACTTACATCGGGCAATATGGCGGCGAAGTGTGCTGAGCAAACCTGGCTGCCGCCGGCGCAGGTCTGACCAGCGCCGCTCAACTTGCGCCAGGCTTCTGCGGACGCCGGTGGTCGAGTATATTAGGCGGCGGGCAGCAGTATACGCCCGCCGCTTGTCCCTATTGCTCACATATGGGCCCCTGGACCCCAGGTGACGGTCCATCACGTCAACCAGGGCCAACAGCTCCTGGGTCGCAAACGGCCTAGCCCTGGTAGAAGTCATATTGGCAATGGCGCAGTTAATAATAGCAGGTACATATATCACTTTTGGTGCTTGCTGATTGGTCTAAAAATTTGTTTGTTTGGTATTAACTTTATTAATCCTTCTTACATGAACAAACTGGATGCGAATAGAAACTTACGCGGACCGTTCCGATATACACAGACCAAAACCAACAGCAAGCATTCAATGTATAGAGAGGAACTGTATATACAGTGAGCGGAAAATGATACACGCAACCGTCTACTTATAAATACGCTGCTTAAAGGGGCACAATGCAACATGTTGGTGTATGACAATTTCATACTCATTACATACAGTATGTAAGGAAAGCATTATAACGTGATGTTTTGAAATGTGACTCACAAAGCATACACGAACTCCAACAGATACCAGCTGACAACACTCATCATTGGAATGACAGGTGCACACATTTCACGATGTAGCACACAATGCTCCACAACCTGTGTATGTGCATATACAGGTGATTGATCAGGTGCGTTGAGACCTGCGTAATTTAAGCGGGAATTATCGGCGGCAAATATCGGCGTAAATGAGCAACTACATTGCGGGGAAAAGTATACGCCCCCTTGTTCATGGCGGGAGATTAACATATAAATATTCAGTCAGATGCAGGCCACAATTGCTGCAAACATGTCTAGTTCAGACGATTCCGCAGCTGAGGATGCTCTGCAGAGAGCACAAGCAGAATCCCTGCTTGAAGCGTTACAGAAGAGGGAACAGGAGCGGAGAAGGAGGGCTCAAGAGAGAGGTAGGCTGCCAGACCAAGCGGGCCCCTCACTAACAGGCCCTGTTCAACCACCCACCAGCTCCACAAGGGCCAAGCAACCAGCCAGAACAAGAGGTTGCATCTCTCCAAACAGGTGTGACCCAGCAGGTGCATGGTGAGAGAACTGGGGCCACCAGAAAACAGGCTGCAACATCGAGGGTGACGACTGAGCAGGATGCCACCACCAGAAAGAGAAACCCTGCATTTGTAGAGGCAGAATTAAGAATTTTAGTGCCGAGGGCACGCGAATGGATAGAATTGCCAACCAGGAAGCCGGGTGCCAGTGCAAGGAGAAAGCTTTGGGACAAGATCACAGAGGAAGTGAACCAGGTGTCACCAGTGGGAAGAGATTGGCTAGCGGTGAAGAAAAGGTTAGTGTGTTTGTCAGGGCTATTTTTCAGCAGGCTCCAGCAGGAACTGAGGCCCTTATTCTAGTTCACTCGGACAAAATATTTCTTAGATGGACAAAACCATGTGCACTGCAGGTGAGGCAGGTGTTACTTGTGCAGAGATAATCAGATTTGGGTGGGGTTTTACACCTGCCTCACCTGCAGTGCACATGGTTGTGTCCATCTAAGAAATATTTGGTCAGAGAGTGAACTAGAATAAGGGCCTCAGTTGCTGCTGGAGCCTGCTGAAAAATAGCCCTGGTGTTTGTCCCCCTGATAATGTCATATGTGTGTACATATGTTACATGTATGTTTTGAGAATAATAGAAAGGTGTGTTTGTAGATAGTGCTACACTTCAATGTCACATGTGAACACAACCATGTCTAATAACCCACATTGATATCTGAAACATGCACCATTGGTGTGATGTGAGGTTATGGGCACAGTTCTGCTCATGTGAAGTATGTGATGGGACAAGAGAAAGTGTGTTTTTGAAAGAGTTGTTGTAACATGTTCCATATGATGCTACTGAAACAAGAATGAGCAAACTGTGCACATGTAGCTGGTGAGAAACTACACATCCCAGTATGCCATCACATAGTGAAATTACTCCATAATAACCACACTGTCAAGCTATGGTGGAATGTGTAGTTTCACAACAGGTGGAGGTGCATAATTTGGCCATGGATGATGTCATTTCTGCATAGTGATGTATGTATGTGCATTTAGTGGCCTAATGAATGAGATGAGACACTGAAATGCCTCCTAATGGAGACATTAATGTGTGTGTGGGACACATATGGCTAAAAAACATAAGATCACCCACACTAGGAAATGTCACGTAGCTAGGGGTACCACCTAGTCCCTTTAATTCCGGACACATATTAATTACACAGGTTCTGTGGCTGGCTGACTTCAAGACTCCACTTCACCTAATTTTAAACTGCCACAGAACCTGTGTAAGTAACATGTGTCCAGAATTAAAGGGACTAGGTGGTAACCCTACACGTAGCACAGTGGTGCACATATCTCATGGTGATATTTGTATTTTTAAACTTGTAGGTGGACTGACTTCAAAACGGCAATGAAGAGGAAGATGACTGACCGGTACAACCACAGCATGTCCACCGGGAAAGGGCCTATGCCGATCATTTGGAGTATACCCCCCTGGAGCAGGACACCTTGGACGTGATTGATGTGGGCGAGGTCAGGGGGATCTCCAATATGGACAGCGAGCTCCCGGCGGAGGTCTTTGCTGCTGCTTTTGATGGTAAGTCACAGTAATGCATTGTATTTTGAAAGAGATTTTTTAGTGCGTATGTGATGGTGACATTGTTTTCAATTATTATCCTAGCAGAAGCAGAAACCCAGGATGTACCGGCAGCATCTTCCTCTGCAGAGCCACAGGTGGAGCGAGTGGTCCAGCCTCCACCAAGAAGACACCCCCAGCCCCAGCCACAGGAGACATGGGAAGAGAGCATGATGGTGACGCTGGAGAGGATCGAGCAGCAAGGGGTGGATGCTGCGCTCCGTCAGCAGCAGATTAGGGATTTTTTGGAGGATTGGAAGGCCTCAAACAGGCAGCAGTGTGAGGCCTTCAACCGCATTAATGACACTCTGGCGGCTGGCATGCAAAACATTGGCCAACACCTCAGCCGCCTGAATGTCATTCTTGCGGAGCTGCTGCCCACCGCCAGGTCCCAACGGGACAATCCCTCATCTGCTGCCCCACCCCAAGCTGCTCCCCAACCTTCCACCTCTGCTGACCCTCCTGTGTCCACTAGGGGAAGACGCCGCAAGCCAGCTGACCCAAAGGCCCCTGTCCCCAAGGCCCCATCTAAAAGGGGGAGAAAAGGGCCCAAATAATGAGACCTGGTTCACTTCCTCTGTGGTTGGACCCCAAATGTTTCAATTGCACTGGACATCCACTTCCTGAGTTGGCCATCTATCCATTTTCGTGCCATGGGCATTAAAGTTCTTATTTTGACCTCTACAAATGCAGGATAAATTTTTGGTGGTGTGTATCTTGCTTAGTATTCACCCTGGTTGTTGCAGTATGTATTCTGGTGTCCCCATTTCTTTCACCATTGCATTTGCAGGGTAACACATGTTTGGAGATATGCAACCTCTTGTTCTGGCTGTTTTTTTTATTTTTGTGTCTATTTTATTTGTTTATTTGATTTATGACATGAAAGTGTCTACTAAGCTGTGATGCTGAACAGCAAATAAATTTCTTTTACCAATTCAATAAAAATTGTGGTATGTGTAATTTCTTGTGTGAAACAAATACTACATTTATGTGTACTTACTGACCAGGGTATTTTTGCACATTTGTTGAAGTGTGGTAGAAGTTCCCCATGTGTAACCCTCTCCATGGCCATTGCCATGTTCCTATCCAACTTTTCCCAGCTAATTAGTTTGTGTCAGCACATGTGCAGAGCAACTTAATAGGTGAGAAAGCAGTTTGTGTGCAGGTGAGGTAGCTCCTACAGTAGTAGGTCAAAGCAGGTCCAGAACAATGCTTTCCTCATGGAGTGGGTGAGGCAGACAAACAAGGGTGAAAAGGTAAATTTGTGTAGGAATGCATATGTGTCCTCCCTAAAAAAAGATGTGTGAATGGGCCAAACATGATAAAATTGCTTGTGAAGAAACATGTATAAGTTTTTAAATATATATGATTTTACAGTGTCATAAGCAGATGTAGGAATCCTTTGTTAGAGAGATGTGAGTGCAATAATGTGATTGGTGGCATCTTACATCCAGAGTGTAGTAACATCCAATTCATAGCAGATGAGATAGTGGTAGAGTTCTGTATTTTGGGTACTATACAAAGATTGTGTGCAAAATAGTGGTCATGGGCTTCAAACATTGCTGAAACATCCTTTGTAGGTGTTAGATGTGGTTTATGTTATTGTATCCTAAATACAAAACCTATGTTTGTATTAGAGTGAACACGTTGACACATGTCGACTTGTGTAGATTGAGTGTGCTACTGTGTAAAGTCTATGAAAGCACGTAGTGAATGTGTCTAACTGTTTAGCAAATACCTACCTTAGCATATATAAGCAGGTGTTAAAAAGATTCTTACCTTAAATGAAACAAACGTTTAAATGTCGAGAAGTATAGAAAGAGAAGCTTCCAATGTGTTTGCGTGCTGTGTGTGGCTTGCAGGTAGTGAAATCATGGTTTGGACTTAATAGACTGCAGCATTGCTTATTACATTCAGGTGTATGTGTTTGAGTAGTAATCAGCGTAAATTAGCTAACTCAGGCGCACGCTGGCATGTGGTATCTGTAGGGGTGGTCTGAGCTGGCGGTTGGCGGCCGCCTGTTTGGTGTCCGAAATGAACGGTGCTTTAGTCGATCGTGCGGTAGTAGCACCGCTCATTTTTGGTGCACACCCCCGTGTACGCCCATATTTACGTTCATTTTCCCTCATTATTTCGGCCGCTCCCCTCAACACGCCCCTATGCCGCCCCATTACCCGTACACTCGCGTACAGGTTTTTTCGCACGTAGAGACCCCGTCCGTAAGCGTTGTGGAGTGTTCGCGCCGGCGCATTAGCGAATTGGCGCATGCGCAGATCATGAAAAACACCGGGACGTACGCGTACGGCCCGGCCGCTCCAACCAGAATAAGGCCCTTTGTCAGAAAGAGTGAACTAGACTAATCCCATAGTAACATAGTCAGTAAGGCTTAATAAAGACTGTAATTATTAAGTTTTAACCTGGAGCTGTGTAGTGAATTTGTTGTCAACACTTACCCCCCTATTCCCGACATTAAACCGTAGGGTTATGGTTATAACCCTGTTATCCAATAAATACTTGTCCAACTGTATCTTAAATGTTTTATTTTTTTGTGTGTCTGCAAAAACCATCTCCTCTGGCAAAGAGATCCACACCTTTCCCCGGCCGTAAGGAAACTCCTTCTTCTTAGGGTCCGAAATCTCCACTCCTCCAGTCTAAATGGATGTCCTTGTGTCCTGGTCACTGACATCAAGCTAAAGAGTGTTCTTGATAGTTCCTTATATTGCCCCTGATATATTTCTACATATTTAACATATCGGGGGAAATTTACCAATATGAAAAACCTAGTTTTTCGTATTGTTTTTTTCCCTACGGTTGCATACGACTGTTTAAGTCGTATGCAACCTCGTGTTCCGGAGGGTCAGTTACAAAGCAGTCATATACGACTGCTTTGTAACCCTCCGATGGTGTAATGATTCGTATTAGCGGCCGTATATACGGCCGCTAATACGAATTATTTGTAGCAGTCTGCACGGATCAGTCAGATCCGTGCAGGCTGCAAGGTGTAAAAAAAAATAGAAAAAATAAATAAATAAAAAAAAAAAACGGCGTGGGGTCCCCCCCACAGCCATAACCAGCACCAGGCTGAAGGAGCCGGGGCCGGTAATTAAAAATCAGGGAGCCCGACAAATAGGGGCTCCCCGATTTTTAACAACCAGCCCCAGGCTCCAGGTCCGGGGCTGGTTCCCAAAATACGGGGGACAAAATGACTAGGGGTCCCCCGTATTTCAAGAACCAGCCTCAGGCACAACCAGCCGGCAGGCTAATGCCACAGCCGGGGGGAGACTTTTTATGCAAGTCCCCCCGGCCAAAGCATTAACCCTACCGACCAGTCAGCCTGGCCAGGGGCCCTGGGGGAGTGGGGACCCCCCCAATAAAGGGGTCCCCCCCCTCCAGGACTTACCTGACCAGGCTGAAGCCTGGTGCTGTCCTCGATGCCCCTGGGCGGTGGGCATCGAGCTGATAAATGGTGTAAAAAATAGATGAACCTATTGTTTTTTACTGTGGCACTACAAGTGCCAGCAAGCTGGGACTTGGAGAACCACAAGTCCCAGCCTGCTGGGCATTAAAGGGCCCGCTGGCACTTGTAGTTCTACAGTTAAAAAAATAGTGCACAAAACACACTGATACACTTTTAAAATAAAACTTTATTACACACAAAGCCCACACATACTAATACTTACCTATCTTCTCTCCGTAGGTAGCCCTGATGTCCTGTGTCGGCGTCTTCTGGTCCTGTGTCGTCTTCTTCCTCCATGTCGACCGTCGCTGTCGCCGTCCGGATCCGACGAAATCCATTTGGGAAGCTGTGGAAGGAAACCATACTCACCTGTCCCAGCGCGACGTAGTCCAGGTAAGGGTCTTTGCAAAAAAACAAACCGACACCCCGAAACCAGACCGGACTGACGGAGACGCACGGTGGTTACATCGTGCGGCTACGCCTCCCGAATGCCGCTATTGGCCGCCTTGCGGCCTAGCGGCCAATCAGGAGCCGCTAGGCCGCAAGGCGGCCAATAGAGGCATTCGGGAGGCGGAGCCGCACGATGTAAACAAACACACGTGCGTCTCCGTCAGTCCGGTCTGGTTTCGGGGTGTTGGTTTGTTTTTTTGCAAAGACCCTTACCTGGACTACGTCGCGCTGGGACAGGTGAGTATGGTTTCCTTCCACAGCTTCCCAAATGGATTTCGTCGGATCCGGACGGCGACAGCGACGGTCGACATGGAGGAAGAAGACGACACAGGACCAGAAGACGCCGACACAGGACATCAGGGCTACCTACGGAGAGAAGATAGGTAAGTATTAGTATGTGTGGGCTTTGTGTGTAATAAAGTTTTATTTTAAAAGTGTATCAGTGTGTTTTGTGCACTATTTTTTTAACTGTAGAACTACAAGTGCCAGCGGGCCCTTTAATGCCCAGCAGGCTGGGACTTGTGGTTCTCCAAGTCCCAGCTTGCTGGCACTTGTAGTGCCACAGTAAAAAACAATAGGTTCATCTATTTTTTACACCATTTATCAGCTCGATGCCCACCTCATAAAATTCCAATTAACCCTATCAAATGCTTTTTCAGCATCAGTGGAAAGCAATATAGTAGGAGTCAAGCTGCGACAGGCTAGATTAATCAGATTCAAAACCTTAGTGGTATTGTCCTTTGCCTAACTGCCCGAGATGAATCCCACCTGAACATTATGTATCGGCAGATATAGGAAATCATTTAATGTATTAGCCATTACTTTCACAGGAGCTTAATATCAAAATATGGGTCTGTAGCTGGAACACAACAAAGGGCCGTTACCCTGCTTAGGGATAACTGTGATATGGGCTTCAGGTAATAATGGTGAAAATAAGCATTGGCAGATATGGAATTAAAGGCCTAGGTGCTAATATATCTTTAAACGTTTTATAATAATCCATGGTGTGGCTGGAGACCCCCATGGCCGCACAGACAAAATGGACGCCATGGCACTGAAGGGATTGTTCCATAGTTGCCTACTTTTGAAAACTAGTTTCAGGGAGATTATAGTTGGTAGTAAAATATAGCAACGTGCCCCATTGAGGGGGTGTGTCATGCTCCACCCAAAGGGAGTGTCTAGTTCCATATATGGAGAGATTGTACATCTGAGAGGAATCTTTTAAAATTACTTATATCCAAATGTAGACGAGCCCCAAAGCATTTAGTAATAGCTACTATACTTGGTAAAGTGCTGGGAAATGGCGCTGATTACGTAAATGTATCTATCTCTCATTCCTTTTTTCCAGGAAAATGTAACAGTGTAATGTGGGCTAGGTGAAATGAGGGAGAGAGGGAGATTGCTGCTATTTCAGGGAGTCTCCTGCAGAATGCAGGAGGGTAGGCAACTATGGGTTATTCCCTGTGCTGCAGCGCTATCTTTAAATGACAATGGGCGCTTGGCATGTTTAAAATGTGTTTAACTTTTTATATGTAGTGGCCCATGCACAGGATTACATGGTTGAGTGTATTTATATTTAAGATGTTAGTGAGTGTATAAGGGATAATTGCACTGTAAGGAATTGCATTCAGACTGTAGCCATGTTTGTGTCTGCAGTCCTGTGTGCAGGGTGTCGGTAATAGAGGACGTCTGTGGTTCTCTGTGTGAAGCGTCAGAAGGTAATCTCCTGCACAAGTGTTGTTTGAGAAATTGGCTTGACATGTAATCTGGATTTATTTATGCATTGACAGTAAGATGGCCTTTTTGATATACGAATCCCAAAGGTATGTTGGGGAGGATCTGACCATGCTAGTGTGTTTTCTGCCTATATATAGGGGCCTGTGAGCCCTGGGTAAATGTATCATCTTGCTGTAACATCTTCTTGTCTGTTGTCTGTTGTGCCAACTAAGAAATAGGAGAGGGTCCTGTTCAGGACTTATATTTGAGCAAAAAACATTGCTTCAAGATGACTGCCTCATCTTGTGGCCAGCAGGGGTATGCCAAATATAGCCCTTTTCTCCACCTCTTCTGGTATGAGCCCAGCCCCCCCAAGCTTTACCGTCTGCCAGCTAACATTGAAAGAGGCCTGGTCCGAGACCAGGTGTGTCAGCAGCGTGACGACGCATACACAGCAGCAAGCATTACTCATGTCCCAGTGTGTGGACCTGGGCAAGTAACCTATGCCACTAGTTAGAAGTCTGGTGGTGACAGCTATATACTGCATAGTGGTTGGAGTCAGAAACGGGCAGGTACTGACTGTAGGAAGGAATCCCCTATTGGCCAGGTCCCATGAGACCAGATCCCTATCTCTGACAGTGTAGGGCATAGCCAGCGAGGGCAGGCGTGTGGTCACAGATGGTAAAGCCATCTGGACCTGGGCTGTTGCCTGAAGGCATAAAATAAATGGCTAATTCTATTTATTGCAAGGAGAAAACTTTTTTTCTAAGGCTTCCCGGTCAGAAGGTGTAAGGATGGGATAAGTAACTACTGATAAATAGTCCTTTCTGTGTAACATGGGAGAAATAGGGTCTTTCTTGCTGGGAAACTTGTGCAGATTGTATAGTTTTGAGTAATAGTGCTTAACCCCTTGAGTGGTAGGTTTTGCTGGGGCAGGACAAACCTAGCAGGGCAGGTTTGTCCTGCCCCAGCAAAACCCACCACAGTTGGAAGCCCCCCTCCCTCACCTTTGCTCCAGCGTTAGTACGCCAGAGCTTCCCTGACGCTGCTGTCCCCGATGCCTTAGCCGCCGGCCTGTCACATTCAGCAGTGACGTTGGCGGCAGGCTGGGGGATGTTCGCAGCGATGCCTGAGCTCTCCCGAGTCCCCCCGAGCTGCCCCGAACATCCCTGAGCCTGCCGCCTACGTCATTGCTACTAAAAGTATGGCGGCAGGCGGCTGGGGGAGCGAGGTTAGAAGAGCTCCGGCTTCAGATCGCCGGAGCACAGGTGATGGGAGGGTTGGGGGAGTGACTTGGGGGGGGGGGCTCTAGAGGTGCTGCAACAGTGGTGCACACTTGGACACTACTGGCGCGCACCTATTTCATATTTGTAGTATGCCTGGAAATTTTCCAGGACAGCCCGCTGCGGCAGCGCAGCTGAGCCCGGGCATACCACTCAAGGGGTTAAAGCAGGCTGTTATTTCTGTTCTTTTGAAACAGAAGAAGCCTTTATAATTTGGGTACTTGTTTAGTTTCACGGCGGCAGCGCCTTGCGGGGGTCGCTTCACTCGCCCACGCTACAGGCTTGGTGGCTTGCTACGCTCGCCACACTGTCTAAAATCAACTCCATGCCAACGTGGATAGTGGGGGTATGAACTATTCATGTTGGCATGGAGATTATGGGTTCAATTAAATCTTCAGGGCCTCTTTTTCTCCCTCCTCCTATTATATTAACAAAACTTCTATTGGGTAACAACAGAGCTTCCATTAGATTCTGGTATACCGCACTTCAGGAGACTCAGGTAAAACTAAAGCTCAACTACAGTGGGAAGCTGATTTAAAATGCACGCTTACAAAGCAACAATGAGAGTCAATTTATCTTAATTCTCACTCTATGTCCAAATGTAATAATCACAAAGAGATGCACTTTAAACTTCTCCGCAGATTATACTTTACTACAGTTAAACTACATAGAATTTGGCCTACTCAGTCAAAGTTTTGTTGGAGAAACTGTACTGAGATTAGAGATATTTTCTGTATATTCTGGTCGTGCACCCGGCTCCGTCCTTTCTGTAAGGAAGTGTTTTTATGTGTTTCTAAGATTCTTAAAATTACTCCGATGTCTCCGATGATAGCTATTTTCCACATTTTCCCTAAAGATCTTTCCCAGCCTGATTGTTATGTATTGGGACACATTTTAATAGCTGCGAGAGCCACAAAAGCTCAAAATTGGAAAAATCCCACACCTCCAATGTTGGTTCAAATTATTTGTAAAACACATCAAGCTTTTTTGATGGAGACCCACGGCCTACCGTACACATTCAATGCAAAATCTCCACTAGATAAGTGGTATAGTTGGCATGATTATTCTAATACTAGGCAGGGTGGCAACATTTTACTTACATCAGATGGCGGATTGACTACTTTTATTGAGAAGCTAGTAATACCTACTAGTGAAAACAAGCTTATTATGTTTTAGTGTAAATTGTTCTAATATTTGAGATGACTGTTGGGTCTTTATCTCTTTGTACAATATTGATTGGTAACAGCTGACCCCATGTTCCCCTTCACTCCCCCTTCCGTGAAAACGGAATTAAACTTTAATAAAAATATTGATGAAAAAAATAAAATAAAACCAAAATAAAATGGGTAATTAAACATGAGAACATTATGAGCGTACATTATGTGGACAGGTTCATTAAACATATATAAGCCCACGGGATGCGGTCATTTGGTCTACTGCATTATGGTCGACAGTCATTAGGTCGAATCCATTAGGTCGACATGCTAAAAGGTCGACATGACTCTAGGTCGACATGGGAAAAGGTCGACATGATTCTAGTTCGAAAGGTCATTAGTTCGACAGGTCGTTAGTTCGACATTGTCTATGTCGACATTCACAAGGTCGACATGGAGTTTTTCACTGTTTTTTGAGCCAACATGTGCCGACAGGCGGTATTTCATGCCCTACCATCCACTAGGGCGTGGTGGGAGAATAAAATAGTGTGCCGAGCGTAGCGAGGCACCGTGCCCGACGCATAGCGAGCGCAGCGAGCGATGCGAGGGGATGCAGTGCACTTTAAACTGTGTCCATGTCGACTGTGTTGACATTCAGGTAAAAAAACAGTGAAAAACCCCATGTCGACCTTGTGAATGTCGACATAGACAATGTCGAACTAATGACCTTGTCGAACTAATGACCTGTCGAACTAATGACCTTTCGACCTAGAATCATGTCGACCTTTTCCCATGTCGACCTAGAGTCATGTCGACCTTTTAGCATGTCGACCTAATGGATTCGACTTAATGACTTTCGACCATAATGCAATAGACCAAATGATCCCAACCCAAGCCCACTGTATTATGGAGTAACTAACTAATGTTGCTGGAAAGAGAACAGAAGGCAACAAGCAGGTCAGGGAACTTGTAGTTGAAAGGGTAAACCCCAGCAATACTTCATTTGGTGTTTTCGGAACTCATCAGTGAGAGGGTTTAAGGATCTTCCGTTGTTGAAGAGTATGCCAGGATAAATCTTGATATATGTGGATGACTGTACCATTAAAATCTACTCCATCCAATCTTGGCATGCCTCTAGAGATGTTGTGCGGTCCAACAACTGGCAGAAATCTAGTCTAAGGGAGGCCAATTCTCACCGAATGGTTTCTTGGAGAACTTGTTTATTGGGAAGAGCTCTCGTGAAAGAAAGAATGTCTTGCATTTCAGTTCCTGTTCTGGGGGGCGAATGAATGTGACTTGTAGGTGATGGATGTGTTGGGGAAACAGAGGGGGAGGAAGAATAACTCAATACTGATAAGTCTTCAGAATGCCTGGCAGGGGTTGGTTGCAGAAATGGCCTCATGTCCATCTGGGACATAGGGGGTTATTCAGGTTGATTCGCAAGGCTGCGAATTCGCAGCCTTGCGAGTCCACCAAACCCCGCCCGGCAAACGACCGCCCCCCCCCCCCCCCCCCGCTGCCCCCTCAAAGTGCGGCTTCGCCCGAAAAGCTGCAAATGGATGTTTTGCATAAACATCAACATGGATTGGCAGCCTAGAGCAGTGTCAGACATAGCGTACATCCAAGGTTCCCCACTCTGCGCACATATTGCCCCAGCCTGGGCCTAAAATATGCACCATCACTAGATTTTAGGTAAAATATGCAATAACCAGTGAAAATGGGCAAAATATGCAAATGCATATGCATATAATCCTGTCTCTACTCATTACCATGAGAACGCCCAGCTTTCTTACCATATGGTAATGGAGCAGCCCGGCACCCTCGCCCATCTCCGCCCCCCCCCCCCCCCCCCATGCCGGCATGGGTGCGTGCACCCGGCAAACCGAAAGGTCGCTGTGGGTGCACGCACCATACGCCTGCACATGCGCAGATGCCCGCCTGTGCATGCGCAGACGTGCAACATCGGTACTGCATGCGAATGCACGCAGTACCGAAATGATCTGAATGAGGCCCATAGTTTCATACGGGAGAGAAATAGCACCATTTTAAGATCTTTTCTTCTTAATGTTGTTAAATATAGGTGACGTACACCAATGTTTACTACATCAGTATGTGTTCATGTTGCATAATCACATAGTGTGAGTGTCAGTTGAAGGGGTCAGGTGAGATGTTGAAGAGGTCAGGTGAGATGTCTGTAAATCTGGAGCTCTGGATATGTATAGGAATTAGTGGTGTGGGAGCTAACCACCAACCATGAAAAGTACAGTAAATATGTCATAAACAAGGGATAATAGGGCTTCTCACTAACAGCTGAGACCACAGCCAGCGACCTGCAAAGTACTACACATGAACCTGAAGTGACCTGTCCAGTCAATATCTCGAACTGGGTGTCTGCTGATAGGCAAGTTATATCCTCCGAACTGCTGGTATTAGGAGAGATTCGGTAGTCCCTAGTCAATAGTGGGGTGTCTCCAGCTGTGTCTTTACAGTGTACATCCTGTGTATATCCCACTTTCAAACAGTTCGTTTGCAGACCAGTAAGTTGGAGGGAGTGAGTAAGAACTTACAGTATGTGCAGAGTTAAAGGTCTAACTAAATATATAATGCGTGTGCAGACTCCACATCTATCTCTATATCAGCGCTGGGCATAGACTTGTATTCTGGGCAATGATAGATGCGTAGGGACCAGGCTGCACTTCAGCAAGGCACAGCAGGTTTTCTCCCAGGAAGTTTATTTGTATAAACGTCTGGGTCCTTAGGAGAAGAGAGAGTTATAAGGTCACATATAGGGATCAGGAAACCACCCGGTAGGCCAGGGAGGGTCGGGACCCCCACAAAGGCATGAGTAGAGGCTTAGGCCCCCTGCTGGGAAGATGACCACCGCAGCATTGCAGGTAAATGACGCCTGAGCTGTCTCTCACCTCTCATTGGGGTTTATTCTAGTTCATTCTTTCTGACAAAATCCTTCTTAGATGGACAAAACCATGTGCACTGCAGGGGGGCAGATGTAACATGTGCAGAGAGAATTAGATTTGGGTGAGTTATTTTGTTTCTGTGCAGGGAAAATACTGACTGCATGATTTTACACTTCAATATAGATCTCACTTTGAAGAAAAACCCCACCCAAATCTAATTCTCTCTGCACAAGTTACATCTGCCCCACCCGCAGTGCACATGGTTTTGTCCATCTAAGAAGGATTTTGTCAGAAAGAATGGACTAGAATAACCCCCATTGTATTGCTGGTCTGTTGTTGGGGAGTGAGGGCCGTCCTGCACATGATAATTGTTGTCTCCGGAGCGCAGCACCTCAGTCCTCCAGGCATTACAGGCCCTGGTCTCCCGTGCATGATAGACCGTAACACACAGAGACAGATCCCACTGTCTCCCTGCTCTGCAACCACACTCACAGCTCTCAGGGATGGGGTGGCGGGCACCTGAAAGTGGGTTTGGCAGATACAATAATAAAGCTGTTGGGTAGATGTAAAATTGGATAACTCCTAATAAAATGTGAAGTGTCAGAGGAGCTCAAACGACGCACGTCTGGTCTCCTATGTAGTATATATATATTTGTGCTGGAGGGGGAGGGCCAGGCCATTCCCCTCCAGCACAAACATTTATAAATACAGTATGCCCCATTGGGTAACACATAAGATAATAGTGTTATTTGATTTACAACTTGATTATGGTCAAAAAAAGTTACCAAGAGGATTACATTACGATGTACAAATAGGTGACAGTGGGCTTTGTCTGAGTCAGCTGCAGTCATGTCTTATGCTACTGTAATTCCATTGCCAATTTTCTAAAATACTGAGATGCACACTTTTAGTGTCTGTGTAAAGCGATCTGAGTGCCAACATTGGACGCATCATAGAAACTTGCGCTAGCTCTACTGCAGGGGCAGTTTCTGCTTTTGAACATGGGATGGCATCCTGTGTGAGAGAATGTGTGAATGAAAATGGGTGTCTTTGGACACTGCTTCTGTCAGCGACATGCCTTCACCTGCTTAGCCACCCCTTTGTTAACACAGGAACACCCACTATTCATGCTACCTGCGACCATATTCATTCTGCATCTCAGTGCTGCAACAACCAGGATGCATGCACCGTGCAAACCAGATGTATGTGCTTAAAACATTGGCCAACTATGTGAATATTGGCATTGCGTGGAACTGAGGGGGGTTTAAAGTGTTGGCGCTTAGGCTGTTGTCACCACTGTTGCCCAACTGCTGTACCATGAGAACAGGTCCTACCCCCAGATCTCAGAAAAATGGCTCAGATGTTCCAAAAATTATACTGGCAAGAGTAAAACAAAATTAGTGGGTATACACCCTATGTACCAAAGGGTTGGGGTACACTAAGGATGACTGTGAACTTCATCAGTTGAGTGAATGGTTATCATTGGTGAGAAGCCTCAGTCACCCAGTTTTCACCTATACAGCTGAGATGTAATTTAGGGGACCTGGCACAGCCGTGCAAGGTGCATAGTACTCACACTATGACTCTTTACCAGGAAGATCTAACTGCTTATGTTGGGAAGACCCAACCTACCTACCCTAACAGCGGGCAATACCAAATACAGTGGGCTACTTAACCGGATTTGGCCAAACAATACCTGTACTTCTTCAACACATAGGTAAACAGGAAAGTCAATCCAGTAACATAGGCCCTTATTCTGATCGGTGCGGATTTTTCCGCATGCGGTCGTACCGCCGATGGTTTTCGACTGCGCATGTGCAGAGGTCACTCTGCGCATGTGCAAGCGGTTTCGCCGTACGTATTCTTTAGACGCCGCACAGGGGGCGGAGAGGGGCGTGAGGGGCTACTTAGCCTCATTACCCTATGCATACGCCCCGCGTTTCATGGGCGTTCCCATGCAAACGCAGGGCGTATGCATGGTAATGAAGCCGTGACGCATGTGTAGGGGGCGGGCATCTGACATCGCCGGATGTCAGCTGCCCGCCCCCATACATGATTTCATACGGACAAGTGTCCGTGTGGTCTAGGGTGGCGGGAGCTGGTGGAGCGTGCGGCCCTGCATTCGATGTTCGGCGACCATCGAATGCAGGGGCTGCTCCCAAGATGGAGGAGGCGTTTCCCCGTCCACTTTCATGCGGACCGCCACATATCCGCGTACGGACGGAGGTGGCGATCCGTATGGAAGGCGGGGATTCGCCTGCACGGTCCTGGCCGCATATTTATGATCTGGCCGCACCGATCAGAATAAGGGCCATAGTGACAAAGTACATAATAACAGTATGAGTATATTATTAGTCGCCTACCCACTACCAGTTGAGGCCGGCTGTCTCTGTTCATGAACAGCCATTGACAAATGAAATTGTGAGAACGTGTGGAGCTGCACCGCTCATCCATGCACAACCCAGTTAAAGCTGCTATTCCAATAGAGGTTGGCAGCCGCACAACTCACTTACCACTCTACTTGGAATAGGCCTCTCCTTAAAAGGGCCTGATCTATTGCACAGCCCTAGGCCCACCTCACATCCACAGACACGCGGTCTGATTTGCACCACAGGCCTAGTGCCTGCCTAATACCTCTCCAGTCTTTGCTTGGGCCTAGAGCATAAGTCACCTTATAATAAAGGAAAACAAGAAAAGAAATGCTCGGATTCTAGGTAAGGATTATAGCCAGTTTTAGCAGATTAAAAATAACATTTATAGAGTACAGTACAATAATAAACATGGATTAGCAATAAATCATATACAATTTCATAATCAATACAATAGGTACCGACCGATAACATACATAGAAACTAGATTTAAAAAAAATATACTGATAAAAGTCTCCTTTTATTTAGGAGAAAAAAAGTGTTTAGTAGAAATAAAAAACAGCTTAATGAATCCACTGGTGCCAACTTTATAATATTAATAAGATATCAGCCATTTGTTAGTAATGTTAATATCCAGGCAATCCAATAATAATGCAGCACAAAGGTCTGGAACAATTCAGCAATCACTGCCAATCCTTGATCTCACCTCTATTCTCTGCTCCCTCTCTGCAGAAGGACTGAGCGCTCCTGTCTATCATAAGAAGCTGGGAGGGGGGAAATTATGACAGGATGAGCCCTGTTTGGCTCGCTGCGGTCGCTCCTCATTGGCGTGCCATTCAGAATACTGTAGCCGTATTGGAGGATCTTGAGTCCTTTTAATAGAAAAATGAAATGAAGGGGGAAATTTACCAATATGAAAAACCTAGTTTTTCGTATTGGTATTTTCCCTACGGTTGCATACGACTGTTTAAGTCATATGCAAACTCGTGTTCCGGAGGGGGATTTACAAAGCAGTCAGATACGACTGCTTTGTAACCCTCCGATGGTGTAGCCATCCGTATTAGCGGCCGTATATATGGCCGCTAATACGAATTATTTCTAGCAGTCTGCACGGATCAGTCAGATCCGTGCAGGCTGCAGAGTGTAAAAAAAAATAGAAAAAATAAATAAATAAATAAAAAAACGGCGTGGGGTCCCCCCCACAGCCGAAACCAGCACCAGGCTGAAGGAGCCGGGGCCAGTAATTAAAAATCAGGGAACCCGACAAATAGGGGTTCCCCGATTTTTAACAACCAGCCCCAGGCTCCAGGTCCGGGGCTGGTTCCCAAAATACGGGGGACAAAATGACTAGGGGTCCCCCGTATTTTAAGAACCAGCCCCAGACCAAACAAGCCAGCAGGGTAATGTCACAGCCGGGGGACACTTATAATATAAGGTCCCGCGGCCAAAACATTAACCCTACCGACCAGTCAGCCTGGCCAGGGGCCCTGGGGGAGTGGGGACCCCCCCAATGAAGGGGTCCCCCCCCTCCAGGACTTACCTGACCAGGCTGAAGCCTGGTGCTGTCCTCGATGCCCCTGGGCGGTGGGCATCGAGCTGATAAATGGTGTAAAAAAATAGATAAACTATTGTTTTTTACTGTGGCACTACAAGTGCCAGCAAGCCTCCCCAGCAAGCTGGGACTTGGAGAACCACAAGTCCCAGCCTGCTGGGCATTAAAGGGCCCGCTGGCACTTGTAGTTCCACAGTTAAAAAAATAGTGCACAAAACACACACTGACACACTTTTAAAATAAAACTTTAATACACCCATTACACACATACTAATACTTACCTATCTTCTTCCCGTAGGTAGCCCTGGTCCTGATGTCCTCCGGTCCTGTGTCGGCGTTCCTCTTCATGTCGACGTCCTTCTTGAAGTCGACGTCCCTGTCGGCGATGGCGTCCGGTGTCCGGGTCCGACGAAATCCATGGAGGAAGCTGTGGAAGGAAACCATACTCACCTGTCCCAGCGCGACGTAGTCCAGGTAAGGGTCTTTGCAAAAAAACAAACCGACACCCCGAATCCAGCCGGACAGAGAGCCGCACGGTGTTTACATCGTGCGGCTCCGCCTCCCGAATGCCGCTATTGGCCGCCTTGCGGCCTAGCGGCCAATCAGGAGCCAAAGCGGCCAATAGCGGCATTCGGGAGGCGGAGCCGCACGATGTAAACAAACACCGTGCGTCTCCGTGTCCGGCTGGTTTCGGGTTGTCGGTTTGTTTTTTTGCAAAGACCCTTACCTGGACTACGTCGCGCTGGGACAGGTGAGTATGGTTTCCTTCCACAGCTTCCTCCATGGATTTCGTCGGACCCGGACACCGGACGCCATCGCCGACAGGGACGTCGACTTCAAGAAGGACGTCGACATGAAGAGGAACGCCGACACAGGACCGGAGGACATCAGGACCAGGGCTACCTACGGGAAGAAGATAGGTAAGTATTAGTATGTGTGTAATGGGTGTATTAAAGTTTTATTTTAAAAGTGTGTCAGTGTGTGTTTTGTGCACTATTTTTTTAACTGTGGAACTACAAGTGCCAGCGGGCCCTTTAATGCCCAGCAGGCTGGGACTTGTGGTTCTCCAAGTCCCAGCTTGCTGGGGAGGCTTGCTGGCACTTGTAGTGCCACAGTAAAAAACAATAGTTTATCTATTTTTTACACCATTTATCAGCTCGATGCCCACCGCCCAGGGGCATCGAGGACAGCACCAGGCTTCAGCCTGGTCAGGTAAGTCCTGGAGGGGGGGGACCCCTTCATTGGGGGGGTCCCCACTCCCCCAGGGCCCCTGGCCAGGCTGACTGGTCGGTAGGGTTAATGTTTTGGCCGCGGGACCTTATATTATAAGTGTCCCCCGGCTGTGACATTACCCTGCTGGCTTGTTTGGTCTGGGGCTGGTTCTTAAAATACGGGGGACCCCTAGTCATTTTGTCCCCCGTATTTTGGGAACCAGCCCCGGACCTGGAGCCTGGGGCTGGTTGTTAAAAATCGGGGAACCCCTATTTGTCGGGTTCCCTGATTTTTAATTACCGGCCCCGGCTCCTTCAGCCTGGTGCTGGTTTCGGCTGTGGGGGGGACCCCACGACGTTTTTTTTTTTAATATTTAATTTTTTTTCTATTTTTTTACACTGCAGCCTGCACGGATCTGACTGATCCGTGCAGGCTAAAACGCAAATAGAACAGGAAAATGGTGTTCTATTTTCCTGTCGTATTTGCGTGGGTGTTTTACACCACTAAGCAGCCGTATTGTCAGTACGGCTGCTTAGTAAATCAGAAACCACCATTCTTTTGAATGGTGATTTCTGTCGTATCCTATCGATGGTGTAGGGCATTCGTATTTGTAACTACAAATACAAATGTTCCATCTTTAGGACTACGAATTGTTGTATTTTTGGGATTGTAAATCCCGAAAATACAAATTCGTAAAAAAAAGGTGTATTTCTCCCTACGAATACACCTTTTTTCTACGAATCCATTTTGGTAAATGTCCCCCGATATGTCCATCAAGCCTATTCTACTGAATAACATTGTTTTATTAGCAATGTTCCAAAAAAGGTACATACTTACTAATGTAAGTATCTTTGAAAAAATGTCAAATATACTGCAGCTTTCTTTAAAAGGAATAGAAAGTGAAACACATTAAGATGTATTTATTTTCTGTGTACAAATCAAGAGAATGTTGTTCATTCTACACATGATCTTCATCGGAGGATGAATATCTAATATACTGCATTGAGTGTACTGTGCCTCCAGCGCTCGGCCTGTGTACACTGCTACAACGTACAAAGACTGCATGAAAAGCCAGGTCTCAGAAGCTATTTTGGCAACACAATGTTCTCTCCAGGCCATAATATCTCGTTTTTATTGTAAAATCATTACAGCCACTCACTCAGGAATGTCTGATACGTAAGTCATTGTGAATTCTGACCCATGTGTATCTGGGCATCACAAGCTTTTTCAGCGTTTTGTAATTAATTGAGCTTTTGTACATTATTCCAGAGTGGATCATTAAACACAACCTCATAATAATTGTGGGTTTACAATTAATCGTACAACATTAACTTTTTGTACAACATTAACATTATCTGGCAGTAATAAAATAAGAAATGTATATATTATATGATGTGCTTTGTGTATCATTAATATATAATTGCACAGTTCCACTGCAGATATTCTAAGTATTATCGCAAAACTCTACTACGAACATATAGGAAAATAAAGAACAGCGCAAGGAATGAATATAAAATAATTTATAATGACAGAAAACTGTATTTAATAAAAGAATAAACCCCTATGTCAAAGTCAAAGCATCAAAAGAACATTTATATGCACATAATATAGTATTAATAACCTTTGCTAAGAGTGAAAACCCTGAAAGATTATTACAGAAATAATATGCAGGGGGATAGTGTGGGCGCTTCATATCAAGCTGGTAGGCCAAACTGCAGTTACCGTAAGTCAAATTGGTGTGTCTATCCCAAATACGTAAACAAGAAAAGGGTAACTGTGAATAACTGCACTAAAAATCAGGTAGTGCAACAATGAATTTCATTGAAACCTCAATTTAATAATAAAATTGTATTTGTAAAGTTAAAAGAAGTAATAAAATAATTGTGATGGTGACAAATTTATTGCAGTCCTTCATAACAAATTATATTCACCCATAAGTCCAATGGTTTATCAAAGGTAGCAATCTACAGTACAACTTCACACGGACATCAGCACCCTTTATTCTTGTGACCGGACCAGCCTCTAAAGATCCCCTCTGCAGCCAGAGACAGTACATCCAGCTCAGGAGGACCCTTTCACATCACTCACAGGCTTCCACTTGCAGGAGAATTGCACCCTTCACCAATCCTCCAGCTAAGGGACTCCTCACTATTCAGCTGTAACACTTCTGGGAGCACTACATAGTAAATCACCATAGGAATGGACACAAACAGCATAAAAGTCCATTGGACTTATTGGTGAATATAGCTTGACATAAAGGACTGCATTAAAGCTGCATTGAGCTTTGTGCTGAGCAACACTGAATCGCTCAGCACAGAGCGCTGCACCGGCAATGTGTGCTGAGAGATCTGTCACTGCCCCTGTTCTCAATAGAGAGAACACGGGCAATGACTAGATATTTCAAGCAAGCTTGAAATAGCTATCCTGGTGATAGTGACGCTATGGGGCATACACACACAGCAATGTGTGCTTCATTTCTAAGAGATCTAGTCAGATCGCTTAGAAACGGGGCTTAATACACCCCGTGTGTATGTCCCATAAGATAGTTAGTCCTCTTAATTAGCACCAAAGAAAAAAAAGACAGATTTATATTTGATGGATAATGAGATAATATAGTGGATAGCCTATAGGTGGCCAAACATCAGAAAGACCGGTCTTACAATCATGATTGTGTCCAATTTCCCTTCAACTCCTCGGCAGTCCTTGGTGGTTTTTGGACACACAATATACTCACAACCTGTCATACAATCCGTCGTACAATCCATCTGCTGCATGATTGTATGATTGAAGCTTCATTTAAAAAGGGGCTGGCCTACTAGGATCAAAAGTATAGGAGTACCAAAAATCCTGTTTTTATATTTATTTTTTTAATTTACAGGTTGCCAGCAACTACCAATCTGCTCACATCTGCTGTGTTATGCCATTATTAAATAGCCCGAATGCATCAATCCTCTGTTTTTAAGGCCCATACACACTTGACGAGTTTCAGCTGAAAATCGGTCAAAACAGCCGTTTTGAGCGATTTTCGGCTGAAAATCGCCCAGTGTGTATGCCCCAGAGATTGCCGACTAGCGAAGAAGCGCGCACCCGCTTCATCGCATCAATGATCCAAATGAATGCATACCGTACTTACTCTCCGCTAGGTGAAGAGACCTGTAGAGCTATATATATTAGCAGCCACTATATGGTCATATCAGCCCACATAGATATCTATGGGGGTGGCATTTGCAGTTGGAAATAGAGGGAACCCTGAACAAGGTTGTATTTTGTGGGAAGAGCCACAAATATGTCATATATGTATGCTTGTCTGTGATATCAGCGCTAACAATTCTAATTACACAAGCAAACATTCATTTTCAACACCAATTAACTAACCTCACCAATTAATATTTTTATTTTTTACTAGGCTCATTAACTATAGTGCAACCCTAGGCAAAACACGTTATTATAAAACCCCATCCTCTTCTTTTGCCATCATATTTCCACTAAGAAGCTTCATCACTGACTGGAACTTACAATCAGGACTGCCACCAGAAATTGTGGGGCTCTGGACAGACAAAATAAATAGGGCCCCATTTCCATTTTCTGAACCCCAGCTTGCCTGGTGTGACCTCTGTTGTCTGCAGCACTGTCCGCACTACTCAGCCTCTACATTGCTTCAAGGGAAATGTGAACTTTCATTTTGGCAAATTAGACTTAATAGGCTCCAGTCCTGGGCCCCCTTTCTGTCTGGACCCTAGACTGGAGTCCCCGATTACACCCCCCCCCCCCCCCGCCTCCCCTTCCCGATGGCCACCGTGATTACAGTATGTTGCAGTAGAAGGCTGCAGCCATACAAATCCATCACTCACTGCTTATAGGGGATCCTCCTGAAAAATGACAGCTACAGAGGTACAAAATATTTTGAATATTAAATACATCCAACGTCTAGTTGCCCCTTTAAGTAATTTGGCTTATCTATATGCACATTGTTCTATCCTATACCTGTTATCTGTTATGTAGCCCTATGGCTAAACTGGCTCATTTATACTTAATCACTGGGGCATGTTGACAGCTTCTTATGCAGCGTGAACTCAAATATGAAAATCACTTGAAGACTTTACTAACAACAAAGAAGTATTAAGTGGAAAATTATGATACTGCCTTAAGCAGGAGCATCTCCAATCACAACTATCTTGCAGGCTCACACATTTAATTGCTTAGACTCCCACTCCACAGAAAGCCATTCTGCAACTTTTGGAGGCAAATTGGTAATTTACATGTTTCAGCATAAAAGGTTTGCTGCCCAGGAGGGCAACAAGCAGCTGTCGCAGATCTAATAATATGCTGTCAAATATGAGTACGTACAGTGTTGGTTTTGTCCTAGGGGGGGAGGGGGGGTGATAAGAAGAGAACTGTGATATTGTTATTTAAAAAGTATAATAAACTATTGTTGTTCCTCTTGGCAACAAGATAAGTGAATCAGATTATGTTATATGTTGATTTAAGTATCCAGTGATATTCTGGTTTGCAATAAAGCATTTTACTACGGAATGTTTGTTTTCGTAAACATTAGAATTGAAGTTTTTGCATTTAGAAGACGTAATTATGTGAAGTAAAAAAGTTTTCTGCAGTTATATCTGTTATTTCTATTTTTATGATCCTTTCAAGTAATAGTGATATATGTGTGTGTGTGTGTGTGTGTGTGTGTGTGTGTGTGTGTGTGTGTGTGTGTGTGTGTGTGTGTGTGTGTGTGTGTGTGTGTGTAATATTTGTCAAGTGGGTATTCTTTGGATTGGAGGAAACATTTAATGAAGAGTAACCAAGTGACTGATTATAAATGAGAAATAGTTTATTATACAAATAACAATCATACAAAAGTAATACTTAACTCTTGTCTATGTGATCACGATATACGGATGCATCGTCTTCTTGTTTCAAATCCGAGGAGACCCATCATTAGTAATGAAATGCTAAGATAATAATAACAACACATCAGGCACCATTCTGATTGAAGTTCTATGGTCCTGGTTGAGTTTACTTCTTGGTCTCAGGCTTCCAGTATATACCCTAAACTGGTTGCTGGACTCCTGGTTGTTAACCTATAATCCTTTGTCTTGTTTCATCCTATTTTCTGTTTTCAACTGAAATTTGGACCTACTGTATGCTCTGTTTATTCACTGTTTGTTAAGCTACAGTATGTACACACGGCGTGATTTGGGCTATTGATTTGGACTATATAGTAAAAATCAGTAGCAAGCTGCTGCTAGGATGGAGTCAGAGCTGGTGGGCGGGCATATGGCTCATGTCCCTTGTTTCATCCTTTCCCTGCTCCACCAGCTCCTCCCGCCTCATGCTTCCAACTTCTTCAGGCTGCTGCTTCTGCAGCGAGTCTCCACCCTGCCCAGCAATAGTACTCCTTGCTTTCCTGGAACACTGCCCCAGATTCCCCTGCTTCTTGGCACTATCCTTCCCCTTCTTCTTCTTGGGCGGCATTGTAAAGTGATCCCCGGTGCCCTGGATGGCATCCTGTTACTAAACAACAGGGTGAGAGGCAGCTCCCGAAGCCCAGGAGACCCTGGAGTACAATAGAGGATCACTTTTGTTATGGGAGGTCATAGGAGAGGGGTCACTATGGTTTTCGGGTGATAAGAAGAGAACTGTAATATTGTTATTTAAAAAGTATAATAAACTATTGTTGTTCATCTTGGCAACAAGATAAGTGAATCAGATTATATTATATGTTGATTTAAGTATCCAAGGCAAACTAAATGAGTTGACAGCCGGAATGCTTTAGACTGGCGAGAACAATTACTTTGAATAGGCTAATCAATTCATAGTCAATAGACTTTTTTTTTTTAGGCAGAAAATAAGCTGTTTCCGCCAAAACAGACCTAATGACCAACACTGAATACCCCCCTTAGTCACTTTTCATTCGATATTTCAGCCCGATCCTTTGGAATTGGATGAAAAGTGGCCAAAACTTACTAGTGTGTGGCAACTTATATAGCAAGTATAAACCACAATAGTTCCATACTTCATGCAGATACATATTCCTTATTCAGATCTGATCGCAGTACAAATTTGTTCTCAAAATGGGAAAACCATGTGCACTGCAGGTGGGGCACATGTAACATGTGCAGAGGAAGTTAAATTTGGGTGGGGTGTGTTGAAACTGAAATCTAAATTGCAGTGTAAAAATAATACAGCCAGTATTTACCCTGCACAGAAACAAAATAACTCACACAAATCTAACTCTCTCTGCACATGTTACATCTGCCCCACCTGCAGTGCACATGGTTTTGCCCATTTTGAGAACAAATTTGTACTGCGATCAGATCTGAATAAGGGCCCTAGTACAAGACCGTTTTTACCTGCAGGCAAAGCTTTTAACTTGTACCCTTTGCATTGCAGCATGGTTTTTCCAGGTGCTAATTTCAGAGCAATGTGTTCCTGGCTAATATGTCAACCGATTGGTTGACATACTGTACAGTATTGAACATTTTGCCACTGCTCAAGCTTATTAGTAGCACTATACTTGTGACCTGATGATCTTTTTTATTTCCGTCAGAGTGAGGATTTATTAGCAAGTGATTGACATTGTGGAAGGTAATGGTGTCATCCTGTATGCAGTTATAATGGCTCCTGTGTCTTACTGCCAGTGGTTGTGCTGTGTGACCATAGGGTTAAACAGAAGGTCTATGTTTGACCGATGTGCACCAGATGGTTATGTTTTCCATCTTTAAGTTGCAGTTCAGAGACCCCGCTAGTGGGACCCTCAGTACAATCCTGGGCTACACATTTGCATGTTTCCAAGGTATACAAATTTGCTGCTGTGAAGGCATTTGGGTACATCAGGCCCACAGACAGAAATTTGAAGAAGTCAAGACTATTGTCTATAAAATAAACCCCACTTACACTTGCATTAGGAAATACGGGGCTGGACAGGGTCCCGACAGTCGGGATAATGACTGTCGGGATCCCGACTGTCAGACCCCTATACCCCACCCAGGAAATACTGTGCATAATGCAGCTCCCAATGGGTTAGCAGTCCATGCCCCAAATTAACAATGTTCTGTACTTTGTGCATGTCATGGATCTGTACTGTGCACGCCCTGGATCTGTACTGTGCACGCCCTGGATCTGTACTGTGCACGCCCTGGATCTGTACTTTGCATGCCCTGGATCTGTACTGTGCACGCCCTGGATCTGTACCGTGCACGCCCTGGATCTGTACCGTGCACGCCCTGGATCTGTACCGTGCATGCCCTGGATCTGTACTTTGCATGCCCTGGATCTGTAACGTGCATGCCCTGGATCTGTACTGTGCACGCCCTGGATCTGTACCGTGCATGCCCTGGATCTGTACTGTGCATGCCCTGGATCTGTACTTTGCATGCCCTGGATCTGTACGTGCATGCCCTGGATCTGTACCGTGCACGCCCTGGATCTGTACCGTGCACGCCCTGCCTCTTGGAAACGGGTAGGGGCTGCATGGCTCATGCAGCTTGCCAGTGGTGTCAAAGCTTTTACGATGCCCCATCCTGTGACGCATAACAGATCACTAATATAAGCAGATGGATTAACTCCGTCCTCATGCTGGCTTACAGTATCAGTGCTATTGCTGCTGCTTGTTATGTATCTGAATCAGTTGGGAGGTTATAGAGTTAATGCAAACTACTTTTTTTTTAAGTGGATATTTTATATTTAAAGATAGGTAATATTTCAGCACAATTATTACATATTTCAGTTAAAAGTTCAGCACACACCACAACTCAGCAATGTATTGTTGATTAATATAACTGACAAGCTAGAATGAGGAATACGGATAAGATCAGCAAAAGCAGAGTAGTGTAAATTTGTACTTATATGACACACGGGAGTCTAGGCTGTTAGAAGGAAAATAATTGCTTAACAAGCCCTTTTTACCAACTTCTCCTTTATAAGCACTTATACTGTTGGCTGATTTACCAAAGTGGAGAAAACCTCTATTGCCTATACCACCTGGTATTTCCGCCAGTGCAGTTGTGTTTTTTTTTCTAATGGTAACATTTCACCATCCAAAGTGTAATCAACCCTTTCATTAAAGAGTCTTTTCTGTTTTTCTCCTAAAATATTGATAATTTCCACTATTGTATTATTTTTATTACATTATGTTTAGTTGTGTAGAGCATTTATCATAGATTCTGTCCTTTGAAGTCTCCTCTCCAGAGAAGGAGGGGAAACTGTAAGACACTAGGCCCGATCTGCAAATTGCATAATTTCCTGTCATTTAGCCCCACCCCAATCCATACAGTGCTGCAATTACATTTCATTAGAAAGTGGGTGGGAAGTAGGAAATCCAGCCACTCTTCTGTAGAAGCGGGGGTCTGGCCAAGATCGTGAGTCTCCTGCAACTTGCGGGACAGTAGGCAAGTATGAATTTATTACACTGATTTGCTACTGCAGATAAATGCAGTTCTACACTGATGCTCATAGTGCAGAGCCGGATTACCCACAAGTCAGTATTGTTAGACTCTTAGGGACTGGTGGATCATAGGGGGTCTATTTGCAATCACACTGGCATGTATTTTAATATTGTTTTATTTTTATTATTTTTCCAGTCATATCATATACTGTAAAACTTCCCACCAGGTCTGTAAGCCGTTGTGTGGCCACTGTACGCATTCATAGCATTCCTTCAAATCTCATACTTCGGATAGGGATGGCCATCAACCATCGATGATTCAAAATCATCAATGCTTTATGGCTTATGTCGAATACTTTGCCATCGATGGGGGAGAACCAGATGCTTTCCCTCCTTCGATGGCACTGCAAAACCAATGCTTTGTTTTTTCTTTTCAAGGTGCGGGGACACGGAGCATAGCTCCGCCCCAGACAATCCTGAAGCATGTTCCCACATTCTGATTGGCCCATGGGACAGCCAGTCAAAGAAAATGGATGACCATTGATAGGTAAAACTATCGATGGTCATCCATCATATAGTTTGTCTCTATCGACGGCTGGTTGCAGTATCACCATCAATGGCAATCATCGATGGAGACAGCACCGATGCCATCCCTACTAAGTGGCTTTACATCTACTTATCCTGTTTTCCACCACCTACTACTTTAAATGGCCAGCTGATAGGTCAGAAACCAGGTCCCTCCCCCTGTGTGATCCTTCTTCTGGAAAAAAAGTGTTTGAATGTCCAGGTTGGGTACAGGCAGGGGGAGGGGCAGTGCTTACATACAATCAGACACTGCTCACACTACATCATACGCACTCTGAACACTGCACTATGCTATAAATTAACACTACAAACACTATACCAGAGGTTCCCAAACGCGGTCCTCAAGGCACCCCAACGGTCCAGGTATTCAGTATATCCATGCTTGGCCACAGGTGACTTAATTAGTAACTCAGTCAGTCTGATTTAATCATCTGTGCTGAGCCATGGATATACCTAAAACCTTGACCGTTGGGGTGCCTTCATGGCCACGTTTGGGAACCTCTGCACTATACTGTAAATGAACCTTAGTATACAGCACATTTTAACTTTAGACTGACTTTCTAAATGCAATGCAAGCATTTTTGGCAAATTCTAGATATAATCCTTTTAAAATCCTAAATTCTATGCAGCTTTGTGATACTGGCCCCTATAGAAATGGCACATTGTAGCCGAAATAAACTTACAAGCAGAGGATAGGTTCATCCAAGTGCAATTTCTTGTGCTCCGAATACTGCATAAACAAAAGTTATAAAAGTCAATGATCAATGCTTAGATTAGCGGCTTAATAATAAGAATTGCATAGCTTATGTTGGCGACTCATCTCATCAGTGCTATTAAAATATTCCAAGTTCAAAGTACACAATGACCGCCCTCTACTAATGCAGCAGTTTTGACATGGTTTCATTACAGGAATTATTCTTGGTGTTGCTAAGTCATTCCTACTGTGATTGAGTCACTGATCATCTCTGCGGATTGCATTAATTGTGATAACTTTTGGTTATAGATTAGACGTTCTAATGCCATAAAAAATACAACTTTTATTCAGTACAACATGGATCCTAATTTGAGTTGCTGGTTTTCTCATCTTGATACACTGCTTTAATAGGAATCCCTTAATGGGGATCAAAGAGTTAAAGATTTGATGTGGAAGCTCAGTGACCATAAAGCAAAATTTGGCTGGGATACAACATGCAGGATGCCGGCAGTCACTATACTGATGCCAGAATCCCGACTCTGGTCAGAAGACCGGCCTGGGAATCCCAGCTGTCATCCTCCCAAATGTACAGTCAGTATGTTGGCATGGTTAGGGTTCAGATGGTTTACATAGTGTAGGCGTGGGGGTTTCCGGTTATGGTGGGATGGAGAGGAGGCTTGTTTAGGGCTAGGCACTAAGGAGCTATGGTTAGGTTTAGACTGCAGGAAGGGATGGTTGGGGGGTAGAGGGGGGGGGGATTCTAGAATACTACCCCCCCCCCCTCCCCCCAATTGTAGGGATTCTGCAATACCATCCCGTTTCGCCAAGGAGTTTATAGCACTTACTTCTTCTTAAAACATCTGTAGCAGTTGCCTTTTACCAGGAAATCCAAAAACAAATGGATGCATTGCCATAACTAGGGCAGTGTGAGATGTGCCGTGGCACTGAGTGGTGCAGGGCAAGAGGTGCTGTTCAGTGACACTCGTCATATTCTATTTTAATCTTTCTCACTTGTAACTTCTCCGCTTTGATCCCTGACATCCCCTGGTTGCTCCTATTTCCTCCAGTCTCAAATGTCCTTTTTGGCCCAGAGCAATTGAAAGTGTACTTATTGCTCTGGGCTGGTCTATCATCAGAACTTGTGGGGCCTGGGAGTGACAAAATAGGCAGAGTCCTCCCTGGAGGGGTCAGAGCTGTGGATACTGTGGGCAGAGCAACAGCAGGGGTGGGACATAAATTGGTGTATAAACCAGTTTTAAAAAGTACTTGTCAAGTCATCTCCACCTCTCTCTCTCTCTATCTCTCTCTCTATCTCTATCTATCTCTCTCACACACACACACACTCTCACACACTCTCACACAGCCATTCTCCATCTACCCCCCCCCCCCCCACACACACACACACACATACAGTATAACTCACAGTCAAAGGCGCAACGGAACGAAGGTGCAACGGGGTTCCCAGCCAGCAGATTTTCTGGCACTTGGTGATGATGCCATCTCCAAGCGCCGGCACTGCCTGTGCGCAGGGTGATTGGTGCCGATTTGGGAATATCCAGGATCAGCACTGTAGTGTAAATGCAGTGAATCCCATAACTGACCCGTATTGGAACCGTGTTCCAAATACCGTGTCAGATCTAAAATGTTGGGGTAAAATCTGTATAAATGTTTAGCACTTAAACTATTGAAGAAACCTGGCAATACACAGTGGCCATTCTAAGCCTCTTCTAGGCTGGTGGTTTCTTGGGGCATGATTTCCCACCTTTTTATCCGGAGAGGAGCAGTTATCAGCCATTCGTGAAGGGGGATGAGACATAGCCAAACATCATGAATCCTTGTGCCCCCTGCCCTCCCCCCCTGTAGAGCCTCAGATTGCTGATACTTTACCGGCAGTGGGAGGGGAATGCAGGGGTCAAGAGGGTATGCAGCTATGTCTTGGGTTGAGAGTTCCGAACCTGCATAATCTGGTATATATCGTTCCCTTTTATTGTCTCTTTATATTTGAATCAGTGGATGTTTGAAAAACTAAAAATACAGCTGCTCTTGTGTCATCATTGCTTCACATGTTTTGCACTCGGGAGGAACCTGTACCAATGCATTTGCTGTTTGTGTTATGATATCCCGATGAATATGACAGCCTTGGTTAAATGATATGCTGCGTATTGTTAGAAACGGTTTGTGCAGTGGCGCGGGCAGATTGTATCATGACAGGATGTGTAGCTAATAAGAATCCAAATTTCTCTGGACATCCAGATATATGATGTAAAAGGAAATAATGTGACAGTCTCTACACAATTAAGCAGCATTAGCAAGATTGTAGTCACAGATGGTGGAGTGCTGCAGGAGAAATGCAACAAAGCCTGCTCCATAAGACAATGGGGGAAATATGGCCGATATACGCTACGAATGGATACAACCTGGATCAGCCCGAAAATACTAATTGTGAATAAGGCAAATTTACTAAGCTGCCGTATTGTCACGATTCGGATTTTCTGATGGCCTAATATATATATATATATATATATATATATATATATATATATATATATATATATATGTATAGTTAGGTAGTTTGTTGTAGTGATTGCTGGGCCCCCTGTGTTTGTATTTACTAGAGTGTGTGGTCACAGGCCTCTGCACCCCATCCTGGTAAGTGGGTGCTGTTTGCACCTCATTCTTAGGAATGACGAGTGTGTTGGTACTTCTGTATCTATCCATATATATATATATATATATATTGGCAGGGACAGCATATTTCCACATGAGGGTGATTGGCTAATTAGCAGCACCTGTGGCTTCCTGATATATGTGTGTCTAGGGCAGGAGGTCATTGCTCCCAATGCTAAAAAGCAGCTGGGTGATATTCCGGTAATGTAATATTACGTTAGGTGCTTTGGAGTGTAAGCTGACTTTGAAAACTGTGGAAAACCCTGCAATGCTGTAACCTTGCTTGCCTACATGTTAACCTGCTACTAAATAAAGACCCAGACTTCATCTATATCCAGCATATGTGATTCCTTATCACAATATATATATATATATATATATATATATATATATATAACACATACATGGAGAAGGGATTGAGTGACCACTGGTGTTATATACTGTGGTTTCTGTGACCCAAATATAGATCTCAGAATGGTATATTTTAACTGCTGTTTCTGTGATATTTTGGTGTTTTATAATTAATGTCCACTTTTTTATATGTTTATATCTAAAATAAAACTACTGTTAATTTGATATCAAATATTAGTAGTACAGGTATCTGGTTCTTTCTGAGATCTATATGTAGTCTTTAGTTACATAATATATTATTGGCTACCATTAGACTGAGGGCTGCCATTTGTTGTTAACCTTTATTCTCTCAGCGTAGTTAGGAGGATCACAAGGACATTCCATCAGACAGAAGTGTAACCGGTGTGCCTTGTAACCTGCCTCTTCCATAACTCTGTACAACGGTATTACAGGGTACACCATTTACAAGCGATGGGCGCAAGTTGATGATGTTTGTAACTTGTTCATGTTATGCGATATAGCTCTGCTGTAATTCTCTGTAGTTTGTGCATATGTGCCTATCGCTGAGATTTGCAATGCCTTCTTAAAGCACAATGTCAGGAAACATTGGAGTGTACAGTATACTGTATATCTGTTTACACATAGTGCATTGTTAGAATTATTAAACAAGTACTGTATTTGTCTTTTTCAGGTATACAGAAGTGACTAAAAGCTTACGGTAATTAATACATTTTATTCATATAATAAATGTCATCAGCCTAAATGATTTTATTGTATTAACTAACATTGTCATTTTTATGCATTGTTACTGGTGCTAAGACACCTGCTTGTATGAAATAAATTAATTCTTATATTACATAATATCCCTTTCAGACAATCGCAAAAATCCAGGGAATTTTCACATGCATAATCCCAGGACTAGCGTATGTCTAAATGGCTGTACCTGGGATTTTAGACTACAAAAATTCTGGGTCCTGCGCAGCTGCTATGGACCCGGGATTTTTAAAAGTTTGGGATTGAACCGGGTTTACATTCCCAGGTAATATATCTGAAATGGGTATTATTTGTTTGTGGAACTTGCATATCAGTTTTTATATATATATAGTTTATCTTGAATTCTAATTTGTACTTTGGTGCATACTGTATACAATTTAGAGCAGCAGTTCTCAAACTGTGTCTCCTGACCCCAAAGTGGGTCCCGACCTTCTCAGCATGGGACTCGCGACTCCATGTTGCTGACCATCAGACTGATGACGTTTCTAATCTCAGTCAGTGATTCAAGGAGTCTTAAAAATCTGTTGAATTGTCTGTTATTTTAGACTCCTCCCATCATACTGTGACTCCACAATGCTGCCATGTATGTGCTGTCTGCTGACCACACATGTGATGTGATGACCTTCTGCAGTAACTTTTTGGGGTCCTGTCATTATTTGTATTGTCTGATGGGGTCCCAGAGCAAAATAGTTTGAGGACCACTGATTTAGAGAATAAAACTAGATAAATAATATTATCACCACACGTTCCCTCCTGTAATTGCACAGAGGAGCACCCTGTTGTTATTCTGTATGTTTCAACACAACAGAAAAACCCATAACCATGAAACACACCTAGAGCACATTCCATAAAAAAGATCTCCTATATGTGCTCAGTATTTACAAAGAGCAAACTGTTCTGAACACTTCAACTGTTCCAGGTTACGAATAAGATATATATATATATATATATATATATATATATATATATATATATATATATATATATATATAAAAGCCAATAATCCAATCGCGCTGTACAGACTAAAGAACCTTTTAAGGTTGGCTGCCTTACCACAATGTCCCCAGAGGGTTAGGAGACAATTACAACAATAATAACACCCACTTATGGTATGGCGCCTATTAAAAACGGAAAACAGTCCATAAATATGTAGATCCAATGTCAAGTGAAGCCAACAACGTGTATTCATCCAGAACTTGTTTATTAATCTTCAAGTTGTCACTGGAAACATGTTATACTTCCCAACGCGTTTCGTTAATCAAGACTTCATCAGGGGAAACAATGTAAAAGTCTTCAATGAGTAAATTGTGTATGCCAGATGCTTCTGGACAAAAGGTTGATGTCTCCTATTGTTTATTAGGAGGTGATCCAATATCGTGTGTGGTGAATTATTTTGTGTAGTAGTCGATGTGCATTCGATCATATGTCGATGCGATACCAATAAAGAATTAGGGACTGCTTAGCCTCCCCCGTAGTTCTATCCCAAATGGGACCAATGGAAATGATGTGGTGATCACTCTTCAGAACAAAACCACTGGCATCAATATCTCTCACTCTGATGTATTTCTCCAACTGGGCAGTCAGTTGCCTTCCCCAGTTGGAGAAAGACATCAGAGTGAGAGATATTGATGCCAGTGGTTTTGTTCTGAAGAGTGATCACCACATAATTTCCATTGGTCCCATTTGGGATAGAACTACGGGGGAGGATAAGCAGTCCCTAATTCTTTATTGGTATCGCATCGACATATGATCGAATGCACATCGACTACTACACAAAATAATTCACCACACACGATATTGGATCACCTCCTAATAAACAATAGGAGACATCAACCTTTTGTCCAGAAGCATCTGGCATACACAATTTACTCATTGAAGACTTATACATTGTTTCCCCTGATGAAGTCTTGATTGACGAAACGCGTTGGGATGTATAACATGTTTCCAGTGACAACTTGAATATTAATAAACAAGTTCTGGATGAATACACGTTGTTGGCTTCACTTGACATTGGATCTACATATTTATGGACTGTTTTCCGTTTTTAATAGGCGCCATACCATAAATGGGTGTTTTATATATATATATATATATATATATATATATATATATATACATATATGTTTACCAAAACTCAATACTCATACTTGCCTACTTTTAAAAACTAGTTTCAGGGAGATTATAGTTGGTAATAGAATTTTGCAAAGCATCACAATGAGGGGGCATGTCATGCTCCTCCCAACGGGCTTGTCTAGTTCCATATATGGAGAGATTGTGAAAAGAGATTGTGAACGTGGCACCTAGAAGCGTGGGTGTGTACTGCTACATCTCAGAGGAATCTTTTAAAATGACTAAGATCCAATGTAGATGAGCCCCAAAGCAGTTAGTAAGAGCTACTATACTTGGTAAAGTGCTGGGAAATGGTGCTGATGATTCAATGTAACTGTATCTATCTCTCATTCCTTTTTTTCCCCAAAAAATGTAACAGTGTAATATTGGCTAGTTGAAATGAGGGAGATTGGTAGACTAATGAGGGAGAGAGGGAGATTGCTGCTATTTCAGGGAATCTCCTGCAGAATGCAGGAGGGTAGGCAACTCTGTCAATACTTGTTACTTTGCCTGACATGCTTATATTTTGTTCTCAAGCTGTTGTCTAATTGAGTTTTAGGGGGGTATTCAATCTTCGGGTCACGGCAGACGAGCTTGCTCGCCTGCCGTGACCCAGTCCCGTTCTCGGTCAGCTCGACCGAGAACATGCAGGCGGGATTCAATGTCCCGCCTGCAGCGGGGCGAGAAGGGGGCGTGGCCGCGAGTTGCGGCCGGGAAGTGACGAGCTGCAGCCGGCAGCTCGTCACTTCCCGGCTGTTCTCGGCAGAACGAGCCCGACAGCTAGAGATGTCGGGCTCGTTCTGACAGGAAACCCTGTTCAATGCTGTCGGGGAAGACAGCATTGAATAGGGCCCGTCGAGCATCTCCACCACGGGAGATGCTCGACGGCGATTGAATCTCCCCCTAAATGTGATTCTAGCGTTTGAGTAAGACTTGAGACATCAGTTATTTGTATTTGTTTACGCTTGTGCTCATACATTATACTACTAAAGTAAATAAATAAATTGTTTATATGCAAGGATATGTGTGTGTATTATATGTAAGCTTCTTATCATCAATATCTACATTGTGATTTTATTTTACATGCTGTATATCTTAACCCTTTGAGTGCCAACATCTTTGTGAAAGATGTGCAAAAAATCCACAGAAACATTCCTCCTTTGTTATATAAATTCAAATAAAAAAATGTGTAAAAAAAAAGATAATATTTCCCATATAAGATAAAAATTACAGGTCATTATAATGAATTAAAATGTTTGCTTGGCAATTTTCACACCTACTTTGACAAATCTACGTGGCACCCAAAGGGATAAAAGACCAAAGTAAGACCAAATTCCTCTCATCCTTAGCTCTCGTGACTACAGTAAGACCAAATTCCTCTCATCCTTAGCTCTCGTGGGTTCCAAAGCTGTAAATGAATTCTCAGCGTTCCTGCACAGCCCAAATATTATTTCTTGTTAGTGGGGACCAAAAATAATACTCTTTACAGAAACCATGGTACTTGTGAGTTATCCGGGCGTCCGATTTTTAAATCGGGTCGGATCGGGACATCGCATCGCATCGCATGCGACCATCGGATGCGATGCGATGACCCGATTTTTCCATAGGAATCAATGTTAAAATTGACTGAGTCCATTTTAACATGGAATTCAATAGGAAAAAGGGTCCTTTTCATACCCCTACTATCCAAGTGGGCATGGAGTTGGATATAAACCTGTGGCGAGCGTAGCGAGCCACCGAGCCCGAAGCGTGGCGAGCGTAGCGAGCCCCGCGAGGGGACACGGAATACCGTCCCCTCGCGGGGCTCGCTTCGCTCGCCACGCTTCGGGCTCGGTGGCTCGCTACGCTCGCCACAGGTTTATATCCAACTCCATGCCCACTTGGATAGTAGGGGTATGAAAAGGACCCCTTTTTCCATAGGAATCATTTTAACATTGATTCCTATGGAAAAATCGGGTCATCGCATCCGATGGTCGCATGCGATGCGATGCGATGCGATATCGCATCGCATCGCATCTGATTGTATGCCTTAACTTAAGGCATACAATCAAAAAATCGGACGCCCGGATAACTCACAAGTACCGAAACCATTAATAAGTCCAGAGATGGGGAGGAGATCATGGATTTCCCTCCTCAAGGCTGCTATTCAGGAGGAGCAAGTGTTAGACTGTGGAGTCAGAAGGGGCCCAGAGGCACCAATGAGTACGACATGCTCCTGATATTTATGTATAGGAGAGAGATGTGGTGTGGTGTGGTCTTAGCAGTATGTAGGAGATATGTAGGTATGCAGAGAGATCTGGGAACCATGTTGGTATGTCCGAAGGAAATCACACATATAAGTACCTTTGACAGAGCTTCTGTGCATGCTCTTACACAGCTCATTGCCACATTTCTGTGTCCATGAGGCCTTTAGGCAGAGAACAGGGGTTCAAGAAGGTAGGAGCCCTAAACCATTTAATTTCTGATGACAGCCCTGGCTCCTGATACTGCCTTATATAATAATACAGCCACACAATTGCGCAATAAAGCTTGGTTCAAAACAAGAGGTTTCACTATTCCTCTTGAAATAATCATATGAATAGAAAGTGTTAAACCAATAGGTGCTAACTGGGTTACTCCACAATAACATTATACACATACTCATATAAAAATCTGGTAGGAATGTTTTGAAATAAATTGCTTTAGAAAAAAACCTTGAAAGAATGTCCTCTTGTTTGGAGAAATCTTGGGGCTGGAAAAAGTTGCTTGAAGTTGGACGTTACAGTGTACAAAATTCTCCAGGAACTTGGCCAATGTAATGGTACAGATGGAGCCGGCCTCATTTTTGCAGGGGCTGGCGATACTAGGGGCCACCAGCGGCCAGCTCTCGCCAGGGGCGCTCGCGCGCCCCGTTGCTGCGGAGCCGGCTATGGGTCCCGGCCACCTCCCCCAGTGTCCCTCACCGCCCCGCCATCCCCCTATCCCTGCCCGTCTCCCTGAAGTGGAGACGGGCAGGGACCCCCAGTGGCGCTGTCCTGAAACATGCGTCCCAGTCAAATGGAGCAACTCGGCACCGGCGATCAAAAGCGGAGACATTCTGGTGATCCCTGGCTAAAGAAGAGAGGCGCTCCATCTGTATATATTCAGGGGTAGAGGGCCTGGACTGTACACCCTAGCTACTAATAAAGGGACGTGCTATCTAACTGATACTGTGGGGGGTATTCAATCCTCTGCCGCTATTTCCGGTGGGGGAAAAAATGGTGGGTGCCTATTCAATGCTGTCTTTCCCGACAACATTGAGCAGGCATCTCGGCAGAACAGACCCGACTTTAGAAGCAGTTGTGCCTGTTCTGACAAGAACGGCCATGGATTGTCGAGCTCCCAGACGTATCTCGGCGTTCCACGGGTGTATCTCGTGGCCACGCCCCCGTTTTTGGTGCTCGCCAGGCGGGACATTGAATCCCGCCTGCCGAGATACAGTCAAGCGGGCCGAGAACGGGATCGGGTCACGAATGTCGGGCTGGCCCGGCAGTCGTGATCCGGGATTGAATACCGCCCTTAGTATTACAACATAGAAACAGGATGGCAGGTGCACCATATATCAATTTTTTTTTGTATGTAATATATGAGGTTTTTGGCTTAGTATTGGCCAATATTATAAGCCTACCCACCACTCATCAAGGTGATATCATCGGACAGGTCCCTAACATTATAGGGGTTGACCCCTGGGGTGCAGAGCACCTCCATTTAACATTCTTATGACTTTGTTTTTTATATATGTAACACTTATATGTAACACAACTATTTTTTCACTTTTTATAACACTTAACACCAAGCAGCCATTTCCACTTTTCTAACACTGCACTTCAACTTTATTTTTTTACTACAGGTTGAGTATCCCGTATCCAAAATGCTCGGGACCAGGAGAATTTTGGATAACGGATTATTCCGTATTTCGGAATATTTTAATATTTCAATGATGTATTTTTAAGTATCTTGCATTTATGCTGTATAAACACATAATATACACACAAATATATTTTATTACCACATAAAATACACACAAACATATTTTAATTGTTCAAAAAACAAGGTTTCAAAACGTGAAACAAAATGTGTGTACTATCTCAGCACTGAATTTGAATGCCAAGCAATCATTGTCTTGCACATATATAGTGCCAGTTACATATCATGTCCCCAGTGATGCTGTTACAAATGTCCCCAGTGAGTTTTGAGCAAAAAAAAATTTTTTTTTCACTTTCTGGAATGTCCGTATTTCGGAATAATTCGGATAACGGATTTTCGGATACGGGATACTCGACCTGTAATACTCTGATACCTCGCTGCCTTCTCTCTTTTTTTTAACACTAACTCTCTGATACTCCACTTTATCTTTTTATTTGTGTGGTGCCAGTGGGTGGTTTCAATGGGACGGTTTGGGGGTGCGCTGTTTCTACAATGCAATGGTGTGCATCTTTAACAATCCGAATGCAAATCCGATCCGGAGCATCTGATTTTTTATGACTGACCAGAGCGCATTGTACAATATAACAGTTGCCGGCCAGGATGTAATGTTAGTTAAGTTAGAGAGTATCTTGCCAAACTCTATATCATCAGACATAAATTAGAGCTTTGGGAGGAGGGGGGGGGGATTAGTTGTATTCAGCAATGTTGAAAATCAATTAAATATACACAATATCACCAGTGTGTATTTTGTTTAGAGGGAGATAAATCTTTAAGAGCGTGCTCCAGCAGCCAGCCCCTAATGGTACAATGTGCTGTGTACCAGCGACCAGCAATTTCTAGTCAATATGAGTACCTAGATATTCGTAGGCCCCATAGAAAAAGTTTGTAAGTGCCCCTTATTAAGCAACTGATAAATGTATGTAAAACATATTACTTACACAGCAAAGAGCAAACGCAGCGAGCCCCGCGAGGGGACGCAGAATACATGTAAAGTAATCCACGTCCCCTCGCTGCGCTCGGCACGCTTCAGGCTCGGTGGCTCGCTGCGCTCGCCACACTATATGTAATCGACTCCATGCATAGTTGGATAGTGGGGGTATGAAATCACCTATGGGTGACTATACAATGAAAAATCGGGTCTTTACAATGAAAAATCGCATTGCATCCCATCTCATGCCTTAAGTAGTGGCATGCAATGAAAAAATCGGGCGCCCAGTTAGTACATACAGTAAGTACCAAAATCTCTAGTCGCTGATGAAACTGATACACTGAGCAATATATTGCTGAGAGATATTAAGCCAAAATTGCTCAGCAACCATACTGCACCATGGGCCTTATTCTGGTCTGTGCGGCCGGAGCCGAATATGCAGCCAGGACCGTGCGTCCTAAACCCCACCTTCCGTATGGATCGCTCACTCCGTCCGAATGCGGTAAGCCGCTGACCGCACGGAACACGAGTGGATTTCTCATGTATACACCTCCTCCATCTTTGGGAACCTCCCCCATCATTCGATGGTCGCATACCATCGAATGCAGGACCGAGCGGTCAGGCAGCTCCCGCGAGCTCAGACCACTCGGGCATTTCTCCGTGCAAAAGCAGGGATCTGGGCGGGCAGCTGACATCCGGCAATGTCATATGTCCGCCCCCTACACGTGCGTCACGGCCGCATTACCATACGGACGCCCAGCGTTTTCATGGGAACGCCCATGAAACGCGGGGCGTATGCATATGTTAATGAGGCCAAACAGCCCTTCACGCCCCTCTCCTCCCCCTGTTCGTAGTGTAAACAATTCATGCGGAATTTGGACCTATGTCCCTTTCGCACATGCGCAGATATGCCTCTGCACATGCGCAAACACAAAACATCGGCGGAACGAACGCACGCGGACATATCCGCACCAACCAGAATAAGGGCCCATGTGTACACACCTTTACACTGTTTGTCTGGGAAACATTGTTTTAGCTATTTTGACAGAAATAACTGCATCTTGCATTTTATGGGTTATAGATAATGTTACAAATGTGTATTTGTTAGGAATGTGCTGTAATTGGGTGCTTGGAATTGATTTTGAGCATTCCAAGCACAGCTCACCCACAAAACTATCACTAATTATGTTAGACTTTCTGCTGAGTTCTATATTTGACATGGACAAAACATTTGGATCCAACTTCTACAGACAGCTCATATTCGGAGCAGAAAACCTCTGACTTTTAATGAACTTGAATGCTATTACATTAGTCCACTTTGGAAAATGTCCGATTTTTGCAGAAGAATTGGACATTTCCCAAAATCGAATCAAAACTCCGATTACATCCCAGTCAGAATTCAGTGATTCTGTGATTTTTAGTTCTGGAAAAAGCATGGTACATTTTACATTGGTATTACATAAACAAATGATTGGAATATGAGGAGACCAAAATGTCCCAAAACAGACTCAGCATGGGGCAGTATTCAATGCCCCAGCGAGGATGGCTTAATTTCTACGAGGAAAAGCCATCCTCGCCATCAAACCCTGTCGCCGTATTCAATGTTAGGGAAAAATCCTCGCTGTGAGAGGTCTCCGAGGATCCCTTTAAATGGTGATGATCGCTGCAAATGCAGTGAGTCCGGGGCGAGTTAGGGAATCAGCGAGGTGGAGACGGCGAGTGAAGGGAATGGAGTTGAATACTTAGACAGTGAGCTATCGGCACTGCTCACCATCATAGCTCAACGTCAGGTGCGCCACCTCAGCGATGTTATTGCATATGTACTAACATATGCAATTAGCATCACAATGTGGGATGCGATAATTTGGTCTACAGCTTGATGGTCGACAGTCATTAGGTCAACACCATTAGGTTGATATGGGAAAAGGTCAACATAGTTCTAGGTCCAAAGGTCATTAGTTTGACCAGTCATTAGTTCGACAGTGTCTAGGTCGACAGTCAAAAAGTCGACTGGGTTTTTCACTGTGTTTTGAGCCGACATGTGCCGACAGGTGGTATTTCATGCCCTATCATCCACTAGGGCCTTGATGGCTAACCTATGACATGCGTGTCACTCGTGACACACCAAGGCACTTCAACTGACACGGAATACAAAAAAGAGAAGAATATAGAATAATAACTGCGCACAAGAAACTGCTGCCTTTGGCCAACCAGGAGACTACCACATCTCAATACAATCCACACAAGTACAAGAGGTGGTCATAGTTGCTGTTTCCCCAAGGTGTTATAAAATCGAAGTTGATGAAGTCCCCAACATGTTAAATGGACTTCCCACTGATGGCTGTCCTTCGGTCCCGCCTTTATATATCTCTCAATACTGATAACTGACCTGGGGTGCAGGCCCTATGTACACATAAGGGTTTCTTTTTCCGTATCACATTAGCCAGATTCGGTATTGGTATATAGAACAGCCTTCATGTATCATATATTCACAGGCTTACTGACCTGTATTAGAAGCCCTATATTCACATATGGGTTTCTTTGTATCTTCTACAACCACTCAGATTAAACCAGGTTGCCATCAGGGCGCCCCTTGTTAATAGCACTCAGCTAGGGTAAGAACCCTATGTTCACCAAAAGGTTTCTTTGTTCGGCTATCTCCCATCAAATGATTCAGGAACAGGTTAGATCCACTTCTTCATGTACAAAAAGTTTTTATTTCCAATATACAATTGCGGTAAAAATTGTTTTAAAATTACATAAACGCACAATAAAAACAAAAATCAAAAATCAAGAACAGCACCTGGAGACTGTTTGAGGTTCCTTACATTCCGGATAGAAGGATCCCCAAACAAATTAAGATGGAGAAATTGCTGAAAGAAAACAAACAGCCAGTCTCAGCAAGCAGTCCAGGTTGGTTCCGCCACAACCAACATGTTTTGGGCTGCACTGAGCCCTTTCAAGGTGTGGAGATGGTGTGCAGGTAACCGGTATTTATACCTTCTACCAACAATGATCCTTCCTGGGTGTAATCAAAACTTGGAACAGATTTCCAACAACCATTCCAATATCAATAACATACATACAAATTACCAATACATATCATATTACCAATATACATAGCCTTCTAATCTAGTCTACATACTTCATCAATATAGTAAGTACTATTTATCATAAAAAATAGGATACCATAAATCCAGGTTTTTGTAATAGCCGCCAGCCGCTCAGGAGTTTTCTAATGATCACTGCGTCCACATGCGTCTCGGCAGAAGTGCGTCACCTGCACTTCCGGTGTATGAAACGTGGAACTTCGGGTATTTGACCCGCGGCAGTTTATTACCAATATTCCGATTGCATTGCTAGGGGGGTATCCACCATGGTATTTGACCCGCTGCAGTTGATTACCGATCCTCCGATTGCATTGCTAGGGGGGTATCCACCATGGTACAAGTTACAACATTTTTTAGAAAATCCACTTTCAAACCTTATAAGCAATTATTATTGCAGCAGTATTGCTCTCAGATGGATGTGCAATTAAATCTGTGACCGTCCATTTAAAGTATTGTGATAAAACAGAAGAGTTTGAGAACATATTTGTACTGCAATCAGATCTGAATAAGGGCCACAGTACGGGACCGCTGAATGATGCTTAATAAGTATATTGGCAGGCACCTGACTAAATAGTGGACTGGAAGGACTAGCATTGTGTCCTAGTCAATGACAATGGCTACAGCCTTGTTTAGCCTACCAAGTGGTCTAGCTCTAATAGCTAGGAGGAGAGTAAAATGTTTCAAAGCCCAGCACAGGTGCAACTTATTACTACAGGGACGATAAAATTAAGAGATCAACGTTGGAATAGTATAAAAATGATACACAGCAGTACTGTAGTTCATATTCAGAAAAGACTGCAAATCTTGACACTACCTATTAAACATATTGCACATACACCCAATCAAAAAAAGAAAAAAAATATTGATATCTCTGGTGCCTTTTAGCAGGAAAAAAAAGTTTATATTAAAGTTTTTTTTAACCTATTTACATGTGATCTGAAAATTTCACTTGATATGATGAAGTTAAATATAGCAGTCTGAGCTTTCAATATCTTTACATTGTCTTTCAATATCTTTACATTGTTGCCACAAGGTAAAAGGAATTAGGTTGGTACAAGTCCTATATTCTGTGCAGTGGCCTCAGTTTCCCTAGCCCATGCATCACTATTCTGTGAAGAAGGTCAATAAATCACACGGGCATGAGCATTTGTCTCATTTCATTTTTTCATTTGCTATAATTCTATTATGATTCATCTCTGTATTGTTTCACAGATTATTGTAGGATGTGTCTTTTGTGGTTTATAATAATGGTTGTTGAAAGACTGCATCACATGTAAATGTAAATAGCCAACAGGAAAAATCACTGCTAAATAAAGCAAACATTTTTACCTTACCGTACCGTGCTATACGTTTAATTGTTATTATGATTTATGATGATACACAACCAATCAGTCTAAATCATTGGTTCTCAAACTTGGCTCTCATGACCCCACACAGTTCACGTATACCAGGTCACACAACAGGTGCACTCATTACTGACTGACACATTTTAAAAGATCCACAGGTGGAGCTAATTATTTCCCCTGATTCTGTGAGGAGACCTGCAAAACATGTACTGTGTGGGGTCCTGAGAACCTGTGGTCTAAATGTATGTGCCAATGATGAACTTCTGCTGTCACACTGTAATACCAAAATCTGACCTCTCCGCTGTCCGTGGATAGTAGTGAGTTGTCCTTTCTGACAATAATCTCAACATGACTGTAGATCATGGGTCTTCAACCTATGGCCCTCCAGATGTTGTGAAACTACATGTTCCAACATGCATTGCCACATTTTTTCCTATAAGAGCATGCCAAAACTGTCAGGGCATGCTGGAAAATGTAGTTCCACAGCATCTGGAGGGCCACAGGTTGAAGACCTGTGCTGTAGATTCTGTAGCCCATTTAGTGCAGCAAAGAGCCCATTTAGTGCAGCAAAGGGAGTTTGTGTTTGCGGGGAGGAGGAGACAGCTATGCTGAAGAGGTAAAGGGTGAATATCTGCAGATTTCATTCACTCAGTATTGGTAAGGAAAGAATGGTTTCCAATTTTCATGCTTACAATTTAATTTTGGATTGTTATTCAATAAATGAGATAACATGACTTCAACCAGTGGACCATTCTGCACACTCCATTGGGCATCCTTGCATTGGGAAATGGCAGGCATTAGGCCAAGCAAAGAAGGGGTGGGGCCAATGTTCCCTCTAATTTTACAAAGGCTGTGTGCGGCAAAAGATTTCGTCTGTGCAACTTTGGAAGGAAATTTTTATTTTTGTGCGTCACTTCTATATATAACTGAAAAACGACGTTCAGCATTTGTGTTAACTTTTCTTCAAAATGATATTAAAACATTCAAAACATTTAAACATTCAAAACACAGCACATGATGTAGTTAATGGGTGAAACATACATTAATTTAGTCCACAACTGCAAAAAGGGGACCACTGCTGCTTTGTGCGCTCTGTTGTAATGTCTGTGCACATGCTCGGCGAGTTGTGTGCACGTGCACAAGCGCACAGCTTAGAGGGAACACTGGGTGGGGCTTAGTGAGGAGTTGGCTGTGATGCTAAAATCTTACCGGGGGGGTGGGCACATTGCTGTCACTAAGCCATCAATGGTGCAAAACCACTGAATCTATTTCATCCTACACCCCAAATGTTCCTGATCTAAAACATACTGTACCTCCAAACACATCAGGAATGATCTATCAGCCAAACCCCACCCATATCTGCAGAATCCTAGGGATGACAAATCATATGTTTAGCATCATTGTTGCCATCAACACATGGCCAAGGATGTAACAACACCAGCTACAAAACATAGATGTTCTGGGACAGTGTTTGATCTGTCTGGGGGTTATGAAGGGTAACATCACTAATGGAAAACATCAGCCTCTCAACATCAACCTGAAAACACTGATGTGTGCAAACCTCCAATATTTGATTCTCATTCCCACCCAGATCTGCTCACTTTCACCAAGAAACCAAGATTCTACCATTTTGTAGGCATTGTTTGCCTACATCATATACTGATATACTATAGCTCAATACACAAAAACTACAGTATCCTTCTTTTTCTTGGGTGCAGAGAGAAATTAAATAAAAAAGTTTTAAAAAAATGTATCCTTTCCAAGACTGTCGCATGGACTGTGTTGTATAAACTCCTGAGAAATTATTAGCGTCAATGAGTTTATATACTGAAGATCTGGAAGGCACAGTGATGTCGTGTATAATACGGGATTGGCAAAGGAAACAAAACCAAGGTCCCTTTTAAATCTCAAATTATCATTGTTTCAAATACATATACATGCTAATGGCCTGATTATGGTAATTTACTGATTAGAATTGCTATTGGAGACCTTTTATAAGCCAATTCCCCAATAACTTGAACAGTACAATAGCTATTATTGGCATGACAAGTTAGCTTTAATGACTCATATATTTCTGCCAGACATTGAATTTGCTCGGATATATTTTTTTCATGCTTTATATCATAATGTAATTAATACTTGAGTCTGACAGAATGCAGTTAACCCTTTCAAGTCCAATGTCTAGTCAGGCTCAACAGCCCTAGCACTAATAGCAGATCCAATTTATTTATTTATTAATTAACAGTTTCTTATATAGCACAGCAGATTCCGTTGCACTTTACAAAAGGAGACAGTGATACAACAAACAAAGTATTTACAGACAGTCAAAAGGTAGGAGGGCCCTGCTCGCAAGCTTACAATCTATAGGGAAATAGGCATTGATAAATAAGGATAGATACTGTGGGTGACATTCTATGGGATGAGATAAATGCGCACCACATCGCCGCTATTCGCCCTTTTTCAAATCGCACTTTTCAGTCATAATTCGCATATTTAATGTGATGCGCTTTGGAGGCTGAAAAGTGCGAAGAGGTGTGAGTTGCGGCGAAGTGGTGCGATTTTAAGTCACAAAAAAGTGCGAGTTCTTCCGCCGGTCATGTGCGAATTTTGGACCAACCGGAGTGCGATTTACAAAACTGTCTCCGCATGAGTAAGAACCCCCCAACCTATTGGCCCATCTCTGTCCCCTCCATTATGCATCACACCCCCTATATAAAGGGGCATTGGCGCCATTTCACTCTTTGATAGGAAGTAAGGAGCATGGAGAGGAGCAGTGGCAGTGTGATCATTAGAGGAAGAGGTGTTGGTGGCAGAGTGAGGAGTGGCAGAGGGAGCAGTGGCAGAGTGAGGAGTGGCAGAGGGAGCAGTGGCAGAGTAAGCAGTGGCAGCAGCCAGCCAAGTGGGAGAGCCAGCAGTGTGGAAGGCAGCATGGCCACAGCAAGGCCAGCCCCAGGCCATGCCCTGGGCGTCCAGCCCCAGCAGGAGGAGGTGGAGGATCCGCTGGCATCCCCATCCTACAGCCAAGACCTTGACCATACCCCACAGCAGCTGCAGGAGGGCCACATGTCAGAGGTGGAGGAAGATGGTGGTGAGGAGGAGGAAGACACTGGCATGGAGGAGGAGGGGTACATGGCTGGAGTTGAAAATGAGGAGGAGGAGGTGGAAGCTGGCCGCACAAAAAGTGGCCGAAAGGTCAGTTTTTCATATGAGAAAAATGCAGCACTTGTCCGGGCTATCCTGCCAGTGTTTGACCGTTTGCTTGGCAAATCTCACCACAAGACCACTGCACAGCGCAAAAGGGCTATGTGGAAGGACATCACCCAGGCGGTGAACGCTATCAGTCAGCACAAACGCCTGGTCCGCAATGTGAAAAAGAGATTCAACGACATCAAACAGCAGTTGAAAAGTAAAATGGCCATGGAGTTGGAGGAGGCCACCAAGACTGGAGGAGGAAGCCCCACCACTGTGTGCTACAATTTGTATGAGGTGAAGCTGAAGCGCATCATACCCCCTGAGGTCCTGCCTGGCATGCACGTGGCGGATACTGATAGGCCGCAAACGCCATCCAGAGCTGGTAAGTGTGACCCCATGCAAACTTAAACATACATGCCAATGTTTTATAACTATAATGTTCACTTGTATTGTTATGCTAAGTAAAGTGCTGCTGTGGAACTACATAGCCCAGCAAGGTCATGCACAAGAAATTGCATGCTCCTACTTTCAAATTGCTCATAATGCTGGGCCCTGTAGTTGTACTGCTCATATTGTTCAACACTGTAACATTCTATCTAGCAGCCTAACATGTATGTGGCCAAAAACACAGAGGTGTACTGGTGGTTTAGCTGCCATGACTACATACCACCGATTATCCAATAGTTGTCAAAAAATGTTGTCAAAAAATGTGGTGAAGAAATAATGCAGTCCAAATCCAAAGGAAATATTGTCCATTATAGTCATTTCAATGCATGGGTTTTGTAAATGCTTATCCATTGTAAGGTCCATAATGGCTGCCCATCTTTCCTTATACAGATTGTCGATCCCGAAGTGCTGCAGCATCCAAGACAAGAAGGCCCGTTGCTGCAGAATCTGCGGAAGCAGGTAAATGAACAAAAAACACCCCATTACACATACAGTACACACACCCATGTCACATCAACAATATCTCACACTACATTCATCTCCTGCTGCTACATTGCAACGGAAATGAATGTCATCTGAGCTAGGCATGTGACTTATTATTAATGTCAATGTTACATGCTGTATCGGGGTACATGTGTAAGTACATAACACCCCTAGTTATGTGCGTCCAGCATCTCAAGCCCTATGTAAAACAGTATAGATGACAGTGTGGCATATATATGCATCAGTACTTACCTCTTCATCTGTATCCACAGGTGCTATACAACTAGGGACCAACCAAACAGATTCTTCAATAATGGTGTTAGACGAAATGGACATCATTCTTGAACCGGTCGAGACCTTTGCAGCAGACGAAGAAATACAGACCTCATCACAGAGTGATCTTCCCCCAAGTGGGGTGTCTCCCAACCCACCCCCACCCACCAACACACCCCATACAGCAGCTTCTGCTTCCCAAGTAGCTAACTCCTTGGTCAATTTCAAGGACAAGCAGATAGAATTCATGGCCTCCCAAAGCCTGCAAATAGGTAACATCCAGGGGTACATGCGTGACACCTTTCTTCAATTACGCAAAATTGCACGTAGTGTACGGGTAGGTGTAGGCACTCATGTGCGCATTGCTAACAGCATTGACACCCGTTTTGCAGATTTAACTTCTGCTGTAAGGGAACAGAATAGGCATATTGGCAGCCTGGCGCAAAGTATAGCTGCACTAAGCCAATCATGCACAGCGCAGACCAATGCCTTAATAGGTATGCAGGCCCAAATACAGCAGCTGGAAGCCAATGTGGGAGGTGGCGCAGCATCAACCCTCAGCAGTGTATCCAGCACCCCAATAAGTGGCTCCCCCACTTCCCCACCCCGGCGGAGTGTTAGGACCCGTGGTGGCCTTGGTGCAGGTTCTAGAAGTGGTGTAGGGTTGCCTGATGCTGGCAGAAGGTAGCTCATATATATGTTTGTTCATGTTGTCAAATCCCAAACATCTTGTAACATGCCCCCACAGTTGTTATCTTTCACTAGCAAAAATGCAGATTGCGTCTGAAAAAGTAGGCAGAAGTAAAAATGTCTAACCGCATACCATTGTGTTTGTGTCTTTTTATAAAAACCAATTATTGTGTGAATTCTAACATATTGTAATGGTATATGACAATGGGATTGCACTAAAGTAGTGTGGGGTAACTCCATGGCCGGCAAAGGTTGTGGATCTACATATTCCAGCAGGCTCTGACACTCATGGTTTGGACTGTAATGGTTGTAGTGTGTCAGGGCATGCTGGCACATGTAGTTCCACAACACCAGTGAGACATTTTTGACTGCAAACTTCATTCATACATGTATCAAATGTACTTACAAGCTAGATACCAGCAAGGGATAGGTCAGCACCACCATCTGCATCCGTTGGGCACTGTGTATTAGGCCAAATGTGGGTGGAAACAGATGGTATTGGTCAATAATTTGTTTATGAGTACACTTACACCACAGGTACATTTTGGAGTACTGGGCACATGTGCTTACCAGAAAAGTAACGGCTGATGATGTATGTCCGGCACAACTTCTTTAAAGCAAGTAACACTTGAGTAAAATGTTTAGAGAAAGTGGCCTGTGATACCCCCAAGGCCCATGAGGTCACAGACTGAGTGGAGCCTGTGGCCAAATAGTAGAGGGCACACATTAATTTGTGCTGACCAGACACTGCATAGTTGGCTCCCCCAAAAGGGTCCAAATCATCTCTCACCTGCTCATATAAGTCCAACAGGTTAATGCGGTTCAGCGTAACCATCCCCACAACCTGTTGATCCGAGAGGGAGTCCAGGTACAGGCGAGTACGATACATACGTGGGGTACGCAGTAGTCGGGGGGCTTCCAGGATCTGGTGTGCAGCTTCCTCCCTCCTGCGCAGCTCCTCCAAATGGGCCACATCACAGATAAGCAACTCCAAAACAGTCTGCAAAATCTCCATGTCTGAAATCCTCACAGGTGTCCTTAATGATGTTGCGGTTTATGTAGGGATGTTTGTGAGTGAAAATGAGGGCACCTGTGGTGAAATTAACCATGTGTGCACTTGACCAAAATGAGTTCTGGGCCAAATCGCCAAACATAACCTGGTCTGAAATAAGTGCGATTATTAGACACCTAAAAGTGCGATTTGCGAATGCGCATTGCATTAAATAAGCGAGTTGTATACTTTTCTATACGAAAACATCTGGATGCGATAAAAATGCGAATTAATTTCGCACTTTTGGTCCGCATGCCTTAACGCACATAATATGCGATTTCAGTCCCTTAGCGCACCCTATTAAATTGGCGATTTGACGGAAAAATGCGATGTCGCCATTTTGTTGACTAATTAACGCCAAAAAACGCAAATCTCATCCCATAGAATGTCACCCTTCATTCTTTATTGCACCGATTCCACCAGAATGCAAGGTTCCATGACTGGTTCTGGAATTTGATAAGCTTGCCTGAAGAGATGAGTTTTCAGGGAACGTTTATAGGTTTGGAGACTGGGGGAGAGTCTTATTAGGCTTGGGAGGGCATTCCACAGAGTGGGTGCAGCCCGAAGAAAGTCTTGCAATTGGGAATGGGAGCAAGTAATGAGTGTGGATGAGAGACGCAGATCTTGGGAGGACTGTAGAGGTCTGGTTGGAAGATACTTTGAGATAAAAGATATGTACGTTGGTGTCGTTTGGTTTATGGCTTTGTTTGTAATGGTGATCCACTTGAAAATAAGAACATTAACATCGTTCAACATTCAATGCAGACCTCTTTTGACTTTAAAAAAATACAATTAATTTAAACAGACTGTTTGAATTGCAAAAGGTTAAAGGAATTACATTAATAGTGGAACATTTCAACCAATTTTCAATTTTTTTCTCACTTACAAATGTAACTGTAAAAGCAAATAACTGACTATTTCACCAGATTCAGGAGTGGCCGCAGATCGTGCACAGCTCCGGTTTTGCCAGATTCACAAGTGTAAAAATATACAAGTGGGAATTTAAGCATCTGTCATCTGAAGAAGTTCTCTGATGACTCTGCTATAGAGGGCTTTATCGTAGATGGGGACGATGGAGAGTACAGAGAACTTTTGCAGAACTTTCCTATCTGGTGTCAGGGGAACCATCTTCAGCTTAACACGGGAAAGACTAGGGAGTTGGTAGTTGATTTTAGGAAACGCCATCATACTCCTCCAACACCGGTGAAGATTCAGGGAGTGGATATTGAGATTGTAAAATCTTATAAGTACCTGGGTTTTCACCTGAATAATAAACTGGATTGGCCTGATAATTCTGCTGTTCTGTATGGGAAGAGGCAGAGCAGACTCTGGGGCAGATGTATTAAGCCTTAACAAGAGATAAATGCAAGGGTGATACGGAGAGATAAATGCCCAGCCAATCACCTGCTAACTGCCATGTTACAGGCTGTGTTTGAAAAAAGTCAGTAAAGAGCTGATTGGCTGGACGTTTATCTCTCTTTATCACCCTTGCATTTATGTCTTGTTAAGGCTTAATACATCTGCCCCACTAATTGCTGAGGAGATTGAGGTCCTTTGGAGTGCAGGGAGTGCTCCAGAAGACCTTTTTCGACTGTGTGGTGGCATCAGCCATATTCTACGGAGTGGTCTGCTGGGGCAGCAGTATTTCGACTGCTGACAGTAAAAGACTAAACAGACTAGTAAGGAAGGCCGGTTCTGTTTTAGGAATTCCTCTGGATTCTGTATAAGTAGTGGGAGAGAGGAGAATGATCAGCAAGATAACATCCTTATTGGATAATGCATCACACCCACTCCATGGTCTGTAGTAGACCTACATGTTTCTTACTGTAGATTCTAGATTTTATATTGTCTGGACTTTATCATGTGTGTTCTTATGCTATTTTACTCTTATCTGCACTTGAACCTTGCTGTAACAATGCAAATTTCTCTATTGTGAGACAAATAAAGGAATTCTATTCTATTCTATTTCTACTGTGCACTACTGTGGGATGGAATTTTCAAGCTCTGTACTAGTGGACCCAATCTTCTACCATCAGCACACCATTCTGAACACCATCATCGACTCCTGAGCTTCCCCTGCCTGGCGTGGTCTTCCTTGTAACTTTATTAAGATTTTGCCACTGTGACTGATGTGCTGCAAACGAGATCACAGTTGTATGCTGATACACGGCAATGACACTGCCATGTCCCACCCTGAACCATACATGGAACACTAAAGCCATCTCAGGTAATAGCAATGTCATATGCAAATGCATGCGCCATCGCTCTATGGGCCTTATTCAGACCTGATCGCTGCTGTACGAATTTGCACAGCGCATGTATACGGCTCATAGTATGTATGCACAAGGCCTCCCTGCGATGAAATCCTGCTACTTCTTTTCTTCACTGGCTGTTCACAAGGTGATTGACAGGAAACCGGCATTTGGGGTGGTAACTGGCTGTCTACTGGGAGTGTCAGGGAAAATACAAGCCTTCCCAAGCATTTTCAGGGAGGGTGTGTGACGTCAGCTCCGGCCCCGATCAGCCTGATCCTATCACAGTTGCTTAGTCCTGGACTACACGCTGACTGCATATACTGGAAACATTATCTGATGGCAAGCCGCATGGATTTGCAGAGAATCGCTGATGAGGCAACTTTTAGAAAGCCCTGCTAAGCAATTTGCAGGCTTGCACAGGGCGGGCTTTGCCTCTGGCGTGGTGGTGGCTATCTATACACTGATTATCAGCCCAGCGATCACGTCTGAATCATGCACTATGCTTCCTGCATGCACAGATTTCTTCTGGGTTGCACATGCGCAGTTTGCCGATTATCATTGTTGACGTGCATTCTCCAAGCTGCATTTACTTCTTAATCAGTGACATACTGTCACAGGAAATTGAGTCATAAATCGGCTAAACTAGTGAGAATTTGAACCTGGCATACACAAGGACCTCATGAACCTGCTGCTCCTTCTACACGCAGAACCCATCTGTCACAAGTACTCCCCCTCTACAATTAACATTGTGTATTTTATATTCATTACAAGTCTGGACATCATGAAATGTTATATATTAGATTGGTATAATCATGCCAGAACCAGGATCCAGTTTGATGTCCAAGCACAAATTACCAAAAATTGTAATTTCTCTCCAAGGGCCTGTAAAGGAACGCAGGGTTTAATTCACCTGTGATAATAGCGCATAGCGGCGTTTCTGGGTGAAATATGACCTGTCTCAGGCAGCAATACATTTTATGACTTATGATTTTATTTATGACTTTAGTACAAATCCATTATTCAGGAAAGGAACAAGCTGTTAGTTCTCAAAATCTCCCTGATTCAGTAGTGTAGCAGAAGAAACAGGAAGTAGCACTTTGCAATAGTATAATTCAGCACAGGGTAAGCTTTACAGGGGTCTTCCCTCCTCTACTACTAATACCCATTTCAGACACACTACCCAGGATTTTAAACCCGGTACAATCCCAGGTTTTTTAAAATCCCAGGCCCATTGTGCTTGCGCAGGACCCGGGATTTTATTTGACAAAAATCCCGGGTAGAGCTATTCAGACATATGCTAGTCCCGGGATTACAGTATGTGCGTGCATCCCAGGATTTTTGAGTATGTCTGAAAGGGGTATTAGTAACCTGCTTTTCCCCTTCTGCTCCACCTCTTTCCGTCACAGAAAATACTTTTTTTCAGGTCACGAGACGACACTGTTCAGACTAGAAAATCCAACTTTGCCTCTAGTAATTGATCCTTAACTCTGGATTGCTGCCGCTCCGACATTCCGTAGTTTAAAAGTGGATCACTCCTGAGAACCTGAGAAAGGTGGTGTTAGACAGACAGCAATTTTCCAATTTAGCAATTTTCCAATATTATTATTATGGTTCAGCCTCATTCAAGGCTTAAGGTAATTATGAGATAGATGGGGCAGCAGTACCGTGACCCTTGGGTGTGTGATACCTTTTACATTGCCTAGAGAGAAAAGCACCTCTCCGCAGAAGGGCAAACGAAAAGTGCAACGTGCATCACATTATAAGTATTGGATGGGAAGCCCAAGACAGACCACAGGTTCAGAGCTGCTGTAAGAAATCCATTTGTGCAGTACAGAAACAGCTAGCTGGGAATACTAATTAAAATGAGCTCTTTTCATTCCATTTATATTTTCAAAAAGCTCAATCCCTAACATAAATCTCACGTTTCCTTTGCTTTGCAAAGTCAGGTGCACAAACTTTATTAAGTAATGACCTCATTCCAACCATCACCTCACCTTAAGCTTCAGCTGCTTTGCTGCTCTAATGCTGCACATCCCATTGTTAGCGGCTGAAATGTTGGTGACTTTCACACACTTCAAGACCAAAGCTGTTTTTGTATTGTGTATATTTAGTATACGTTTTTCACTAAATGACCTGCTAATTTTAAACACAAATTGAGAGTATTTATGGGCAGGAGTGTATCGAGGGCGATTTTGGGGGAGCACCAACTCCAGGTGTTGAAACTTCAGAGGTCACCGTGCAGGCAGCTGCCGGGACCCTTACCTACTGTGCAGCACCCGTGTAGCCTGGCTCGGCCAGTGCTGGGTTCTTTCCAAATGTAGCCCAGCTTAAGTGTGCACCTACATTAGGTCGCATGGTGTAGTAGTGATACCACAGTTAATGATACCACACATTGGCCCTTATTCAGATCTGACCGCAGTACAAATTTGTTCTCAAAATGGGCAAACCATGCTGCGCTGCAGGTGGGGCAGATGTAACATATGCAGAGAGAGTTAAATTTGGGTGGGGTTTGGTGAAACTGAAATCTAAATTGCAGTGTAAAAATTATGCTGCCAGTATTTACCCTGCACAAAAACAAAATAACTCACACAAATCTAACTCTTTCTATACATGTTACATCTGCCCCACCTGCAGTGCACATGGTTTTGCTCATTTTGAGAACAAATTTGGGTACTTATGTATTATCTGGACTCCCATGTTAAATGCACCCCATTTTTTCATATCCCTACTATCCAACTACGCATGGAGTTGATTTTATATAGTGTGGCGAGCACAGCGAGCCACCGTGCCCGAAGCGTGGTAAGCGCAGCGAGCCCCGCGAGGGGACGCGGTCTCATAAGAAAAACGGGAGTCCGGATATTACATAAGTACCCAAATTTGTACTGTGATCATGTCTGAATAAGTGCCATTGTCTCATCTGCAATGGGGCTGAGGAAAGTGATGGGGTTGGGGTTGAGGTAAGTGATGGTGTTGGGGGCCAGGGAAGGTGATGAGGTTGGGCTCAAGGAAGATGATGGGGCTGGGGGCTGAGGAAGATGATAGGGCTGTGTCTGAGGAAGGTGATGGGCTGAGGCTGAGAAAGGTGATAGGACTGTGGCTGATGAATGTGAGGGGCTGAAGATGTTGATGTGGCTAAGGGCTGAGGATGGTGATGTGGCTGGGGGCTGAGGAAAGTGATGAGGCCTGGGGCTGAGGAAGGTGATGGGGCTTTGGCTGAGGAAGTGGGTGGGGGATGTGGATGAGGAAGGTGATGAAGCTGTGGCTGAGGTGATGAGGGACTGAGGACAGTGTTGAGGGGCTGAGGTGACAAGGACTGAAGGACCCTGGAGAGGTAGGGCATGGGACCAAGTTTCAACACACTGGCTTGGTCTGGACTTTCTGGAATGACTGGAGGCTGGTCTCCTGCAAATAGCCCAGCAGGTGAGGTAAGTTATCTGTAGGGGCTGGTGGGATCAATGTGGCTGTGGAGGTCAATAATTCAATGTGATATTTCCCGTGAATCATTGGTTCTAGGTGTCTCAGTTTTTTTTGTAGACCAATACTCAAAATGTTTTTTCCATGTGGGGCCAATGTGTTTTTTTTTCTGTAGGATACATTGTGTCTGTGTTTTTTTCCCCTGTGGGGGCTACTGTGTGTTTTTTTTCCCCTTGGGGATCAATGTTTTCTTCTCTTATTGTGTACAATGTATATGTGTATACATTGGGGATGAACTGTGACATGAGCTTGCTCCTGGTACCATGGCTCTATGCTACTGTATGTCTCTGTTTATATAGGCTTACATTTAAGCTGTAATGTGTATTATTCCTTTTACCTGTAATCTAATTCTGTTATTTATTTACTGTAATGTTAAGTTTTGTCTCCCTGTACTGTTCCTTTGTATGGAGCTGCGGAACACTTGTGGCGCCTTTATAGATAAAATAAAAATATTGTTAATAATAATGACTGTGGTAGTGGCTAATATGGAATCCAGTAACTGGGCAAATGAGGGTGCCTTCAGCTGCCAGGCTCATTGTAAAAATCATTCTTAATCAATGTTGGGCTTCAAGAGCTAAAACACATTTGAAACTTAATATAAAAATGATTAGTAAATGTGTGTTTAAGACCTGGAAGCCCAACATTGATTAAGATCCATCTGAAATCGATGATCGAAGTTCTAGTTTACTATCTGGCCATATGTCTTCTTACTTTGTTAATAAATTTTCATGCCCAGTTATTCAGCCTATAAGGATTGTCATGTTAAGTAATTTTACTGTGTATGGATCTTGCCTCTCTGCTACAGTCTGGGAAGGAATTTTGGTGGAGTTGTTGCCAGAAGAAAAAAGTGATCCACTGGAGCCTCTGTCTCTACTGTAGAGTTGGGTGCACACTGGAGCGACGGGCATTTGTTCCAACATCTGGGCAAATGGCGGTCAGCAGGGTCCATTCACATTGGCATAATGTTAGGGAAGGATGGAACAAATATGTTTCTGCCTTCATTAGCATAAAGATAACCAGTGCTCCGCTCAGAAATTGTGGGCCCCACAGGACGGACACCTGGAATTCTCATACATCTGGAATGCCTGGTGAGACCTGTGTCTGCAGCACTGGCCACACTACTCCACCTCTACATTACTTCAAAGTAATTGTGATCTTTGTTTATGACAATTATACTTTATAAACTCCAGCCCTGGGGTCCTTTTCTGTCTGGGCCCGGGACGGGAGTCCCTGCAGTCCCGTCCCCCCCTCCCACCCAATGTCTGCCCTGAAGATAACACTAGTGATATTGTTTGGTTTGATGTACTACATCTGCAGCTAGCGACCCGTACACACTAAGCGATGTTGTGTATACCCAGCTTAAGTTTCTCTGTATGCATAACTTATATGTGCCCACACTTCCACCCTACCACATAGGGTATATTTTTTACACTGAGATACTCAGATTGTATAGTACAGCGGTTCTCAAACTGTGGGTCCTGACCCCAAAGTGGGTCCCGACCTTCCCAGCATGGGGTCAACTGTTGGAATTACCTCTTTGATAGACTCGTCACATCATTTGGTTCCTCCACAATGCTGCCATGTATGTGCTGTCTGCTGACTAACCATGTGATGTGATGACCTTCTGCAGTAACTTGCTGGGGTCCTGTAATTATTTTTATTGTCTAATGGGGTCTCAGAGCAAAATTGTTTGAGGACCGCTGGCATAGTAGTTACATGAATTAAATTCTCTAATCATGAACTTTTGCCCAGGTTAAACATTAAATGCAATGTCCATCTTTACTTAAGTCGTGTTCATTATTAAGCTCCTAGCACTCTTTCTAAAGCCTCATGGTATTGTTTTAATAAATATTATTGTGCAGCTAGTGTAATTGCTGGACAGCTGGACTTAAGACAAAGCATTGTAAAATATATTATTACTAGCATTTTTTCCCCTGAAATAATACTAGCTTTATTGGTCAGTTGTGACATGCTGTAACCTTCACAAGGTCGTACAGAGCAGCACGTTCCATGGCTGTTAGCATCTGTGATATAGGAGCCTCATACATTTTTTAATATTCATTTCCTTACGGCAAAGTAATTATAAACAAGCCGGAGCAAGGAATGTGCATGTTTCTAATCCTACATCTTCAAATATATTTCTATATTTCCTAATATATTTATATAATTCAAATGTCACATTCAATGTTATTTTGATTTTAAAAATATTGAATAGTACAAAATAATAGAAGAATAAAAGTTATTTTGGGATATTGACCCTTCAGACTTTTGTTACAAATATATTTAATGATGCCTTTAAGGATTGTACCTGATTTGAGCCATGAGCAGCATCTTGTTAATGTCAATGCCTTAGAATTGATTACCATGCTCGGCGTGCTTAGAAAACAGGTGAGAATGGAAATCACGGCTATTGTTGACTGAACAGAGAGGGTGAAGTAAATCAGAAATAATTTTTATTGCACGCTCTAAAGCAGAGCTTCCAATACACTGAAATGTGCTTCATTCCTATATTCAGTTGTTACTGTATATATTTTATTGTTGCTTCAGAAACGTATATTTTGTACAAATAACTAAATAATTCCCATAGCTATGTACCATTCTACAGTACTTGTGCTTTAAGCATTTTTTTTTCCTGGTGAGAGATACAGTGGTGTTGCAGTGTCTCCATTTGTGGAGAGAACCAGGGACTTTTGGAAGCCAACATCTGTATCAAAGGTTTTGTAATCACTCAGTTGACATCACATCACATCACGCATTACAAGTTTGGACATCTCTCAGTAACTCCTGTGGAAGTCTAGGTGCACACATGCCATTTTGTGATAGTATGGCCGCCATTTTGGTTCGCAGAGTTGCGCAAATAAAGTTTCCATACCCGAGTATGTGTGACAAAGTGGACCAGAAGAGTAGACATACTATCACACATAAATTCATAATAACACACTTACATGAATGAAATATAGTTAAAGGTTTAGAACGCCACACATAGGTTAGTTAGCCCTGCACCCGTCTGTCTGTATCGTGTTTAGTACCGTTCCGTTCAGTTCATTATGCGAAGTATTCCGGTCATTGCGAATATTTCGCAATATACACTGCCCGATAGTTATGGACATAATCCATATTCCAGAGACAGTTTCTGTTGAAAGTAGGTAACAAAGGAAACCAGATGAAACCAGTTCTTATCCCTGCTGACGCCGAAACCATCAAACAAAGGACTCTTAAAGTTCACTCCCCTGCAACTATTCAGACCAGGTGCAGCGTCTAACCCCCCAATCACAGCTGAACTGACATACAACCTCCGACCAATGAAAACGGCCTTTGACCTCCCCTTTCTGACCCTATAAGATAGGCGACCCAGAGCAGCCAGGGTCTCTTCGGCACATCTACCTTCCCATGACTTTTCTACCGGACTATAGTTCAGCCCTGAACGATAGTGAGCTCTGACCGGACTGCACTTCGCATATTTGATGAGACGGGTAACGGTTGCATTAACGGTATTTATACTTATTGTATAGTTGGCTGGTTGTGTCTTGTATCTGTATTCTTTCCCCTTAGCAGAGCCTGTTTAGTATTCATTGTTAGCATATTGTATCACTTGTTAAACCTGTATTTTCTATTCCTGTAACCCCCTTTTGTCCATTAGGGACTTAAATACAACCTTTTTATGGAGTTCTTATCTCCTTACTTCTATACTGTGGTTTGTGTCTGTTATTCGCATTTAGCGATAAAGGTATATTACGGACACGGTCCATAAGGGTATATTCGCAGATTAGAGACAAATTACTGCGAAGGAATCTCTTATTAAGGTATTGATTCTTGGTGTACAATATACAATCAAAGGTACGCTACGCTGCGCTACGTTTTGTTCGCACGTAGTTAGGTATAAAGGGTACGCAGGTTGCGGACTTATTACGTAACCTGCGCTTTTCACTTATTGTCTCTCTGGTCATATTTAATCGCCATTAACAATTGGGGGCGCGTCCGTCCGCTCCACATTCCAGAACTCAGTACCAGGCGTGCGACCCGACCTATACCAGCAAAAGGGTGGAAGTATTATCCATTGCTGGATAGGTCGGGTCCGCGGCGGTGCGGGGTTCGGGAAGTGCTAGCGTTGAACCCGGAGCACAATAAGTGAAAGCCACGTGTTTAAAGCATATATTAAGTGTTTAGTAAACTGTACTTCTGCCTGCCACAAGTAGTTTAACGGGGTATAGTGTCTTGAGTTGCTTGTTCATTACAGTATATGTACCACGTGCGATAAGGTTCGCACACGTGGAGTCTGTGTTTATTATAGTACATAGAAGATCCCCTCTGTGCAAAACTATAATTGTTTATTGTTAGTTACTGCAAAACCAGGGACTCCGCCACGTGGCGACAAGTCCTGGGCCTTTTGCAGTAACGTAAAGCGTCTATTGTGTATTACGCAAGGTGCGCGCGCACGTGCCCATATCGGGAAATTTTCGCATCTTTGTACGTGATTTACGGATTAAGTGCGGGATCTATTTCGCATCTTGATACGTAACTTTCGGACGGAGTTAAGGGATTTATTCCACATTTAGGCGCAATTACTGCGTATAGCGAAACCCGAGTGCAACCTTGCAAATATACTATAGAACACGTGGGTGGCCGATTCATCGGCGGCCTGTGAACAGCGCATGTACACACGTGGCTGTTCATTGGTACTGCACATGCAGCACACATAGGAACTCAAAGGTGAACAGTATTGAACCACTAGCTTTATTTAAACAGTATAGCAATATACTGTGGATAAGGTGGTGATTAAATAAAGAGAAAATAAGTTTTTTTTCTTTTTGTTCATTTTCTCATTAAGCAAGCAACTCAAGCATTATTTTAATAGATTCCTATAGCGTATTATAAGGGATTTATACCTGCATAAGTATCTAGTGACAAGCTACCAGCCTGGGAAGATTTTCTGTACAGAAATATTTCAAATATATGCATAAGACCAAGGTGTAACCAGCGCCCAGTGTGAAAAATAACTGAGGCGAACGGGTGTGTGACGACACGACTCAAGCGCAGTGTAGTCCAGTGTAGGACAGTCCAGTTAGGACCGGGTTCACGTGACGACGTGCCCATAGGAACTGCCCCTTCAGTGGAATTGATTCCGCTAGGAGGGTACAAGAAGATACATCGGAACGCACTTGTTTCCGATTAGCTACTTTAGAAATCCAATTTTTGGGGGTATAGGAAAACAAGTTTGTTATACCCTGGAAAAATTGTGCCGCACCAAGCAAGTTGGCTAGAAGTTCGCTGCTAGTTGAAAGACTTGGTGATTGAGTATCGTACCTCGTATCCTTCGCACCTGCTTGACTGTGGGATGTTCTAGGAAGCTGTAGAAGTGAGTGTTTGGGGAGCTCTCAGATAATTAATAACCCACCGATATCTATTAAGCTGTGAACGTTTATTCCTGTAATTATGGGTAATAACGGGTCACGCTGTGATAACGTGCATGTTAGGGAGGAAGCAAGCCGGCCAAAAGGATCGGCGGCTTTTATTATGTGCAGGAAGCACGGTGAACTCGCAGTTGTTTACCAAAATAAATGGAGAAAAATGACACAAGGCAGCAAGTTAGAATTTCCCAGTGTTGGTAGCTTCGATCCAGAAATCTTATCAGCAGTAAAAGATGAAATATGCCTACTCTCCAGTCGTAAGGAGAGAGTGAAGCATATAGATATTCTTAAATTGTGGCAGAAAGAAGGACAGGAACAATGGGGAACCAGAGGTCTGGCAATACTTGACGCAATCAGCCACAATAAAAATGCAACCGTTACAACCGCTGCCACAATAGAATCAGCTCCCCCACCCCCATATGTGCCGAAGGGGTTAATGACTCATAAGAAAGACATGAGTAATAATGTATCCATTGCTAACTTGTACCCTGTTTTTACCCCCTATAAGCAAGATACAGATTCACAAGGGAGATTCCTGACATCAGCCATCCCTTGCGAAGCTAGCGGAAAGGAGAGAGAGGCTGAGACAGCCCAAGCTGCTGCTGCCGTTCTGGTCGAGGAGATGGCTGATGCCAGGAACACGATTGGAGACACAGGTAAGTACACACAACACAGCACAGAGATAGTTGCTCCTGGGATGTTGTCCAATGGTGCAGGGGGGATACAGATCCACCCTCTGCACACAGTGGAACCTCCTTGTGGACGGGGAGGCGGGGATGAGGTAATGCCTGTAAAGGATAGTGACATGCACAATACATGGACACGATTGGAACGTCATTCAATCATCAAAAATTTCCCTGATCCCAGCAAAGATCTGGCAAAGTGTCAGAAATTTGTAAGGGAGCGAGGAAATTCAGATGAGCCCACCAATAAGGATTGGCGATACATGTTGAGAGCTTGCCTCCCTTCACACATAGATGTCCAGAAGTTCATTCGAGACAGTGGTGTGGAGGGCGATAAGATTTTAACTGAACAGGGCAACCAGGAAAATATACGCCTAATAAATATACAATTGGGTGTATATTTCCCAGCGACAGTTGAAAATACCCTAGGGTTCACCATCACACAGAAAGATGGTGAGTCCACCAGCGGATATTTCAACCGTGCTTTACAGGCGTTGCCAAAACACTCTGGTATCCCCAGCCCCGGGGACAGCATACATCTTAAGGAAGGGATTGTCTCTGTGCTGATACAAGGTCTTAGGGAAAATCTGAGAACCAACATAGAAACCATTCACCCCAACTGCAGACAGATGTCAATACACACTTTAAAGAAATCTGCTGTTGATCTGGACAAACGATTTATGACAGAAAGACAAAACCAAATAGTATGTTTCAAATGTGGAAACAAAGGACACATAGCCAGACATTGCAGGGTAAGTAACCATAGGAAACATAACACATATGTAAGTAACTGGGAGACACAATGGGAGAAGACAGGTAGGTCTCAACACATAGCCATAGCCCCACCTAGTAGCCAACGCCGCCCTAAGCATGACACATATATGCAAACAGGGAGTAGGACACACATACACCCCACATCCAGGTAACATAAGACAATATCTGAGGGAGGAGCCTCAGATATGGGTAAGTGGAATAGTTTAAATATAAAGTTTTTTTTTTGTACCAAACCCGTTAACAATATTCCCTCCTGGTCTAGGTTGTGTCAAGCAATTAGTAGCAGCAATTGGGGTAACAGGAAAAATACAGCATTACCCACTGACGAAACCAGCAGATGTTACAAGCGGGCCTCTGCATACCAAACACTCTTTTCTGTTGGCTCCTGGGTAGAGATTTACTATGTAAAATGGGATGTGTCATCTATTGCACCCCTGATGGGGTATTTCTGGACACTCCTAGAAATCTTACACAAGAAGTGCAAGATATGCTGGACAGTCCTCAGAGGCTAATGTTGTATTCCACTGTTATAGAGTCAAATCCATCTAAGGTAGCTAAAAACTACAGCACAAATACCGAGTTCCCTTTGAACTAAAGATGGGAAGGACACAGGATCAATGGCAACCATAGCTTCAATAGAAACCCTGTTAAAAACAGAAAGTATAGCGCCCCAAAGTACAGCCTCACCATTCGAAATCTGAGGTTGAGCTGGAAAAATACCCAGTGAAATAACAAGGTTCCCAAAAGAGAACTTTTAGCTAAATACCCCTAGACACAGCCCATAGTCACAACCACACTGGGAAACAGAAAGAAAGGGAGGGCTTACAAATCAGAACAGGAGTTGAAAAGGGTAAGAACCAAATAGTTGAGAGCCAATTCCCCCATAGTGCTAAATCCTGGTGTCATCAAAATAAAAGAAAATTTTCGGTTGAAAATAAATGTACACATTACTGTCATTAATATTTTCTACCCTTTTTGAGTTTCTCTCTCTTTCATTAATATTTTCTACCCTTTTTGAGTTTCTCTCTCTTTCTTTTTTTTCTTTTTCCAATTTTTTCTCCTTCCCCTACTCTTCTGTTCCAGAAACCCACAAATCATAGAAAAATAGTTCGAAGAATCTGTCGCACTCCCAGCAGAGAAATACCATTGTGAATATGCGATACCCCATAAAGCGAGTAGTCACAATATATTTTTCAGTAAATCTTGAACAAAGTCCCAGTAACTTTAAGCATTGCTCCTAATGTTACCCAGGGCAACCACAGCCACCATCTTGTGAAAAGCAGTCCAAGTAATGCACAAAGCATTCCCCTTCTACAAAGAATGAAAAGGGTTGTAAAACGCATTTACATATAAATAGGTACAATCGCAAAACCCATGTCTTCACAGACAAATGTGGATAGTAAAGAAGAAGAAACAGGCCTGATTACAGCCTTTTGCCATGGGTAAAACTGACACAAGGGACCATGTGATTTAGAATATTAGACCTGCTGAGGGGGCGACAGATATAGTAACGTAAGAAACCTGGCGATGCCAGCCTGACCAATGTCGTACTGCAGTGTACAATTAAACCCTATTACTTAAGCACTTCATACTTGTCTACACAGTGTAGTTGCCATAGCACTACTGGTATACAAAACTGAGAATGTGGTGTTGGGGTGTGTTTTACCTGTTTATGCTCCTCATATAATCTGGACACTCCTAAAATTCTGCCTAAACATGTGAAAAATATTCATCAGCCAAGTTCACTAAATGGGAACTTGCATTGATGTTACCAGTAAAATGGGTAATATTGTAAACCCAGCAACACTCTTACCAGGTGTGCCCGCCAAAGGCACAAAGGGTGGATTGGTGCTGAGGTTGCTGGAATGGTGGAATTTAGTGGGAGCCGAGACGAATATGATTGCATGACATGTTTGAGTCAGACCTTTTGCAGCAGGCCCCCAAAGGGTGGTAACAACCCATTGGAAGAGGTAATTCATTTTTTTTTTCGTTCTTTCCACAACACCGAGAGGGAAAATTGTACACTGGCTATACCGTAATAGATGGAAAAGGCATAGTAGAGGCTGAACCCATTGGACGTCTCACTCAGCAACAGCAGTCTCATTAATAGTACTGCGAACTGAGAGAAAAAACAGCCAATATTCATGCCGACTCCAAGTATGTTTGTTGGGGTAATACAGAAGATCTTAGGCTCTATGGCGCCTCAGATGTTTTGTTTCAGTAGCTGGCACTCCAGTGGCGCAAGCGTTGTAAGTTTAAAAGATTTCTGACAGTCACACAGCTGCCGGACAGAGTGGCTGTTATCAAGTGTAAAGGCCACATCTTCGATGAGGATTCAGTGTCACTTGATAATGAACATGCTGGCAAGGCAGCTGGGTGAGCCATGCGCTCTGCGGATAATGTTTGTGTCCCCCCCCTGTAAATGTCAGTATATTCACATAGAAATACAAGATTTGTGTCCCCTGCAGGAGAAGCAGTCTGGAAGCCGAAGGGATGTGGACAGGAATAGAAAGATGGACAAGGAAAACCAGTGACTCTGAGAACATGCCAAACTGTCAGGACAGAGATAGCCCATGGCCTGACTTGTCTTGACAGGGGAGGTATGTGGAAAATTTGTCCGAAATTTCTGGCGTGCCCACAGACAGGTAAGACGACAGGATCATGCCTTACTTGTCTTGGGGGAAAGAACCTGCAACGGTTGTTCCCACAGAGCCATCTCCACATCCCTCCTCCAGCAGGATCCTCTGCAGGTAATACAAAATTGGCTTCGTACAGTCCACTCTAGAAGCATTTATTTATTTATTTATTTTTATATATATATATATATATATATATATATATATATATGTGTTGACGTTTGTGTGTATAGATATAGCAGCCCAGAAGCACCCTTGAGTATGCAAGTATATTTATATATATGAAAGGTTTAAGTCATGTGTGAACCTTTGGGGACTGATGGTACACCCCATAATCTCTTTTTGTAGTAGTAGAATCACTCTCAGAACTCCACCTTATTTGTCCCCATCGAAACATTGCTTGGCGGGCAGCCACAGGTTATGGTAATCCCACAAGGAGATCCTAGACCACAAATGCAAGTGATGTATCCACACCTGGAAAACTGCAGCAAAAGGACTTTGTTGACACCTGTTGTGAACTGTCATTACCATGAACCAGGAGATGTTGTTGTTGTTTCCCCTGCTTTGCCATATACAGGTTGCTTGATAGACCTTTGGAAAGGACCACCCCAGATCTTGTTGACCAGCACTACCTCAATAACAAAGTCGCAGAGAGAGAGATTCGGGTACGTTCGTCCTACTGCCAAAGGAACAGAAAACCAAAAAGTCCTTACACTCGAGGGCGAAAGAAAGAAATCGCTAAGAGGCACCATTTCGGGGGGACTGGAGAGCAGCTAAGGTCAAGCAACCTGTACAAGCTACAAAAGGGACTGTGACACACCCCACTGGTAACAGGTTGGAAGGATCACTAACCAAATTTTTCCTTTCTCAGTTTTCTCTATTGTTGTGAGTCCTATTCTTGTCTCCCCCCCACTATCCGTTATCTTCAAAATCAAGGATACCGCCGCCGCACTGCTGCCAGGCATTGGACGGACGATACAGAGTTCTGAGAGTGTGTTACCCATCCCAGTTTAGGTCAAGGTAGAATCTATAAACTTGACACATTACCCAGGACCGGATGTTTGATAGTGATAATACCATCATACTTAAAAGCATACCAAAAAGAGAGACAACAAAGAGTTCAAGGGTCTGTTGTCACAAACAATACCTACCAAAGGATGCCATATCTGAAAAACGTGTATATGTTGTAACCACCCCTGTTTTTATTTTGATCCCAAAACTGTACATTATCCTTCGTGACCCTGAGTAGATTGTTCGATAAATGCGGCCCATCGTTTATCCATGATCCTGGATCGGCCGAGAGCAGATGGTTTACTCCCCTTATATGTTTAATTCATGTATCCCAATTTCTCTGTTAGGATTATGAATTTCTGTATTGTCGTGTGAAATGTTTTGTATTGTAACAGTTTTATATTTACTGTTAAAGGGTGGACTGTGGAAGTCTAGGTGCACACATGCCATTTTGTGATAGTATGGCCGCCATTTTGGTTCGCAGAGTTGCGCAAATAAAGTTTCCATACCCGAGTATGTGTGACAAAGTGGACCAGAAGAGTAGACATACTATCACACATAAATTCATAATAACACACTTACACGAAATGAAATATAGTTAAAGGTTTAGAACGCCACACATAGCTTAGTTAGCCCTGCACCCGTCTGTCTGTATCGTGTTTAGTACCGTTCCGTTCAGTTCATTATGCGAAGTATTCCGGTCATTGCGAATATTTCGCAATATACACTGCCCGATAGTTATGGACATAATCCATATTCCAGAGACAGTTTCTGTTGAAAGTAGGTAACAAAGGAAACCAGATGAAACCAGTTCTTATCCCTGCTGACGCCGAAACCATCAAACAAAGGACTCTTAAAGTTCACTCCCCTGCAACTATTCAGACCAGGTGCAGCGTCTAACCCCCCAATCACAGCTGAACTGACATACGACCTCCGACCAATGAAAACGGCCTTTGACCTCCCCTTTCTGACCCTATAAGATAGGCGACCCAGAGCAGCCAGGGTCTCTTCGGCACATCTACCTTCCCATGACTTTTCTACCGGACTATAGTTCAGCCCTGAACGATAGTGAGCTCTGACCGGACTGCACTTCGCATATTTGATGAGACGGGTAACGGTTGCATTAACGGTATTTATACTTATTGTATAGTTGGCTGGTTGTGTCTTGTATCTGTATTCTTTCCCCTTAGCAGAGCCTGTTTAGTATTCATTGTTAGCATATTGTATCACTTGTTAAACCTGTATTTTCTATTCCTGTAACCCCCTTTTGTCCATTAGGGACTTAAATACAACCTTTTTATGGAGTTCTTATCTCCTTACTTCTATACTGTGGTTTGTGTCTGTTATTCGCATTTAGCGATAAAGGTATATTACGGACACGGTCCATAAGGGTATATTCGCAGATTAGAGACAAATTACTGCTAAGGAATCTCTTATTAAGGTATTGATTCTTGGTGTACAATATACAATCAAAGGTACGCTACGCTGCGCTACGTTTTGTTCGCACGTAGTTAGGTATAAAGGGTACGCAGGTTGCGGACTTATTACGTAACCTGCGCTTTTCACTTATTGTCTCTCTGGTCATATTTAATCGCCATTAACACTCCTTTAGATGCATACCCCCTTAGTATTCCCCGAATGTATGTAGGAGGGACCGCAGCAGGAATCTTCAATCCCGGCTGCAATCCCTCCTGCTCCCCTCGCGGTCGTAGGATTCTGTATCAACATCGGGCAGCATCGCAGTGGGTCCTTGGGCTACCACCATTCTGAGATGGCTGTAGGCCATTGTAGCCTATGGATGACAGACCGCACTGCCGGACGGGCATTGCATATGCGATTGAATAATAAATGGGCCCCTTAGTATACTCACGCTGGCCGCTATGGCTGGTATAGTAGTGCAGTGTTTCCTTCCTTATCCTTATGTACTATAAAGCTAATTTTCTGAAGCATGTCTATCTGTCTGAACACACTAATCTTGAAAACCGCTGGAGGGATTCTTCTGCAGTTTGCACTATTATTTAGTGCCGTTCTCCCGGAAGGTTTATAATATGTATATTCACTATCACCCCATCCCGTATGGGGGCCGAGCACAATGAGTAACCAACCAATCAGCAAGCACTATGTAAATGGAATGACGGGAAACATCACAGCTGGGCTGCACATTCATGTACACAGCAAACACAGGGCAACAGAGATGTCCAGAGCAGCAAGTGCTCTCCCCACCACCTGCTGCACAGGGGCAACAGCCAGGCGGCTGCAACAATGACAGCAGTTGTGGGCACCGCACAGATGGCCACATGCCCCATGCACATATCAGCACACCCGCACACAGACCCACCCTGGAGGAGGCAGCATCCACATGCCACACGTACCGGCACCTGGAACACCTGGTTTAACCATTATTGGGTATCGCCCAAGTCTGATCTTGCAGCGCATTGTGCACGTGTGACCTGCCAGTTCTGGGTTACATTCTGTCACTCTAACGCATGTGTCAACCTAGACCCATGTCAACCTTGTCCCTTGTTGACCTAGACCCCTGTCGACTTTGACCCCTGTCGACCTAGACCCCTGTCGACCTTCCCGTATGTCGACCCAACGGTGTCAACCTAATGACCAAACAATCCCATTCCCCCTATTTGCCATATATGCTCCTGGCCTGTCCTAGAGATATATAGTCACAGGAATTTAGTAGAATTTGTTTTTCAATTCTATTAAAGGTAAAGGAGAGGAGAGGCAATTCAGGAGGTTGTCTGGGTAGATACAGTAGCCTAAATATAATAATAATAAAGGGTTTGTCTTGTTGCAGTCTAACAGTCTTATGCTGTGTGCACAAGGTGCGATTTTGACTGCTCTCTCACTCCTCCCCGATCAGCAGCACATAACCTGCTGTGCTATCTACTGGAAGAGTAGCAGCGTCACACTACTCCTCCATTATGTGGAAGGCCTTTATAGAGCATTAGAGCTGTCAGTAGTGGACAGAATTAGTGGTACTTTAACTCAGCAGCAGCGGTTACAGCTACTGTGAAGGTCATGGCTGCCCTCTACCAGTCATGCAGCTGGTAGGATCCTTGGTGGTGGGGAGTGCCTGTGTTACAGGTGATAGTGGTAGAATAGTGGTGGTGGGGGGGGGCATAGTAGCTTATCTATAATAGGTGCAGTGTGTGCGCAGAGCATATGGGCCCCTGAGTCTCAGGGGGGCCCACACTGTGCACACTGCACCCATTTTTTAAGTACATGAGTGCTGAAGAAATCACCAGCAGACATTTTTCCGGTGATCTGCACATGCGCTCTAGTGCTCAGACTCCACAGCGGAGATTCGCACATGCGCAGTATGGTCTGAGTACTAGAGCCCTCAGACCCTACTGCTCCCGGGGCCGCTCCTGGCACAGACGAGGGGGCTGGGACGAGGAGGCTGCACACATGCCTCCTCCTCTCTAAAGACGCCCCTGGGGTGCATATGTAACAAGAGGAGAGTGGGGGGGGGGGCCTATGTCACAGGTTCTCACACTGTTCTTACCTTGTCACATATACAGTTGCTGGGGCGCAACAACTTCTCATACACCAGCACTGATTTAACAAAACATACTAACTATGACCCTCTAGCATTGACCTGACCTAGATAGTACAATTACTGTATGGATTGACATGTTATAATGAAACAATTGTTAAAAAAAAGATAGATAAACATAATTTTATAATAGATTCAATTATTTTCCATTTTATAGAAAAAAAATGACCAGGTAAATGGAGATGTAATAAAAATATGTAGGGTCCATGTATGTTGTCTTCAAATCTATCCAGCCCTCTCATTCTATTAGTAAATGCAGGAGGGTCAGCGGCATATCCTCCACTGACCCCTTAACTACAAGTGCTGGTTGTTAACTTATGCCAAACATGGTTGTATTTCCCCTGCAGTATCTCTTGGGTGCAGGGAGTGTGGAGGCCCCGACCAGTTCTCCCAGGGTTTGCCTCTCCCCCAGCACCTAATCACCCTGCACCAGGGGCCAATCCCAGCATCAGAGAGATGGACGGTGCAGGGTATCTCCTTCATCCCAGTTTCCTCCTCCCAATGTCAGGACTGAAGCTAACTCCACCTCACAAGACCTGCCCATGAGCTCCTTGAAGCTGCTCCTCCCCTAGTGCTGTCTACATAGGAGCTCACGTTCCATAATGGGCACTGTAAGAAAGAATGCTCTGGGACAAAGATACTATATTTTCCTGCTGGAAAATCTGAAGGCTTTAGAAAGATGAAAAAAATGGTGGCTATGCGCTCAAATGAATTAACAGCTATTTTTGCATCACCACAACAAGAGTTACTATAGTAATATATGAAGCAATTATCACTATGTGCTGCTAATTAGGAATTGTTTACTTTTTATTGTTTGTTGTTATGATTTATTTTTATATTTTTATTCTGATGTATTACTTATGCTGGCCATACAGGCTGCGATGCGGGCTGTGCGTTATGTGCTTTGTGGTGCGCGCTCCCGCGGCACCTTATCGCACATTACAAAAAGTATGTGCTTGCACATACTTTTGTACTTAGTTTTCATCACATTGCATCGCATTGCATGCACAATGCATGCACAGGCAATGCAATGCGATGTGATGCGTGCTAGGTAAGCACCGAACGCACGCCCGTATCGCAGCGTGTATGGCCAGCATTAGATTATTATTAAACATTATTTTCTATTTTATCAAAGTGTTCAGTCCTTTTGTTACAAAGACAAGACCATGTGATGCTTATTGAACAATCGATGCAGATGTACTAGTATTCCTTATATGTACCTTTTGGCAGACCATTGCATAAAAAAGATAGAGATACTGTAAATGCAGAACCATATTACTACCTGTTGTAATGTATCTCTCTCTCTGCACATGTTACATCCGCCCCACCTGTAGTGCACATGGCTTTGTCCATTAAAGAAGGAGTTTTCTTTTGTAAACCAATCAGAATCACCCCCCAAGTGCAGATCAAATTCTGCAGCAGAAGTCATTGTGCAGAAGAGTGTAGTTGTGTCTTTACTTCACTATTAACACTTGTAACTGCCTTTACTTCACTCTTCACAATATACAGTACCATGCAAGAAAAATAGTGGATGAAAAAACGTTCTATTTTATTTATTAACAGTTTCTTATATAGCGTAGCATATTCTGGTGGGATTCGGCTTGCTGATGTTATCTCCATTGATACAGTCTTCAGGTACTTGTAACCTTTTTTTGGTGACTTATAACACCGGTTGTACCATTGAGAATACAATGTCACATATGACAGGTTATTAACATCATCTGATTTCTAATAATTTGCGGTTGGATATATCAAACGATATATGTTTCTGAGACATTGGCCACATTTGGCGTGAGATGAGAAAATTTTAACTCATTATTGTGAAACCTCTAAAAGAGGGTCAGTTCATCAGTATTTCATCATTTCTAGAATCATTACTTTCTTGTTGTGTATAGAACCCCTGATGAAGTCTTTTCAGACGAAACGCGTTGGGTTGTGATATCGTCTTGAAAGAAATGAATGGACACAATTATGAAATTTTAAATGAAGATTTTTAATAAACGATTCATTCATTTTATCTGAACTTGTAAATATTTTTGTCCTTGAAAAATCAACTTGAATCTTTCAGGTGGTGGATCTTATTAGCGCTCTCTATTAATTCTTTACATATATATATATATATATATATATATATATATATATATATATATATATACACAGAGCTGGCAGCACACGTCAAAATAACGGACCAGGAATCACGTTCTTGCAGTCAACGTTTCGAAGCTTTTATTGATATGCTTCTTCTTCAGGACAAGATAACATAATGCAAAACATACAACATATTTATACATACCGATAAGCACACCCACACGTACCTTGATTCCCGCGCTCCACCATTCACGTGGCTGACGTCATCAACTGTGGACAAGCGTGTCTGTCGGCGCCTCCGCACTGACACTGCTCGTCCTACCACAGCTGTGCTTCAAACCACCTGTTGGCTCTGAGCCGCCATTGTCATGGTAATCGTGATACAAAAAAATATACAAGATAATAAACAGCGTGTCAAAATGTGAAAAAAAATACATACAAAATAACACCATAAATCACCAATTAGTGATACAATATATAAATTGCGGTAAAACACTCTACATTCCATCTGAAAAAAAATGCAGACTATTAGCGGTATATACAAAAAAAAATAAAGCCGACATCATAAAAAAGTTGACATGACAATATATCAAAAAGATTCAGATTAAATTCAACATACTAATTAATAATAGTAAGGGGAGTAAAGTTCCCACAGAGAGCGCAAGCACACCCAAAGAGAGACAGTACAATATGCAACCCTATAAGAAACAGTGGAGTCCAGCAAACTCATTAAGCCCTTTAGGGGCTAATGTATTGAGTCTGTGGATCCACTGTGCCTCACATCTTAATAATTTAAGACCCCGATTTCCCCTGCGTATATCTTCAGGCACGTGGTCGATAATGATATATTTTAACATCGGTAAGGAGTGTTTAGCAAGCAGAAAGTGTCGGGCCACAGGTTGGTCGCTGGACCCACTCTCCAGCGCCGCCTTAATGGAGGACCGATGTCCCGCCATGCGTTCTCTCAAATTTCTTTCAGTTTTGCCGACATAGTGCAACCCGCACGGACACGAGATCATGTAGACAATGTAACGTGTCGTGCAGGTCACCCTATGTCGTATTTGATACCTCTTGCCACTCAAAGGGTGGCAAAACGTGTCAGCCCTTGTTAATGCACGGCACGTTGTGCACCCAAGGCATCTGTAACAGCCTGGTTTAAGAGATAAGAACTGTTCACTGCCAGCAGCCTGTAATTGTGCAACATCTGTTTTGACAAGTCTATCACGTATGTTCCTGCCCCTCGTAAAGCAAGGCATAAGTCTGGTGGTAGTAAGTTGAAGCGCAGGGTCACTTTGTATAATGGGCCAGTTTCTTTTCATAATCTGAGTGATCATCGGGCTAGCTGTATTGAATTGATTTACCCAGGGCAGTATGTCCTGATTATTGGTCTCGTTTTCTTTACATTTATATTTTAACAATTCACTACGCGGTTTAGAAAGTGCGCGGCTTTTAGCCTGTTGTAAGAGGGTGATGTCATACCCTCTCTGTGAGAAACGATCAATCATCTGGTCAATTTGACATTCTGCCTCATGTGGATCACTGCATATCCTTCTCGCCCGAATAAACTGCGAGTAAGGGAGACCAAACTTCAACGCTTTTGGATGGCAACTGCTGGCATGTAATACTGTGTTGCGATCTGTTTCTTTACGAAACAATGTTGTACTAATAGAACCCTCACTGAGAGACACTAGAACATCTAGAAAAGACACTGCCACAGTGTCAACACTACAGGTAAGTTTAATGGGGCTGCTAGACATATTCTGCTGCTCGATGACCATAGAAAGCTGTTCCATGCTGCCACTCCATATGACAAACAGGTCATCGATGTATCTAGTATAAAAAACAATATTCCTAGACACATCGATGTTGGTGAAAAAAATGTCTTTCTCGACTTGAAGCATATACGCATTGGCATATGCCGGTGCAAAATTACTGCCCATTGAACAGCCACTTGTCTGAATGTAAAATCTGCTGTCATATAAGAAATAATTATGCGTAAGCACAAGTTCCAACAGGGACAATACAAACTGAATATCTGGACCCACATAACAAGGATTGTCCTGCAGAAGCCTTTGTACTGCCAGTAATCCGCCCTCATTCGGTATAACGGTATATAGACTAGTAACGTCTATACTGGCCAATATGCTATCTGCTGGTACAGTCCCGATGTCAGATAAAAGGTTGATAAAAGTAGTCGTATCCAACAAAAAGCCAGGACTGGCTTGGACACATGGTTGGAGCAAGGAATCGATATATACAGCCACATTCTGGAATAGCGATCCCCTAGCTGCAATAATCGGGCGTCCAGGGGGGGCTATCAGCCTTTTATGAACCTTGGGGAGAGTATACAGCAGCGGTACAGTGGGGTAAGGAACTTGCAAGGCATTAGCTAACTCAGAGGTAATCTGCCCTTCACCGACCGCATGCTGTAAAATCTCCACAAGCTTCTCTGAAAACAATTCGGTAGGATCACAGTCACAGAGGGCAAGGAAAGCGAGGCAGACCACCCCTCAACAGATAGTATTTAACTTGTCTAAACATCAGCTGACGGGAGATGAGACCCGGGTGCTTAGCCGTGGTCTCTCTTTTGTCCCAACTGTCCACTTCGATCAATTACATTGGGACATTGAAAAGTATAAAGTGACAAGACAGTTGAAACTTAAAGAACATTTCTGTAAATCGTCTAAAGCTATGCTTCCTTCCGTTGCCCCTCTTGACAATGACGTTCAGCCGCAGCTAAAGAAGCTGCAAGGTAAATCTACCTTTGACCCATTGACTAATAATGCATCGATTAAGACTTTTTCTCGTGTTATTGATACGCAAGTGGGTAGAGGGGTTAAGGATTTATCATGCAAAAAGTATGTGCCTTTGTCTAATCTATCTCCAGGTGAAATTAAAGCCTTGAATGATTTATCTTCTTATACAGATATTATTATCCGGCCCGCCGACAAGGGCGGGTCGGTGGTAGTGCAAGATTTAGAGGAGTATAAGATTGAAATTATGCGACAATTGGCTGATTCCTCTGTATATAGATTACTTGACTGTGATCCTACCGAATTGTTTTCAGAGAAGCTTGTGGAGATTTTACAGCATGCGGTCGGTGAAGGGCAGATTACCTCTGAGTTAGCTAATGCCTTGCAAGTTCCTTACCCCACTGTACCGCTGCTGTATACTCTCCCCAAGGTTCATAAAAGGCTGATAGCCCCCCCTGGACGCCCGATTATTGCAGCTAGGGGATCGCTATTCCAGAATGTGGCTGTATATATCGATTCCTTGCTCCAACCATGTGTCCAAGCCAGTCCTGGCTTTTTGTTGGATACGACTACTTTTATCAACCTTTTATCTGACATCGGGACTGTACCAGCAGATAGCATATTGGCCAGTATAGACGTTACTAGTCTATATACCGTTATACCGAATGAGGGCGGATTACTGGCAGTACAAAGGCTTCTGCAGGACAATCCTTGTTATGTGGGTCCAGATATTCAGTTTGTATTGTCCCTGTTGGAACTTGTGCTTACGCATAATTATTTCTTATATGACAGCAGATTTTACATTCAGACAAGTGGCTGTTCAATGGGCAGTAATTTTGCACCGGCATATGCCAATGCGTATATGCTTCAAGTCGAGAAAGACATTTTTTTCACCAACATCGATGTGTCTAGGAATATTGTTTTTTATACTAGATACATCGATGACCTGTTTGTCATATGGAGTGGCAGCATGGAACAGCTTTCTATGGTCATCGAGCAGCAGAATATGTCTAGCAGCCCCATTAAACTTACCTGTAGTGTTGACACTGTGGCAGTGTCTTTTCTAGATGTTCTAGTGTCTCTCAGTGAGGGTTCTATTAGTACAACATTGTTTCGTAAAGAAACAGATCGCAACACAGTATTACATGCCAGCAGTTGCCATCCAAAAGCGTTGAAGTTTGGTCTCCCTTACTCGCAGTTTATTCGGGCGAGAAGGATATGCAGTGATCCACATGAGGCAGAATGTCAAATTGACCAGATGATTGATCGTTTCTCACAGAGAGGGTATGACATCACCCTCTTACAACAGGCTAAAAGCCGTGCACTTTCTAAACCGCGTAGTGAATTGTTAAAATATAAATGTAAAGAAAACGAGACCAATAATCAGGACATACTGCCCTGGGTAAATCAATTCAATACAGCTAGCCCGATGATCACTCAGATTATGAAAAGAAACTGGCCCATTATACAAAGTGACCCTGCGCTTCAACTTACTACCACCAGACTTATGCCTTGCTTTAAGAGGGGCAGGAACATACGTGATAGACTTGTCAAAACAGATGTTGCACAATTACAGGCTGCTGGCAGTGAACAGTTCTTATCTCTTAAACCAGGCTGTTACAGATGCCTTGGGTGCACAACGTGCCATGCATTAACAAGGGCTGACACGTTTTGCCACCCTTTGAGTGGCAAGAGGTATCAAATACGACATAGGGTGACCTGCACGACACGTTACATTGTCTACATGATCTCGTGTCCGTGCGGGTTGCACTATGTCGGCAAAACTGAAAGAAATTTGAGAGAACGCATGGCGGGACATCGGTCCTCCATTAAGGCGGCGCTGGAAAGTGGGTCCAGCGACCAACCTGTGGCCCGACACTTTCTGCTTGCTAAACACTCCTTACCGATGTTAAAATATATCATTATCGACCACGTGCCTGAAGATATACGCAGGGGAAATCGGGGTCTTAAATTATTAAGATGTGAGGCACAGTGGATCCACAGACTCAATACATTAGCCCCTAAAGGGCTTAATGAGTTTGCTGGACTCCACTGTTTCTTATAGGGTTGCATATTGTACTGTCTCTCTTTGGGTGTGCTTGCGCTCTCTGTGGGAACTTTACTCCCCTTACTATTATTAATTAGTATGTTGAATTTAATCTGAATCTTTTTGATATATTGTCATGTCAACTTTTTTATGATGTCGACTTTATTTATTTTTTGTATATACCGCTAATAGTCTGCATTTTTTTTCAGATGGAATGCAGAGTGCTTTACCGCAATTTATATATTGTATCACTAATTGGTGATTTATGGTGTTATTTTGTATGTATTTTTTTTCACATTTTGACACGCTGTTTATTATCTTGTATATTTTTTTGTATCACGATTACCATGACAACGGCGGCTCAGAGCCAACAGGTGGTTTGAAGCACAGCTGTGGTAGGACGAGCAGTGTCAGTGCGGAGGCGCCGACAGACACGCTTGTCCACAGTTGATGACGTTAGCCACGTGAATGGTGGAGCGCGGGAATCAAGGTACGTGTGGGTGTGCTTATCGGTATGTATAAATATGTTGTATGTTTTGCATTATGTTATCTTGTCCTGAAGAAGAAGCATATCAATAAAAGCTTCGAAACGTTGACTGCAAGAACGTGATTCCTGGTCCGTTATTTTGACGTGTGCTGCCAGCTCTGTGTATGGTATTTGCCCCCAGTCTGGGGAGCTATTGGCCGGCACCGCTACTTACTGTGATTGAGGAGTGCTGCTTCATCCCGAATTCTATATATATATATATATATATATATATATATATATATATATATATGTAAAGAATTAATAGAGAGCGCAAATTTTTTTGATGGATAGCATAAATATATATTTCATTAGAGAATCAAAAGAACAGAGCATTGAAAAAGAGAATGAATATAACCTATATAATCATGTGCTACATGAGGGACAAACGCAACTTTTGTTTTTTCAATTGAGCCAAACATCTTTAAACAAGAAAAGAAAGAGGATGCAAAGGAGACAGAGAAGCGTTAATGCTGCTAGGAAAGATAGAAAAAAAGAGAAGATATATGGAGAAGGGGATAGAATTCCGGTTGGGCTGCATTAACATTTACAAGGTTCAGCGAGCCTTCAAATGCGAGTTACAAGACTGCCATAGTGTATGCAAGGTTTACAAGGAGATATACAAGACATCTGAATGTCATCTGATACGTGTTACAGACTCTGTTTATAATTGCCTGCACAGACGCCAATCAGCATCAATATAGCATGTGGTTGCTATGACAAAATGTAGAACAGGGGTGGGCAGACTTGAACTTGGTGATCTATTGCAGCGGTTCTCAAACCGTGGGTCCTGACCCCAAAGTGGGTCCAGACCTTCTCAGCATGGGGTCGCGACTCGATGTTGCTGACCATCAGGATGATGATTTTTCTAATCTCAGTCAGTGATTCAAGGAGCCTGAAATATCTGTTGAGTTGTCTGTTATCAGTGGCATAACTAGGGGTCCGCAGCCCTAGTGGTGGCAAGGGGGAGCTATCTCCACGGGGGAGCAGGGTCACGGCACATATCTGCGACTGCGTGAACCGGAGACAGTGACAGGCAGCCATTTTTGGAGCAGGCAGTTGATGCCTGCTCCAAAAGCCATGGATGTAAGTGGCTCGCTGCCCGGCCAACCATCCACTAGCCGGCGGGCAGCAGCACATCAGCACTGTCAGAGCTATTTAATCCCTTCATGTGCTGCAGGCAGGGTGACAAGCTCCCTGCTCACCCTCGGAAGGTGGTAAGCAGGGAGATGTGGGGATACCCAGCCTTCATGGCTCCCAGCTCACTTTCAGCATATATATATATATATATATATATATATAGTTGTGCTCATAAGTTTATATACCCTAGCAGAATTTGTGATTTTCTGGCCATGATTTGTCAGAGAATATGAATGATAACTCACAAACTTTTTTTCATTCATGGTTAGTAGTTGGGGGTGAAACCATTTATTGTCAAACAACTGTGTTTACTCTTTTTAAATCACAATGACAGCAGAAACTACCCAAATGACCCTGATAAAAAGTGTGTATCACTGTATATAAGGATTTCTGATCAGTTATTTTATTAAAATAGATAAAATAGTTGTATGTGCTGCTGTAAAGGTGCGTACACAATGAAACTCCTTCACAGCTGCAGGCAGGGGGAGCAAGGGGAGTGGCAGACACAGAGGCGGTGGGCAAGGGACGCCGGTGAGGGGAACAGGGAGCAGAGCATGGAACAGAGAAGCGGTGGCGGGGGATGCTGCGAGCCTTCTAGGGGACAAGAGAGGCGGGCAGGGGAAGCTGGGCAGCAGATGCACTTAAAAAAATAAAAGCCCATACGAATGAATGGTAAACCACTGATTGGCTGTGAGCTCTCTCAGCCAATCAGCAATTGTTCATATTCATTTGTATTGGTTTTTTTTGTAAATACGCCTGCTGCACAGCTTCCCCTGCCAGACTCTCTTGTCCCCTCGCTGGCTTGCGGCATCGCCCGACTATGAAAAAATCATTCAAATATATGCTTAAAGCCATGTTAGCCACAATTATAGTAATTCAAGGAAGTTCTAAGTGTTTATACATATCCATGGTCGGATTGAGGGCCACTTGGCTCAAGGCCCTATAGTGTGGAAACTGAGGTTCTGTGACCATTGCTGTGTGGGTGTGGCCAGAGCCAGGTGATTGTGTACATCTGCTACACTATTAGCCCCAATGTCTCCATAAATACGTAGAAGTTTAATAATTGAATAATTGTGAGCAAATTGACAGTTTTAATACTTATGATTTACAGTATGACCAACTGGTGGCCGGTTATCTGCATTCTATCATGAGGGGCCTATTTGCATGTTTAGGCCTGGAGCTGTGGCTCCATATGCCCTGTACAGTGGCGTAAGTTAGTTCCAGTTGCCCGGAGGCAAGATATATATTGGTGCCCCCACAAACACACACATACACAAATACACACCCCTATATAACCTTATATAAAATATATATTTATGTTTAGATAGATAGAAGAACACACATATATTTCAGAACTCAGCCACAGAAGTGATATTGATGGCTTTTAAATAACTGATTTAAACTTCCAGGGGGAAGAGAAGTGCCCCCTTGGGAGCAGGAGCCCGGCGGCAGATGACTCCATTGCCTCCCAGAGTTCTGCCTCTGGCCCTGTACATAATGTGTCTTATTACAGCACTATCCACACATGAGTGGAAGCCATTGTTCTTAACACGCTTGGTGTCCCTCGTTTACCCAGTTGTTTCCTTTTGATTGCTTTTTTGTCCACTAGCTGTGTATAAGACAAACCATGAGAAACATATCATTCACTTGTAAGCGGAGCTTTATGACTTTTACATTTTCTTTCATTGTGTTACTGCTGCGGAATAAGAAGAAACTAGTTAGAGAGTCTATTAGTAGTAAAACAGCTGGCAAAACGTGGCATGAACCAAGCCAAATGATCCTGCAGCACCGCACTGCAACGAGGCACTGCATAGCAAGATTGCTTCTCAGTCATTTTGTTATTGGTGCAGTTTTCTCACCATAAGCTTCTAATCAGTCAGATCAGAATATGTAATATAATGTAATATAACAGAAAGTCCTGAGAAAAGAATGCCATAAATGTGATTGATAATCTAAACATGCATTGCTGCAAAGTGCTGCAGTATAACTTACTAACGAAGTCTCCTGAAGAAAGCTATAAACACAAAAGCAATGATACCATTCAATACAACATTTCTGCTATGGAAGGGACAGAAGCCTACAGACTGGTACAGGAAACAGGACAGATAGGAATGGCAATGATTTCCAGGGAGTTGATATCCTGACATATCTAGGTGACTATCCCTAATCCTTAGCCATTCCTCCCACAGCCCAACCCTAACCCATCCCTCCTGCACCCCAACCACCCCCTTCCATAGCATATCCTTCACCCCCCACAACACACACACACACACACACACACACACATGGTCTAACCCTCCCTCTAGTGCCAAACCATTTCCTCATAACTTACCATTGGGTTGGAGCTGTTGGCATTGTGGCTGTTGGGATTTGAACCACCGAATCACAGACTGTGGACCAGATGCACTAAGCTTCGAAAGTAATAAGATGGAGAGTTATTAACAACCAGCCAATCAGCTGCGACCTGCCATGTCACAGACTTTTTTTGAAAAATGTCAGGCAGGAGCTGATTGGCTGGTTATTTATCACTCTCCTTTTTTGAAGCTGAGTGCATCTTGCCCTGTATATGTTATCATAAAACAATATAGAATTTACTGTATTCAGAATGTTGACAAGTTCAGAATTTTGATATGTTTGGTCAGAATATTGACATGTTCATAATATCGACATTAACAGTGTTGACATAAATTTATAGTTAGGACAAGGCTGCAATTAGAGTTAAACTGCTATTAAGGTTATGCTAAAACAGGGGTGTCGACATTCATAAAATAAACACATTGAACAGGCAGCATTATGTCATTGGCCACATTGTTACTGTCAACCAGCCACATGTCGAAACCCAGAATGTTGACATTTACATAATGTTGCATTATGCTAGTGTCATACCACACCCAACAGTATATCAGTGCATTGTCTGTGCAATGAAACTATTCGAGGTGGGGACAGTGATACAATGGTAGCAATGAGCAGAATACATAAAGAGTATGTGGTTAATGAAGATTTCCAGGTGTCTTGTTATGGAAGTGATGTGAAATAATCTTCAGCACAACTACTAGGATGTTCTGTTGAAGCCATGAAGGTGGCAAGATTTTCCATGCTAAAAACAACCCCTGAGGGCAGCATTGCGGAATCATTGGTACAACCAACATTATTGTTGAGAAAACTGACTGCATCTCCTCTCTTGATGCCAAACAACTGTTCTTCTGCGTTAATTCAGGGAAAGGTACAGTATTTTGGATTCCTGCTTGATCACTGAGAAGTAATCTCTTTTTTTGGCTTGGCTCTGGAAAAACAGGTCTCATTGCTGTTCAAAAGGTGCTCGAGGCAGATGAAGACATGGGGTGAAATTTAATGGGATGAGAGATTCAGAAAGTGAGAGATTTGGTAAGAAATCTCCAGTTTTTTAAAAGCAGGAATCATTTACAGTACATTTCAAAATAATACTGGTTTTGCAGTGTAAATGATTGCCGCTTTAAAAAAATTGGAGATTTCTTACCAAATCTCTCACTTTCCGAATCTCTCATCCTATTACATTTCCCCCATAATTCCTGGTTGCCCAGTGCTATTTAGTATTGTTTATTTGGAAGGTGGCACTGTAGAATACAGATGGGAAATCAGCATATACTTTATAAACCAATAACCTACAAAGGTGACACATTAAGTGCATATATTAGAGATATCCAAGCAAAGTATAGGAAGGATGCAAGAAGGAGACTGCCCAAAGGCGGTCAGAGGGCGCTGTTAACCCCTTCCTGACAGAGCCAGTTTTTGCCTTCCTGACAGAGCCCTTTTTTTCAAATCTGACATGTATCACTTAAGTGGGGATAACTTTTTTTGCTTTTAGTTATCCCAGTGATTTTGAGATTGTTTTTTCGTGACACATTGTACTTCAAATTAGTGGTAAATTTGGGTCGATACAGTCTGTGTTTTTTTGTGAAAAATACCAAAATGTCGTAAAAAAATGGAAAATTTAGCAATTTGCAAAATGTTAAATTTTCTGCTTGTGAGACAAATAATCATACCACTCAAAATAGTTAATAACTAACATAGACCATATGTCTACTTTATGTTTCCATCATTATTTCAACTTCCTTTTAATTTTTTTGGACACTAGGAGGCTTACAATATGAATAGCAAATTCTCAAATTTTCAAGAAAATTTCAAACACTGATTTTTTTAGGGACCAGTTCAGTTCTGATGTGACTTTGAGGGACTTGTATGTGAGACACCCCCATAAATGATGCCATTTCAAAAACTGCACCCCTCACAGTATTCAAAACAGCATTTTGGAAGTTTGTTAACCCTTTAGGTGTTTCACAGGAATTAAAACAAAGTGTAGGTGAAATTTCAAAATTTCATTTTTTTTGCAGATTTGCAATTTTAATACATTTTTCTAAGGAACACAGTAGATTTTACTAGAGAAATGTGACTAAAAATTGATTCCCCCAATTCTTTTGTTTTCATAAATATCCTATATGTGGCCCTAGTGTGCACGTTGACCAAACCACAGGCTTCATAATAGAAGGAGCACCTTTTTATGAGATTATTTTTTAGGCACCATGTAGGTTTCTAGGCACCATAAGATGCTAAAAGTTAGGAACCCCCCCACAAGTGACCCCATTTTGCAAACTACACCCCTCAGGGAATTCATCTAGGGGTATAGTGTACATTTCAAACCCCCAGGGGTTTCACCAATTTTGGTACAACTGGGCTGTGAAGATTAAAAATTAAATTTTTTACACAAAAATGCAGTTCTGGCTCAAAATTTTTCATTTTCAGAAGGTATGAAGGAGAAAAATCACCCCAAAATCTGTGCCCCAATTTCTCCCGAGTACGGCAATGCCTCACATGTGACCAAAAAATACCATTTGGGTGCATGGCAGGACTCAGAAGGGAAGGAGTGATTTTTGGATTTTGCAGCTCAGATTCTGGTGGAATGTTGGTGGGTGCTATGTCGCATTAGCAAGACCCCCCAAGCACCAATACAGTGGAACCCCCCCACAAGTGACCCCATTTTGCAAACTACACCCCTCAGGGAATTCATCTAGGGGTATAGTGTACATTTCAAACCCCCAGGGGTTTCACCAATTTTGATACAACTGGGCTGTGCAAATGAAAAATTACATTTTTTACACAAAAATGCAGTTCTGGCTCAAAATTTTTCATTTTCAGAAGGTATGAAGGAGAAAAAGCACCCAAAAATCTGTGCCCCAATTTTTCCCGAGTACGGCAATGCCTCACATGTGACCAAAAAATACCATTTGGGTGCATGGCAGGACTCAGAAGGGAAGGAGTGATTTTTGGATTTTGCAGCTCAGATTCTGGTGGAATGTTGGTGGGTGCTATGTCGCATTAGCAAGACCCCCCAAGCACCAATACAGTGGAACCCCCCCACAAGTGACCCCATTTTGCAAACTACACCCCTCAGGGAATTCATCTAGGGGTATAGTGTACATTTCAAACCCCCAGGGGTTTCACCAATTTTGATACAACTGGGCTGTGCAAATGAAAAATTACATTTTTTACACAAAAATGCAGTTCTGGCTCAAAAATTTTCATTTTCACAAGGAATGAAGGAGACAAAGCACCCCAAAATCTGTGCCCCAATTTCTCCCCAGTACGGCAATGCCTCACATGTGACCAAAAAATACCATTTGGGTGCATGGCAGGACTCAGAAGGGAAGGAGTGATTTTTGGATTTTGCAGCTCAGATTCTGGTGGAATGTTGGTGGGTGCTATGTCGCATTAGCAAGACCCCCCCAAGCACCAATACAGTGGAACCCCCCCCGCAAGTGACCCCATTTTGCAAACTACACCCCTCAGGGAATTCATCTAGGGGTATAGTGTACATTTCAAACCCCCAGGGGTTTCACCAATTTTGATACAACTGGGCAGTGAAAATGAAAAATTACATTTTTTTACACAAAAATGCAGTTCTGGCTCAAAAATTTTCATTTTCACAAGGAATGAAGGAGACAAAGCACCCCAAAATCTGTGCCCCAATTTCTCCCCAGTACGGCAATGCCTCACATGTGACCAAAAAATACCATTTGGGTGCATGGCAGGACTCAGAAGGGAAGGAGTGATTTTTGGATTTTGCAGCTCAGATTCTGGTGGAATGTTGGTGGGTGCTATGTCGCATTAGCAAGACCCCCCAAGCACCAATACAGTGGAACCCCCCAACAAGTGACCCCATTTTGCAAACTACACCCCTCAGGGAATTCATCTAGGGGTATAGTGTACATTTCAAACCCCCAGGGGTTTCACCAATTTTGATACAACTGGGCAGTGAAAATGAAAAATTACATTTTTTTACACAAAAATGCAGTTCTGGCTCAAAAATTTTCATTTTCACAAGGAATGAAGGAGACAAAGCACCCCAAAATCTGTGCCCCAATTTCTCCCCAGTACGGCAATGCCTCACATGTGACCAAAAAATACCATTTGGGTGCATGGCAGGACTCAGAAGGGAAGGAGTGATTTTTGGATTTTGCGGCTCAGATTCTTGTGGAATGTTGGTGGGTGCTATGTCGCATTAGCAAGACCCCCAAAGCACCATTACAGTGGAACCCCCCCACAAGAGACCCCATTTTGCAAACTACACCCCTCAGGGAATTCATCTAGGAGTATAGTGTACATTTCAAACCCCCAGGGGTTTCACCAATTTTGATACAACTGGGCAGTGAAAATAAAAAAATTACATTTTTTTACACAAAAATGCAGTTCTGGCTCAAAATTTTTCATTTTCAGAAGGTATGAAGGAGAAAAAGCACCCCAAAATCTGTGCCCCAATTTCTCCCGAGTACGGCAATGCCTCATGTGTGACCAAAAAGTGGCAGGACTCAGAAGGGAAGGAGTGATATTTGGATTTTGCAGCACAAATTCTGGTGGAATGTTGGTGTGTGCTATGTCGCATTAGCAAGATCCCCCAAAGCACCAATACAGTGGAACCCCCCCACAAATGACCCCATTTTGCAAACTACACCCCTCAGGGAATTCATCTAGGGGTATAGTGTACATTTCAAACCCCCAGGGGTTTCACCAATTTTGATACAACTGGGCAGTGAAAATGAAAAATTACATTTTTTTACACAAAAATGCAGTTCTGGCTCAAAATTTTTCATTTTCAGAAGGTATGAAGGAGAAAAAGCACCCCAAAATCTGTGCCCCAATTTCTCCCGAGTACGGCAATGCCTCACGTGTGACCGAAAAATACCAGTTGGGTGCATGGCAGGACTCAGAAGGGAAGGAGTGATTTTTGGATTTTGCGGCTCAGATTCTGGTGGAATGAATGGTGGGTGCTATGTGGCATTAGCAAGACCCCCGAAGCACGGTGAAATTATGAACCTAATAATCCACCTGATCTGAAAGATCCACTCCGCCCATGTACCTATTGTAATCCAGGATACAATTAGGTTTTGAGGTGTGGGTACTGGTACCTCGTACAGGGACGGAGGTGGTACTGTCTCCGTGAATTGTTGTCAGTATAAGGACATCCCTCTTGTCCTTATATTTGACCAACAACATATTTTCGGTGCATATTCCCCTGCTTTCACCCCTTCTCATTACTTGGGCAATGTGCGTTTTTGGGAGGCCTCTTTGGTTCTTGCGCACAGTACCGCAAGCTGCTGTACCTCTTGAACCAAGGGCCTTAAACAGGGGGATGCTAGTGTAAAAGTTATCCACATAGAGGTGATAACCTTTATCCAGGAAGGGGTGCACTAAATCCCAGACAATTTTTCCACTAACACCTACGAGGGAGGGGGGGCATTCTGGCGGTTCAATTCTTGAATCCTTCCCTTCATATACCCTAAACATGTGGGTGTACCCTGAGGTGCTTTCACACAGCTTATACATTTTTATGCCATACCTTGCCCTCTTACTGGGAAGGTACTGGCGGAATTTAACCCTTCCTTTAAAATGTATAAGGGACTCGTCGATACAAATACATTTTTCAGGGATGTACATCTCTGCAAATTTGGCACTGAAATGATCAATGACCGGCCTGACTTTGAATAGCCGGTCAAAGGTGGGATTATCTCTGGGTGGGCACTGTGCATTATCGTTGTAATGCAAAAATTTAAGGATCGTCTCAAATCGAGCCTGGGTCATGGCCATACGGTAAAATGGGGTGCTGTACAGAACATCTGTACTCCAATATTGCCTAATTTCTGGCTTTTTTACTATGCCCATATGAAACACCAGACCCCAAAACGTCATCATCTCTACTGCATCTACAGGGGTCCACCTAGCAAATGATGACGTGGGGTTTTGAGCAATAAACTGCTGGGCATATAAATTAGTTTGGTCCACCATTAAATTTATAAAATCATCAGAGAAAAATAATTTGAAAAAGTCAATTTCTCTGAGACCTGTGGAATCAAATTGGATTCCTGGCATGGCCAAAAACTCAGGAACCTGGGGCTCAAAATTGTCTGGTGGTGGGGTCCATACGAGATCAATTATTGGGGGGGGGGTCTCAGCTGCTCTACGGGGGCGTCTTTGAGGGGGTCCCTCATCACCAGAGGAGGAAGAGGAGCTTAAGACAAATCCTTCAAATTCCCCGCTTGCATCACTGGCTGTGTCAGAGTCAGAGGCAAGCATGGCATATGCCTCCTCCGCTGAATACATTCTTCTGGATGACTGGGATGACATTTGGGATGACATTTGGGATGACATTTGGGATGCCATTTTTATTTTTGTGTTTCTGGTAGTGAAATGTTTCAACACGTGTATAGTGTAGGGGGGGTACAAACTTTATTTCAACCCGGGGGGGTATGTACTGTAGTGTGTAGTGTGTATGTAGTGCAGAAAAAAAAAAATACTTTATACAGGAATTTGATCCCAATAAAAAAAAAAAAAATTGAAGGGGTTAAAAAAAAAAAAATTGAAGGGGTTAAAAAAAAAAAAAAAAAAGGTCCTGCGCCAAAAATTGAGCACAGATGTTGGTCAGTAACGTCCGTCACTGAACAGCGCTCAAAGGCAACAGGAATTTGATCAAAAAAAAAAAAAAAAATAGATCAACCCTGTGCCGAAAAAGCTGATCAGTGATGTACGTCACTGATCAGCGCACAGTGGCCACAGGACACCCACAAAATCACAGTGTGTGTAAAAAAAAAATTAAAAAAAGACCCCACAGCACCCTCAAAAAAAAAAAAAGGTGATCACTGATGCGACACTGATTACCAGTGAGGGGCAGCAGGTGCACAACCTTTGGTGCAACTGACAGTGCAACTGGCAGCAACTGACAGGTATATATATAAAAAAAAAAAACCCTGCGCCCCCAAAAAGTTGCTGATCAGCTCAGATATACTGATCAGCACAAAAGGGGGGGTAGCAGACACAAAATATACACTCTCTATCACTCTCTGTCACTATCTCTCTCTATCTCTCACTATCTATCACTATCTATCACTCTAGGACACTGCAGCAGCAGCACTGACAGTTATATATATATAAAAAAACCTGCACCCCCAAAAAGGGGGGGGTAGCAGACACAAAATATACACTCTCTATCACTCTCTGTCACTATCTCTCTCTATCTCTCTATCTCTCACTATCTATCACTATCTATCACTCTATGACACTGCAGCAGCAGCACTGACAGTTATATATATAAAAAAAAAAAACCTGCACCCCCAAAAAGGGGGGGTAGCAGACACAAATCTCTCTATCTCTCTATCTCTCACTATCTATCACTATCTATCACTCTATGACACTGCAGCAGCAGCACTGACAGTTATATATATATAAAAAAACCCTGCACCCCCAAAAAGGGGGGGTAGCAGACACAAAATATAGCTCTCTCTGTCACTATCTCTCTATCTCTCTCTATCTCTCTCTATCTCTCTCTCTATCTCTCTATCTCTCTATCACACTGCAGCAGCAGGAAGTCACAAGAAGTCAGATCCAGGAAGCATCCAGCACGCTACAAGCAGTGATCAGGTGATCAGGTAAGGTATTTGCAAGGATCAGGTAAGTATTAGCAAGGATCAGGTCAGTATCACGGCAGATAGGCACGGTGACCGCTCTGCACGCAATTCCAGACCGGAATGGCGTCTGCAGCGCAGTCACCATTAGTTTAAATGTCGCGCCTTGGCTGTGATTGGCTGTCGGTCCGACGGACCAATCACAGCCTTGGGGGCAGGTGGGGTGAGGGTGGGGTGAGGTGTCATCGTCACCGATGACCCCCTCATGCCCCCTGACGCCCGGCGGTGATTGACACCTGTGTTACCGAGCGTCTGATTCGCTGGTAACACAGGAAAACGCTGTGAATGGCTGTTCACACTGAACAGCCAATCACAGCGATCGCCGACGGGGGGGCGGCATCGCAGCCCCCCCTGGGCATGCAGGGACATGTCTGCTGTCAGGGACAGCAGACATCGTCCCTCTGTCACTGCGTCTCTAGACGCAGTGACACTTTAAAGTCATGACGTACATTTATGCCATGTGTCGGGAAGTACATCCCGGCCATGACGTAAATGTACGTCAAATGTCGGGAAGGGGTTAATGGGATGTGTGTCAATTGCAGTTGCTACTTAAAGGGACTGAGTAGGTCCCTAAAAATATGAATATTGGGAAAAAAAGAGAGATAAAGTAGCGCTTGCCAATGAGGAATATCAATATAAAAATGTATTACACATATATAAAACAATAATGTAAACAAGATGAACAATAAAATATATATAAAAGCTCAAGGCCCTCAGTGGGTGCCACTGTATAGGAAATGTTAATAGGATCCGTCCTATTTGTGCCGTAAGGGTGAAAAGTCCCAATTTGGACCAATAAAGTTCTGTCGAACTGAGAAGATATTTCAGGATTTCCACTTGGTACAAATGAGCGTATTAGAAGATGAATATAGGGGTTTATTCTAGTTCATTCTTTCTGACAAAATCCTTCTTAGATGGACAAAACCATGTGCACTGCGGGTGGGGGAGATGTAACTTGTGCAGAGAGAATTAGATTTGGGTGGGGGTTTTCTTCAAAGTGAGATCTATATTGCAGTGTAAAATAAAGCAGTCAGTATTTTCCCTGCACAGAAACAAAATAACTCACCCAAATCTAATTCTATCTGCACATGTTACATCTGCCCCCCTGCAGTGCACATGGTTTTGTCCATCTAAGAAGGATTTTGTCAGAAAGAATGAACTAGAATAACCCCCATAGTTACCACTAGCTATCCCTTGGGAGTCTTGTGTCCATTTAGGACTGCTGAACAAGCTGTGATCTCCGTGTGGGGTGGTGGGTAAAATCTTCTCCGCTTTGAAATTGCATTAGCTTGTGGAGAGCCAGGTGGAAGGTCTCAGAGGGTAATTCTCTCCAGAGAGAAAATGATGATAAACGGCTGGTTGGATCCAAAGGTGACACAATGTGGCAATGGAAGTGAGGAGCCTTAGTGAGCAAGCAGCTGCCAACGCGTTTCACTGCCTCTAGGGGCAGCTTTGTCAAGGATAAAGTATAGGAAGGACACTGCTCATGATTGCAATTACTTACTAGAGCATGTTTACGAGATTTCTAATACTCCTTTTACACCAGCCCTGCAAACCCAGGTTTTTTCACGAGAGCTTGCAAAATCCTGGGTTTGCAGGTGGTGTAAACTTTCTGAGACCCGGGATTTTAACCCGGCAAACACACAGGGTTGAACATGAGTTCAACCTGGATCATTGTGTAGTATAAACAGGTAACCCGGGTCACTGCTACCCGGGCCTTATTCACTGCAATGGAAACATTTCACATTCTTAACTTATATAACTAAACCTGAAATAACGACTCGGAGACATAGGTTTGGCAGAAATTGTTAACTGATTTATTTATCGAACTTTTAAACTAGTTTGATTATTTAAATTAATTAATTAAATATGGTGGCCAAGAAAGATCGGCTAATAAACTAAAGGCCCATACACACTCGAAGATTTTCATTTCAAAAGACTTTGGCAAAATCTTTGATAGATATATCTGTCACCAAAGTAGTGCGTACACACTGAGCTACTTTCCCCAAAGAGCAAAAGATTTTGAGGAGGCGAAAGACTTTGCTGAAAATCTTTCATTAAAAGGTTATTTACATAATGGGCGGGGTTTGAATTCCAAGGGTGGGAGCAGAGGCCATTGTATTTAGTGCATTTCTGTTCTTTGGGCCTGATTCAGAACTAATTGCTGGGCTGCGTATATTCGGAGCCCAGCGATCAGGTAAACCCCACCCTATACTGCCAGCTAGGGCTTTCTTGATCTTTGCCAGGGGTTACATGCTCTTTGCCAGGGGCTTCATGCTCTTTGCCAGGGGAAGTTACGCTGTGCACTGCGTCAGTTAAAAGAGACAGCCGGGGCAGAGTGGTGGGAAACCCAGATGTCTCAGAACAGGTCTATCTGTCCGTGGCGCGGCTATTTGAAATGATGTGCCGGCTCGTGACTCGCAAGCCAATAGAAGCTTGCGGCCTGGTAGCGCCTGATTGGTTGCCGGGCCGCTAGCTCCAATTGGCTCAGGAGTCGCGAGCCGGTGCGTCATTTGAAATAGCCGTGCCACGGACGGATGGACCTGGTCTGAGACAGCCGGGTATATATTACTGCCTAATAAACTCAGTAAATAATCATTGGTGGGCAGTGGTGCCAGTAATATATAGATTGCTGGCATGTGCCGCAGCAGTCTGAGCAGGGCAGCGCGGACCAATCCTGCAGGGTAAGTATATGACAGGCGGGGTGCGGCGGGGCGGTCCGCCGGGCTGAAAGTGGTTAATCTTTCAGCCCGGCAGGCGTACACACCATCCATGAAAAACCATCCATCATCGCCACATCTGCTGGTAAAACCAGCAGATGCACCACTTTCCTAGCGATGATGCGGGAGCGCGCATCATCGCTAGTCGGCAATCTATTGGGCATACACACTGGGCGATTTTCACGCGAAAATCGCTCAAAACGTCTGTTTTGACCGATTTTCAGCTGAAAATCGTCAAGTGTGTATGGGCCTTAAAACTCCGTCCCAAACTGCAAGCGTAAATGGCCTAACTAAAACAAGCAGTATCCACTCCATCCTACTGCATTGACTACCCACCCAGCCGGGTGGCATCGCTGTCCCCGAACAGGTGATACAGCGAAGGCCTAAGTCAATGAGAGATGAGTGCACCAAAACAAGCCATATACGTAAATCAACACATAAAGTAAGCTAATTTGATTAAACCTGCCGTTCTTTCCCATCTATCAGCTAACGAGATGAAACCCACCACCCTCTAACAAGGCAAAAGGGGGAAGGAGGGCGGGAAAATTCAGCAGGAAGAAGAGGAAGCCTCCTCCACTTCCTGCACTAATATCTCATACAACCCTGCCAAACCTAATAACCCTATTGGCTCCCCAAGTCACATGCTACCCAAGGGTGACACACAGACTGTGATGTTTAACCCACTCCATGCCTATTGTAGGCACTTTGTTATTCAAAGTATTAGACATAGCCAGCACCTCAAGTAACATCGCCCTGGAAGATTTGTGTGTGTGTGTGTGTGTGTGTGTGCGAAATTTCCAGAACATAGGGCATGCACATAATGTTGTGATTGGATGAGTTCACAGCCATGCCAATATCCAATGTGCTAAGAGCTTGATAATTACAAGAACTTGCTTTAGAACTGACCATAAGATCACTGTGGCAGGTGGGTGGCCTTGGTGTACAGTTCAGCAGCTTTGTAGTTTTCCTAGCTATGTAGATTTATCTATGTGCTGTACATAGGTTGGCTTAAGATGGGTACACACTATGCAATATGATGGACAGTTTATTGTTACTAGGCAATTCGTAACAATGAATCATTCACATCGTATAGTGCATACACACTGTGAACCTTATTCTGGTCTGCACGCAAAGCTTTGTGTGTGGTTTGAACGCCGCCCGCGCGAATGGCCACCCCTTGTACGCTGAGTTACCCCTGCATAAACATCCATTTGCAGCATGCGTGCAGGGAGGAAATCATTCGATGGTCGCCGTCCATTGAATGATTTCTACAGCGTTCGCAGATATAAGACTGCGAACCTCTCAGGTGTCTTACACCGGCGGGCGCCCTGTACGGGATGCGGGCGGGCAGCTGACATCCACTGACATCAGATGCCCGCCCCCCGCACCCGCATCATGGATGCATTTACATGGGAACGCCTTTTGGTTTAATGGGAATGCCAATGAAACGATGGTCGTTCCCATGGGCGCAGCCTGTAGCCGCCACCCCACCCCCCCGGCCATCACAGCAAGGTGTGAACTGGACGTTGAACAAGCGGTTCACCGCACCTGCTCTAACCAGGTGGCTGCACATGCGCATAAAACTATATGCACATGCGTAGTCACTCACCATCGCTCTCCTGCAGAAACACATGATTAGAAACACCCCCTGTATCCATACTTCCAAGGATCAGCAATGACATTCTTTATGTCCAGAGATACAGTTAAATCTGAGGACATAGTCAGTGACAGCATACTCCTGACGTGGCCATTGACAATATATCATTAGCCGTTTGGGAGACTGCACTCTGTATCATTTCACCAGGAGTTCAAGGGAAATCATTGACGATGTCATAACATTCGCACATCGCATAGTGTGTACCCAGCTTTAGGCCCTTATTCAGTTATTTCACTCCCTTGCGCGTTCATATAGGGGAGCGATGTTGTGCAACTGCGCATGCACATAAACTTTTTTGTGCATGTGTGGCGGACGAGGCAAATTTATTTTTTGCCGGCCCGTTCGCAGCAGTTTGGGCGTAGTGCAGCGGACTTGGATTGTGCCCATGGGAACGCCCAGAGTTTCATGGGTGTTCCCATGGAAATTTGCCGATGACGCGGGTCCCGTGGCCAAGCGTCACCTGTTGTACAGGGGCGCCGCAGGCCTTAGTCAGCAGGGACTGACTTTGATCTGCTGGCACTTGAGAAATCATTCAGTGGTCAGCAACCATTGAATGATTTCTGCCCTACATGCAAGCTGCGAATGGATGTTTATGCAAAACACCCATTTGCATGCATGCAGGTGAAATCTGCGTGCAGGCGGCGGGTGGGTGTGCGGGCAGGCGGAAGGCGGTGTTTATATGACCCGCAAAGCTGTGAATTTCGCAGCTTTGTGGGTCAATCAGAATGACCTCCTTAGTCTGTTGACATAACATCCTTTGGCACTGTCTCTTACTTTGGCAATGTACTGCAATAAAATGGGCAAATTAATAATGTTGTATAGTTTGAAATGTTTCAGTTTTACTGAATTTAAGGTTACCGTATACTAAATGGCTGTCTTGGATAATGAGACTTCCCTAAAGCTGTGACTAGCAGACTTGTTTGTCCTCAGGCTCCTATTAGATATGATTCTGCCTCAGTGACATCAATTCTGCGTTTCAGCCTCTGTCATGTTTCCTTGCCAGAATGCTCATTCTCAGCTCCTCATCCAGGTAAATGTGTGAACTGTCCTGTTCAATGTTTGTATCATCCCTGCCGTGCAGACACACAGCAATCAGATCAGAATAAAGGCCTATGTGCAGCAAAATAATAGTTCCAGTGATATATTTATAATATTGTTTTTTAAACTGTTGAAATGTAGATGATAAAACAACTGTTTTCATTTAAATAAATCTGTAAACACCTGTCAACATTAGATTTGCCCAATTCACTTGTACATTCCAAATGTGATATATATTAAACAATTTCATTTTAACAGGAATAATGTAATTTTTTTAGGTCTTCGTGGGTGCTATATTCTAATAATATCTTGATAATGCAGGATAATTAACTAAAACACTTACTGGCATACAGGGCCGATGCTCGGGTGTTCGGTGCCCTCCTGTAAACTATAAATTTGCACCATGACATACTTTACAAAGGGACAGTGCACACCAAATAATGCGTGGTCTCACAAAGAAGGGGCATGGCCACACAATTTATGCTCCCATTCCAAATTACAACACACAGTTGCACAATCATATTCACCTTATACAGCACCAGAACTGTAACTAGCCGTTTTGGTGCCGTGTGCCAGAAAGAGAATTGGTGACTGCCCCACCACCAGAGTCAAATCAGGGAGAGTGCATGCCGTAGGCGGGTGGCAAAAATGTAGGAGGTGGCTTCATGGAGAAGGGGCATGGCCATATAAAAGTACCAATAACACATTAATGCCCATAATACATTATGCTACACACCATAATGCCCAGTACACATTATACCACACACAGTAATGCCCATTATGCAATACATCATAATGTCCTTTACACAATATGCAGCACACTGCAATGCCCATGTGACATTATGACACACATCATGCTAAAGAGTACTCCTGCATATGCCCACAGTAGTACTAAACTTCTTACACCACTATTGTGTGGCTCCCATCTCTTGTTGCTTGAGATATATATATATATATATATATATATATATATATATATATATATATATATATATATATATATATATATATATATATCATATGAGTCCAAACAGACGGCGGCACTTGCAGGCTTAGGTATAACAAAATCCTTTTATGTAAAAAATACATGCAAAAAGCCGAATGTTTCGGGGACTAGCCCCGTTTTCAAGGTGCAGATGTGACTGATGTCACATCTACACCTTGAAAACGGGGCTAGTCCCCGAAACGTTGGGCTTTTTGCATGTATTTTTTTGCATGTATTTTTTTTACATAAAAGGATTTTGTTATACTTAAGTCTGCAAGTGCCGCCATCTGTTTGGACTTTAGATTAACATTTATCGGAAGGCACAGCAGCGGCAGCTCATTCTAAGGACAGAGTGCCAGTCCTCCCCCTTAACATATATATATATATATATATATATATATATATATATATATATAACACCCACAATTGCTGACAGTAGTAGCGCTGCTTATACAAAAGTGCGCTATATAATTTAAACTTACATATGCCTACACCAGTTACCGACAGTAGTAGTGCTGCCTATACTATTGCCCACACCAGTTGCCGGCAATAGTATCACTGCCTATACATATTCCCACACCAGTTGCTGAGAGTAGTTGGGCTGCCTATACATATGCCCACACCAGTTACTGACCAGTATGCTCATACTTTACTCACCTAGTACAGGCTGGTGGCAGCTCATTCTCTCGTGGGTGCTTTTTTCATCATTCTTGCTCCCCTGTAGCTCCTTCCCCTCGTTCCCATGTAATGCATTGTGACAGGCAAAGTGGCAGCCACAGAGGAGAGCAGGGAGAATGCCTCTACTGCCAGGCGCCTCCCTGCACAGCATCCTTTGCTGAGTGGGTAGCACCAGTCCTGCTGGCATATACAAAAGAAATGTGTATATATATATATATATATATATATATATATATATATATACACACATTTTATTTTTATAATCTGGGAGACAGTGTTTTAGCTTAAAGGGATTTGGGGGCAGTTTTAACAAAAACTACTCCAATCCCTTTGATTCACATTATTTTTTTTTTAGTATTTACATCACTTTTCCCATACCTGTAAAAAGCTACTAAAAAATAAATAAAAAAATATCATAATAAATGGCGCCATCTTCAGACAGTGTTATACAGAGGCTTCCTCCATTTCCTGGCTCCATACTCTGCTGTGACAGGAAAGCAGCATTGGAACTGATTATATAGGCTCTAAGGAGTGACTTAATGATAAAACAGTATTGAATCTGTACTGATCTCCTGTATAACATACATTGTTTTAACCACTGCAGTTTATACAGGTTGAGTATCCCGTATCCGAGTATCCGTTATCCGAATTATTCCGAAAACCATACATTCCAGAAAGTGAAATTTTTTTTTTTTTTTGCTAAAAACTCACTGTGGACATTTGTAACAGCATCACTGGGGACATGATATGTAACTGGCACTATATATGTGCAAGAAAATGATTGCTTGGCATTCAAATTCAATATCTGAGATAGTACACAAATTTTGTTTCATGTTTTGAAACCTTGTTTTTTGAACAAATAAAATATATTTGTGTGTATTTTATGTGGTAATAAAATATATTTGTGTGTATTTTATGTGTTTATACAGCATACATGCAAGATACTTCAAAATACATAATTGAAATATTAAAATATTCCGAAATACGGAATAATCCGTTATCCAAAATTCTCCTGGTCCCGAGCATTTTGGATACGGGATACTCAACCTGTATAAACCTCTGCATGTGTTTTTAAAAATAAATAAACTAATCATAAAACTATGCATGTGGATATAAAACACAGATGGTTCTGCTGAGTGGATATTTATTAATGCATAAGAATGGTAATAAGGTAATATGGAACACTTAGAGATACAGTACTATTTGTAACAATACAGAGTAAATGGTTCTCAACTAGTAGTAAGCTAGGTTATATGTTACTTTAGCAAGGTTGCAAAGCAGTGATCTTTATTCATGGGTCTTCAAACTGTGGCCCTCCAGATGTTGTGGAACTACATGTCCCAGCATGCCCTGACAGTTTTGGCATGCTCTTATAGGAAAAAATGTGGCAATGCATGTTGGAAAATGTAGTTTCACAACATCTGGAGGGCCACAGTTTGAAGACTAATGGATAATGGGCTAAAACTTGGATTCACTGTTATTATAACAGATGAGCGCAATCCATAGTTACTGATTGTGAAAATATAGGTAACATGCTAAAAGCCACATTGGTTGATAGTCAATATAATCACTTGTATAAATAACAATCTCCACTGGGACCCCAATAATAATTACGTGACTGGGAACAACTATACAGATGCGTGAATGTACTCTTAGTCTACCCATTGTGGGTGAAAGGCTTGAACCCAGATCAGCAATGGCCCCAAGTGAGATCCACCCAACAAACGGAAGTCCTTAAAGCATTTCGTCTTGTTACTTTCTCAAAAGGTACGATTCCCATTGTAGAAGGTTTCTTTTTATGGCCACAACTCAATGCTTAAAAACACCTGTGAGCGATTATTTTAAACAAACATAATGGTTTTATTTCAAAAGGGTAAAGGTTAAGCAAATTACATTTCTACCAATAATACAGATATGAAGAAACAGATAAAAATAGTTAGAAATATAAATAAATAGAAAAACATTAGAACCATTGGTTGTAAGATTAGGAGTGTGGATTATGTATTAGGTACACAAACTGAGAACCCTAGTTCCAGAGGGCCTAAATGAGTCTTGCAGTATAGGTAGGTGGGTAGAGGTATCTCATTGCTTCCTTCGCTTAATCATCACTTAATCATCTACATCCTGCATTACTATATCTCTTCCCTTGTCAGCTGGCTTTATGACAAGGGAGCAGTCCCTGGCCAGCTAATGAAGTGCTTTTTTCTCACCCACAGATATATTATTTTTATATTTAAACTACTTTTGTTCCTTTTACATAAAAAGAAAAAAAAATCACTCTGAGTCTTTTCATAGAAATGTCTATTTGACAACTCCTGTATTATGAAGGGAAAATGTTGATTTGTTTTTAATTTGTGTTTTCCTTTAGATCTTCTTAGATTAAAAATTAAAATTACTCCGGAAGTCGATCTTCTGCTTCATGGTGAAGAGATTCTAAAATGTCTATTCCTAGCCTATCTAGATGATCTAATAAAATAATTTCACTCCTCCTTGTTTTACTACAATGCTTTAGAGTCAAAGTATCTTTTCCTCAGTAGAGTTCTTGTGTATCTATTTAGTTCAACAAACAGATAAAAAAGTTATGGGTTTGCCGAGTACACTGATTTCACTTTTACTCAGTTGCAGTGATGATAAATTATATATATTTTGGCTATTTAAATTCTTAGGGCTCTACTTTTTCTGTACTCTGTATTCTCTACAGTGCTTTATACTTTTTTCCATTCTTCTTTTTGGGGTGTTTATTCTTTGAGCCTCATACTTGTTCTTCTGGGGTTGGTATAAGTAATTGTTCCTGGATTGGCCCTCTTCCAAAAAAGATGAGGTTTGTTTATTTGGCTTATTTTGTATACTCTGATTCTGATAATTGGTTTTACTCCTAATAGCCTGATTAATACAGGGTCCCTTAACATGATATTCTTCATTATCCTCCTTGGATACTGAATTGCTTATTAATCAAGACCTATTGCTTGGCCTAGAGTCAGTAGCCAGCTCCTGTGATCAGCCATGTGTGTCTAATAAGTCCATCTCGCTCTCTCTCTCTCTCTCTCTTGCACTATAGTAGCAAAATCAAATACAGGCTGGAGCCTGTACATAGTTGTTCCAAAAACAGCAGGCACTGCCCTCTAAGTGCCTTGTGCTGATGATGAGTGTTAGAGCTCTCGTCAGCACCCTTGGGCCCTGGACAATAGGTTAATGAAGAAAATATGTTTTGACATAAAATGCTCTAAAACTAATGTTCCATCTAAAATGGTGTAATCCAATATACTTATTAGCAGTATTTTCTCAGATCTTGTAAAATGAAAATACATAAAACACAATAGTGTCTCATGAAAATTCACCATGAGAAGGAAGAAATCAGGTGCTTTTTAGAAAAAAGAATAAAAAAAAATTGTGCTGCTTTAATAGTATTTGAGCCAAGGAGTTTGGTCATTATTGACATTTGCGGCAATTGGGTAATAGGGAATATTGGGGTCCATGGACTAGCCACTTTGCCTCACAAGGAGTCTCAATCATAAATGACCTACTCTTTCAGAACATCTGGTAGACTCCTGAAGTATAACAGAGCCTTCTGTACCTCTACAAAAGTAGCTACCACCCTCTTTCTAGTGAAATGGGGAGAATAATGCCACTATTCGCTTATAATGCCATGATACGTGTGTCCATAAGGATGCGGGTGTCATTATTCTTGCTGTTTGTAGATCTTACTTTGTATTCCAAAGGGAAGTTTAAGATAGAACACTTTTTAATCCAAAGTAGCCAGTTCAGCCAAGTTGATACAGCCATACTGTACCTCAATAGAGATTGGTCATGCTCACTCCAGCATCCCCATCTTATGGCTCGGATAACTTCAAGGTTGCATTGATGATAGCATAGCAATATCTTGGGCAGTAGAGTCAAACTGCCTGTGTGGGAATATGCCTTCACACAAACCTAAGTACTATCATATGCACACTTAGGGGGGTATGCAATCCCTATTCCCGACAGTGGAAATAGCGGCAGGGCCCTATTCAATGCTGTCTTTACCGACAGCATTGAAGAGGGATCGCGGCAGAACGAGCCCGACTCTAGAAGCTGTCGGGCCTGTTCTGCCGATAAAGGCCGTGGATTGTCGCAATCCCGACCGTAGATCGAATATCCACTGCCATTTTTGTGGACACACCCCCTTTTCGACGATCAACAGACAGGACATTGAATCCTGCCTGCCGATTTGCTGTCGGGCAAACTGCAAACAGGCCAGGATCACTGCTGTCGGGGGGGATCGACAGCTGTGATCCGTGATTGCATAACCCCCTTAAACACACTCTGAGATTTTCAACTGAAAAATGGTATTATACCTGTAAAATGTGTGTACAAAATGCCAGCTCCGCTTCTCAAGTGCTTTACTCATTTTGGAAAGGTAATAAATTATTCAATGAATGGATAGAGGGCATTTGGATCAATGTTCATGTTGCGTGGCTTCCTACACGAATCTATACTAATCTCCAATTTCCTGAGAAATATCTTTCTTCACAGTTCTTCGTTACAGTAGATGTTCACAGTAGATGTTTAAGCAATAAATACCTTCTAAGAGTACAGTAACAGTTACATTACAGCATGCATACATGGCTGGGTATTTTAAAGTAGAATTTCTTATTGTGGATCTCGCCTGTTGTCTTGTGCTGTTTGTTTTGAAGGGAATTCAGGAGTTACAGATGTATCCTCAATAACCTAGCCTCAATATAGCTGCTGTCCGACATGACCGTTCCGCATATAATTCATATTTTAGACGCAGTGAAACACCACTCAGAGTGTACTGCAGATGCCAGGCTGCGACTATAATGGCAGAGCTATTTGTTTTAAACGTGGACAAAGTCGCAGATGAAGCCATGTCCACAGCATTGCACACAGTCCCACATCAAATTTATCAGTGTAATCTATCAAAGTAGTTTTGTCGCTTCCTGTTGCATTATTTATGCAAATAAGATGAACATTTTGTGAAAGAACCGACACTGTGACCAAGGCACCCGGGACCCAGGGTGCATATAGGGGCTATTTGGTATAACTGGAGCCACAGTGTATGATGACACGTGATGTCTCTTATTAACAAATATCACGTTGACGCTGAAATGTTTGTAACACACCAATTTTTTAAGTAAAATAGTTTGACACTCCTAGACCAAGAACTTAGTGATAATTTCATCTACATTTTGTAATTTTAACGTCTCTGCAAATGTTCATAAAAATCCTCCTTGTTAGATAGCTAAGTACTAACTCGGCAAATATAATTCCGATCCTTTAATTCAGTTGTTGCAGTCATTGCAGTAGCATGCCATTATCATTTTTGACAACACAAAAAAATATTGGGCCAAATGTAATCGGATGTGAGAATCAAAAAGTGAGAGATTTTGGGAGAGTTTTACCATTTTTTAAAAGCAGCAATCATTTATACTGCAAAACCAGGTTGATTTTTGCCATGTGAATGATTGCCGCTTTAAAAAAAATGGTAAAACTCTCCCAAAATCTCTCACTTTCTGATTCTCACACCGATTACATTTGGCCCAATATGTCTGTTATATATTTTAATGTCAAATAGTGGCTTTACTTATATATGTTTTATGTAGTGATCGAATTTCAATAAATTGCTAATTACCCAACCTTCAATTATTTCAGAAAGAGCTCTCTCTCTGAAGGTAATCCAGTAATTTAATGTTGCAAATTCAATCAATGAATGTAAATCTACAAGACTTAAAAAACACACACAAAAAACACACACAAAACAGATATCTATAAAAAAAGTATTGTACTCACATTTTGTAAAATTTAATACTTTTAAATTGCAGAATTAAGTGATTACTACAGATTCTAGTTTTAACCCTTTGAGATTGGAGTATTGTGTGTATATATACAGTAGTGTGTTACATGGGGCACACACAGTCTACCAGTTGTGATGCAATGGTGCATATGATCAGGTAACTAAAGTACCGGATAGGTATCCAGACCAGAAGAGTCCATCCCCAGCGGAGTAGTGCACAGATGGCTGAATCCGCCATCAACACAAGAGTTTCTGAAATCTGGATTACTGCCATACTTAAATAGGTACTGGCACAAAAAAGTAATTATCCTTGAATAAATTAGAGACATTTATTTTTAATGACTTATTCCTTTAAGGGCTGTTTAGGGGGATTGATGTACGCTCATAGGATACATTATTGTGCAGCTTTTAGAGGTACATGTTTTTTAGCCCCTGACTGCTTGGACATGATAAACTAAATGATGAGAAACATCTGCGCTCTTTGACAAATGAAGGCGGTTGAGTTGACAAGAGCTCAGCTGACCATTCCAGGAAAGAGATCTATATAATAAATGTTATACTCCGTAAGTTGTAATATAAGTCACCGTATGAATTGTCTGGAACAGGAGAGGTCAGCACTACACACTGGAAGCATAAACGATGTGTGGTTCTCACTTCCAAAGCCTTGTTTATTGCAGCATAATCTGTGTCTGCCAGACATTCTCAGCAATTACATGGGACATTTCATCAATGTAAAAGCTATCTGCAATATATACAAACCTGTACAAGTGTGAATAATGGGTGATTTTCTTTTTAGCAAATACCAATGTGTGAACCATGCATCCTGGTTGAGTCAAGTGTGTAAAATGGTTACATGCACAGCAACACGTAATTTTGGAGATCTGCGGAAGTGTGTCTTTACTAGCAGCTGTCATGCCGAACAATGGGCCTGAGAACAATGGACCTGATTCTGGTTCACTCGCAAAAGCTAATTCTCTCTCTAATGGACAAAACCCTGTGCACTGCAGGTGGGGCTGATGTCATATGTGCAGAGAGTTAGATTTTGTTGTTATTTTGTTTCTATACAGGGTAAATACTGGCGGCTTTATTTTTACACTGCACTACAGATATCAGTTTGAAGTACAAACCCCACCCAAATCTAACTCTCTCTGCACATGTTACATCGGCCCCCCTGCTGTGCAATGGTTTTGTAATTTAAAGAGAGAATTTGCTGTGTGGCATCACCTTTGCTGCATGAATGAAGTATTGTCAGGTGTTCTCACTGGCATCACCTGAATAATATCTGCTATACTAAGACAATAAATATATTAAAATGAGGTAGGTGTAGTGTCCTGCAACCTGAAAAAGTAAAGGTCCATACACACTGGGCGATTTTGCCCAGCGTGTATGCTGACCGATGATGGAGAAAATCGATGGGCTGAAAAATGCTTAGTGCATACACACTGATTGATTTTTGCCTGTTTTTGCAATTTTTCCAGGGGTGGACGGTTTTCCATAGCAGAACGCTATGGAAAGCTATCCCCCCGTTGCTCATCTGCTGGGCGGTGGCCGGTGATGATTTGGGAGTGCGCATTAGCGCTCATTGCTCATCGCTGCCCTATGCACGCCGGGTGGCTTTGGAGCTAAAAGCAACACAAAAAACATAACTGAGCTGCTTTTGGCTCAAAGTCACCCACTGTGTATGGGGCTTAAGGGTTTACTGTAACAAAAAGTCCCAAGGGATTATTGATAGGTTTGTGTGGTTTTTTTTTTTTTTTGGTGCTGGGTATGACATATATTTTCATTAAATATAGCGGGATATCTGGGAAATACCAGCCTAATTAGCTTCCTACATCAACACGACCAGGAAATTCATGACAATCTGAAACTTAACCCCCTTCTATGGACCACTAGAAAAATCTGGCACATATTGCGACACTCAGCAGGCCTGAACCAATACCACTCTCTATTTCTACCCCTCCTAAACAATCCTGCATTTCTGGATGGCATGGCTGCTCACCCCTTCTCTGCTTGGAAGATGGCAGGAATCACCTCTATAGAAACATTGGTTAAAAAGGAGGAGAAACGTCCTTTGTTGTTCTCGGAACTGTCAGCTCAATATTCTATGGTTAGCCCATACCCACTAGCATTTCTACAAACTAGATTTTATGTATCGCATGTTCTCTCCCATTTTTCAGACGCGGATTGGAACAACACCTTAGATACCATGTTGTCATACCAGGTCCCAGTCTCCAAGGCGGTATCTATACATTATACTTACTTAAGACAAATTATTGATCACTCCACTATTAAGGGGGGAATGTCCACATGGCTAACCCACTTCCCTTCATTAGATATATCAAAACTGCAGAAGGGTCTTCTTTACTCCCGGCAAACTCTCAAGGCTAGCATATACACGCAACTTTTTCTCAACATTTACCATAATTCCTATATATCCCCTATTAGAAGCTACCATATGGGGAACTCTACTACACATACCTGTCCAAAATGCAGGATGGAAAAGGCAGATAATTTCCACTGTCTATGGGCCTGCCCAATAATCCGCTATTTCTGGCTCCTGGTGAAACGCTACGCAGAAGCTAAATTAGTTACACACGTCCCTCTTACACCAGAATGGGCAATATTGGGCATTTTCGACCCAGATGCTCGCATAACAAAGGAATGTAAAAAACTCTTACTGGCCTTGAGTGCAGCGGGAAGAAAAACCATTCTCCAGGGTTGGATCGACCACACCCCCCCTCAATTCCCCCTTTTTTTAAACAAACTCCACTTTATATTTAGAATGGATTGGGTAGAAGCTATTGTTGACAGAAATAAACAGGTGGAGAAATTCTTCCTTTTATGGGAATCCTATATACCCAATCTGCCATCTAACACAAGGAAAATGATCCATGCCAGCCTTAACACAACTACTTGGTACCTTACAAGATTGGCAGCCCAGGACCCACCTGTTCCCCTTGATTAACTCTTAGGCATCCTATATAGAAGCCTCATTGTTATATGTTAAGACAGTCGGACATAAGATTTCAAACAACTTGCATTGTACTGAAATAATTTTATTGTGTAAAAAACACTGTACAACGTTTGACATGTGATGTATAACACGTGAACGCAACGTCTCAATAAAAAAGTTTTGAAAAAAAAAAAATATAGCGGGATATATTCGACCCTAAGTTATGTACAGTACTGTATCAGGTTATATTTATGATATTAATCCCACTTGCAGTGTACAAATTGATAAATTATGAAGACTAAAAAGCAATTATATAAAAACTCTCCTCTAGCCTCCAAAGTAACTGTAACAAAAAGTCCCAAGGGATTATTGATAGGTTTGTGTGGGGTTTTTTGGTGCTGGGTATGACATATATTTTCATTAAATATAGCGGGATATATTAGACCCTAAATTATGTACTGTATCAGGTTATATTTATGATATTAATCTCACTTGCAGTATACAAATTGATAAATTATGAAGACTAAAAAGCAATTATATAAAAACTCTCCTCTAGCCTCCAAACTTTCAAGTGTTCCCTGAAAACTCACCTCTTCAGGCAAGCCTATCATATTTACGTTCTACATGCATAACCCTCTGAGGCACTTATGTATTATATAGCTTCCCTTCTGGACTTGTAACTTGGTGGGACTGCTAAGCTATTACTGGTGCCTGTCCTTGTGTTTCCCTCCTATATCCCTATAGATTGTAAGCTTGCAGCAGGGCTCTCCTACCTCCAAGTCGGTATGTTGTTACCCAGTTTGTTCTATTACTGTCTACTATTGTAAAGCGCAATGGAATCTGCTGCGCTATATAAGAAACTGGAAATAATAAATAAATAAATAAATTATATTGAAAAACAGACTTTTTTTAATGTTTCTTAACCAATAAAATATAAATCACAGAACAAAAATCCATAAGAAAAAAAAACATGGGTAATAAAAAAGTTTATAAATTATAAAATGGAAAAGTAAAATAAATAAAATTGATTTCTCACATGAAAGAGTTTGTGTCTCTACAACGCAATTCTTGGTGCAATGGACCAAGATGTACACTGCAAGTATCACTAATATTATAACCTGCTTTATATCTTTGTACATTCGTTTCTGGAAGTAAAGAAATGTACACCCAGACACATGAAATTATATCCTTTAATTAAATAAATGTATTTTATTCACTAACCAATTTTATGATCTTTTCTATAAATCAATTTCTCATTATCAAATGTGTAAGAGATTAGATACCAAGTCTGATCTAATTCTGAGCACATCTACAGCCAACAACATTTTGTGAATAGGGCTCGCTCGCAATAATTGGTACTATCTTGAACATGGAATATCACTTTGAGGTTGAGGAGTTAGAATTCTGGTCCTCTTGGAACCTATTTTTTGGAACCTGAAACTGAGACTTGGACAGAATAATCCATAATGTGTTTGTCAATGTTTGTTTTCCTTTGCATTCTGATATTATTTCCAGCATCACAGCTTTATAAAAAGTAGCAAGAGATCTTTTATTTTAGAGCAGCAGTTCCCAAATTGTTTTATCTCCTGTACCCCTTGATCAGGCTTTTCATTTATGAGCCCCCCCTCTTCTCAGAAATCCCCCCCCCCACCTATAACAAAAGTATTCATAAGCAGCAGCATCATTATAATTTGAAATATCTGCAATACTAACAAATGGAGTGGACGTGGGTGTGTCCTTTTATGAAGGAGTAGCGGAAGAGGTCAGGAATCCTGAGTGTCCTCAGGTTCGTTTATGTCTGGCCGCTGGCTGTGCACTGTCTCCGGGGATCCCGCTAGCACCTGTAGGATTATTGCTGCTGCTTCCTCCACCCATGTCAGTATCGGGCAGATGATGTTTCAGCTGTTAGAACGAGCAGTCTCACCAAGGCTTTGATGTAGCTGCTGTGATAATCTACTCTTACTGTTAGGAGACCGGACGCCATTTATCAGGCATGTCTGCTATAGCAGCTTATCATTGAGGACAGTGAGTGTATTATTAGTGTTGCCGATCCATTCTTGGTTTGCTCTTCAGTGGGTCTGGGTGTCCATAATGCGTTCCCTCAACTTCTAATTTAGGAAGGTGCTCGATGAACCATCCCATTGTAGGGTAACGTTTTGGCATGAACATCAGCTGTTTATGATTCTAGGTTTCAAGCTGCTATGAACAAAATACTAATACATTAGCATTATAACTTCTCAAACCGGTTTTCTCAGGTATTTTAATAAACTTTAGTTCATGTTGCAGGACTGTAGGGAAAACTTTATTCTGGATATAAATATATTAGAATTCTGAAAAGATAGGCATGTGATTACATAGTTGTACAGAGGGATAATATTGTAATCTCTTGTTTCTGGAATAACAGGGAGACAAATCTGTCCAAACACTGGGCCTGATTCAGAGGGGTCCCCGATGGCCTCACAACCGTCGGGATGCCGACGGTCAGTAGACCAAAGTCGGAATCCCGACTGTTAAAAGCCCAACAGTTAGGATCCTGACAGTTAGGCTATTCTCCCTCGACCCCCATAGAGGGAGAATAGAACTTGCGGTGAGGGGACGCTGCTGCTCCTGCTGCCGCCACAGTGAGTAAAACGGCTGGTGGGGAGATCAACCCTTACACCCCTGCCCACCCCAGATAAAAGTGTGCCCCACTGCCCACGCACACTATACCCCCCCTCTCTCGAGGCTACAGATAGCAGGCTGTACATCAGTCGGTGACACAGCACAGCTGTATTAAACTGTCTGCCAGGCATAACCCAGTGTGCAAGTCCCTTCTGGGTAGCCTCCCTTTAGTGGATCTACAACATAATAAGACCGGGCTACTCTCCTATTGCCCCATATCACAAATTTCCGGCCACTTCTGGGAACTCCCTCCCCACCAGCACCAATATCCTGCCTCTAACGCCCCTCGTGAAGCCCTGGACCTGGGCCGTTTGGCCCGTAGACTCTGCCCCACTCTCCTCTGGGCGATCCTCAGGAAGCGTTACCTCTGGTCCTAGTGGGTGTACTGCGGTACCCTGTCACAACATGCTGGTCTAAAGGCCTTTACACTGGCGGAGAGGCCCTGACTCAGAGTTAACTGTACGAGATATGTGAACTATCACCTGTTTTCCTGCCTTCTACGTCACAAAGCTTGTTGGAGCCCGATCTTGTAAATTTATCACCAAGAGTTCCCGCTCTACCCCTAATATGCCTAACAAAAAGAATAAGGCGCCTAAGTCACTATCACAAGTTGACTTCTTCAAACTCCCCCCTGTGAGTGCTAAGAAGCATAAGGATGCCGGGGACCCCCCCCCCACTCTATCCCCTGCAGTCTCGCCCCAACCCCCCCAGGCACTCCCGCCACATGAACACCACCCATCAGATGTAGCGGCTCTGGATAATGGTCAAGCCCTTACGGTTGGGTCTATGAAACTCCTCCTCACTCAATTTAAAAAAGAGGTCTCTGAAGATTTCAAATCCACCCTACAGGCATGCCAGAGATCTATAGACGACCTAGGCGGCCGTACTGACCACATCGAAACCAAAATGGGGGATTTTGCCACTTCCCATAATGAACTGATCTCTTCTCATGAAGCTCTCCAGGCAGAAGTCTCCGCCCTTCGCGATAAGATTGCCGATATGGAGGACAGATCCCGCCGTAATAATATCAGAGTCCGCGGTATTCCAGATTCAGTGTCAAACAGCAGCCTGAACGATTATATCACCGAGGTCTTCCAAAAGCTCCTCCCAAACTGCTCTAGAGCGGACTTACTACTAGATCGGATCCACAGGCTCCCTAAAGGTAAAGGAGCCCCAGCTGAGGCCTCCCGCGACGTGCTTATGAGGGTCCACTTTTATCATATAAAAGAGGCAATATTAAAAGCCGCAAGACCCTCCGAGGATTCAGCTAACACGCTGGGGTCTCTGCAGCTATTCGGAGATTTCTCCCAAGCTACACTAGCCAAAAGACGCTCCTTCTACCCCGTGACAACGGCTCTTCGCAAGGAAGGCATTCCCTATAGATGGGGCTTCCCTACAAAGCTTCTACTCAACAGAGGCGGCTCAACGGTGGTCCTCTCCACAGTGGAAGAAGGGATGCGATTCCTCTCCAACATTCAGCATAGCAACGCCACTTCATCTCCCCGTTCCGAGGGTGGGCTCCAGCGGGTCTGGTCTGCCCCGGACGGGGACCAATGATCTACCCTCCCTCTACAGGCGCGCGGGCCCTACGTCTCAGCGCCCTCTGGAAGCGCTACAAGGTACTCTAAATTATGGGTATTAGATGCCTAAAGTGACTACTGCTAAAACTGGACTCTTTCCCATTGGTGGCCGAGTGCTCCCTCGGATATACCTCTGCAGAGAGCCCTAATGGACTGACGTACTCACGGTTCCTTATTGGACTCTAATTCTAGTTTTCTCTTCTCTCTGTTTCTTTTTGTCTTTTTTTGGTGACCGGGTGTCCTTTGGGGCTATATCTATGCAGCAAGTTGGGTCTCCTTGGGCCCGACCCCTACAGGATGCTCGGCCACCTTGCGCACCTCCCAGGGAGTGCTCCCCTTGGGTGCTGGTCTGGGACCTTGCGCCACGGGTGAGTTTATCTATACGCTGTATATTGTCAAATTTAATTGTTCTTTAGCCTAACATTTTCTATGTCAGGGGCTTGTTTGTTTGATTGCTCTAGGTTCAGTCAAGCTAGCTTTGATAGTAGTTTGTTTCACAATAGTTGTATATCTGTTTCTGTGGTCTCTCCGCCCATTAGACCACCACCCCCCTTGCGTAACCAAGGTGTGCCATGGTTTGGCACCCTATTCCCCCCCTGGCAGGGGGTTCGTACTCCCCTTTCCTTTTTTTGTTTTTTTCCGTCCCCCTTTTTAACCCACCACCTTGTCGCAATACTGTTTGCCCTTTCAACCCACATACTCTACATCAACTATCACGCCAAGCGTATCCCCCTTTAGACAAATATGGTTAACTTATTATCTATAAACGCTAATGGCCTCAACTCCCCCAACAAAAGGAAAATAGCCCTGAACTTTTTCCGAAAACACAAGGCCCATATAGTTGCAGTTCAGGAAACGCATTTCATGTCTTCAGCCCCGCCTCTCTTTCATGATAGATTCTTCCCGGCCTGCTATACGGCCAGCGGCCCCACCAAGAAAGCGGGGGTGGCGATTCTTTTCTCCCAGAATTGTGACTTCTCTCTCACCTCTCAATATGCAGACCCAGAGGGCAGGTTTCTTATCCTGACCGGACTACTAGACAACAGGGAAGTCACAATAGTTTCGTCCTACGCGCCAAATAGCAAGCAGATCTCTTTCTGTAGGAAACTGTTAGACAAAGTCCATCAGCTAGCAAAGGGGGCCTTAATAATCTTGGGGGATTTCAACCTCACGCCAGATCCCTCCTCAGATACCTCAAACCCGCATCCCTCTGTCAGGTCTCGCCCCCCCCCCCCCCATCTAAAGGTCTACAGGCCGTATTGGCGGAATACGATGTGTACGATCTATGGAGGATTAAAAACCCGACGACTAGGGACTACACGTTCTATTCCAACCCGCACAGATCGTACTCCAGAATTGACCTAGCACTTTCAGACAAATGGTCCATTGGCACCTTCAGTGAGGTAAAGATCCTCCCCAGGTCTTGGTCGGATCACTCCCCACTTTTCTTGAGGTGGGCCATTAACGAGAGAGTCACCTGCCCAGGCCCCTGGAGATTGGGGACCCATAGCTTAACTATATTGGAGTCCCGGCAGGAGATACATAAGTCCCTTTCCCAGTATTTGTCTCTCAACTCCCCGGAGGACACATCTACATTCACTTATTGGTGCGCCCTAAAAGCAGTTGTGCGGGGGTCGGCAATTAAAATTGCCTCCAAAATCAAAAGGGAGAGCAGACAGACGCAAGCAAGCGCAGAGGCGAACCTAGCGGCATTAGAGGCAGCCCATAAAGCGGACCCTTCTGATAGCGCTACTTTGAAATCCCTAAAGGAGGCAAGAGATAGAGTTAATAGCCATTACCTTGATATAGTCCACCGCAATATCGCTAGGCTCAACCAGAAATATTACCTCTTAGGCAACAGGGCTGGGAAAATGCTAGCGAGGAGGCTGAGGGGTAGACGGGCGAAGGAAAAGATCCGCATGATTCACTCTGATAAAGGTGCAAAGGTGTTCGACCCGAAAGAAATAGCGGATGTCTTTTCATCATACTATTCTAAACTGTACAACCTAGGTGACGACTCCGAGACCCCCCAGCCGACCCTTGAAGGTATAAGGAGGTTCCTAGACGACATCCTCCTGCCTTCCTTGACCCCCGAGGTTTGCACGTCCCTAAACGCCCCCTGGACCTTGACGGAAGTCCAGAGTGCAATTGACGCCCTCCCAGCCGATAAGGCCCCAGGCCCCGATGGATTCCCCTCAAACTTCTATAAGACGTTTAGGGACCAATTAGCTCCTGTACTGGTTAGAGTTTTTGACGAAGCCTCGAAAGCTAAACAATTCCCCCCCGAAATGCTGGAGTCCCGCATTGTGACGATAGCCAAGCCTGGCAAATCGCCTTCTTCAACACAAAACTACAGGTCCATAGCTTTACTTAATACCGATTTGAAGCTATACGCCAAACTGGTAGCTAATCGGATAGGCCCCTTGCTCCCCTCTTTGATAAAGAACGACCAGGTAGGCTTCGTCCTAAATAGACAGGCCCCTGACAATACCAGAAGAGTTATTGATATTATCGAATTTTGTGCTGCAGAAAAGACCCCTCTCTTAGTCCTCTCCTTAGATGCGGAGAAGGCCTTTGATAGGCTCCACTGGGGCTTCATGCGAATGACCCTAGAGAAATTTGGATTTAACGGTTGGATCCTCGACTCCATTCTGGCCCTGTACTCTCACCCCTCTGCTAGAGTCTTCACGAACGGGTGCACCTCTTCCAGTTTTAAGATATCCAATGGCACACGCCAGGGGTGCCCCCTCTCCCACCTGATTTATGCCCTGGCTATAGAACCCCTAGCAGAGCGCATCAGAAGGGACAATCTCATTATAGGCCCAACAATAGGTAATATATCTCATAAAATTAATCTATTTGCTGATGATGTTCTTCTGTGCATTCTAGACCCAATCAACTCCCTTCCGGCCCTACACAAAGCCCTCTCTGAATACTCAAAAGTCTCCTACTATAAGCTTAATACCGGTAAAACGGAAGCCCTGCCCATAAATATTGCCCCAGAAACGGTCATCAAATTGAAGGAAACCTACAAGTACGCTTGGCAGACTTCATCTATAAAATATCTTGGCATACAGCTTGCGTCAGGGACCCACCTAGTTGACGCTAATTATAAACCATTACTTAAAGCCTTCTCAGACCTAACCAATGAGTGGATGTTACAAGATGTCTCCTGGCTGGGCAGGATAGCGGCCGCTAAGATGGTCCTCCTGCCAAAATTAATGTATCTCTTTCGAGCGATTCCTAGACTCCCCCCCAGGGCCACCCTACAAAATTTCAATCAAATCCTATCTAAATATATTTGGAGAGGGTCCAAACCCAAAATAGCTAAAAAATGGTTGATTTTGCCCAAGGGGAGCGGTGGAGTGGCTTACCCAGACCTGGATCTCTATGCAGAGGTGTGTGTCCTGAATCAACTGAGAGATTGGCTCTCTGATTCAAATCAAAAACCCTGGGTACAAATAGAAAGCTTTTATACCACTCCGGCCCAGTTGTCGGATATGCTCTGGCTCCCCAAGGGGATCGCACGCACACACGGGACTAATTGCAAATCTATCCAAGTGTCTCTGGAGGTATGGCACAGACATTTAAGCAGGCTAGACAATCTGCCACTCCCGGCCCCGTTCCTCTCCCTTAAATCCCTCGGTGCAATGATTCCGGTCCCTTACCTTAATAGATGGATAGATAGGGGGTTAACAACTCTAGAGGGACTGTTTAAAGACGGGCTCTTAAGAAGCTTTAGGGATCTACAGGACAGCTTCAACATTCCGAGACAGGATTTCTTCATCTATCTGCAGCTGAGAAGTTGGCTCCAGACTCATTCCCAGTCCCCCAGATTAGCAACTAAGCTCCCCCCTGACATTGAATTAATAATTAAATCCCCCTCCCACAAAGGAGGGATCTCCAAGTGGTACTCCTATCTCCTTTCTACCCAAATTAGACATAAAGCACCTTTCCAAACCAGCTGGGAAACTGACCTGGCCAGATCCCTCGGCGAGGAGGACTGGGACAGTATCTTTAAAACTTGCTTTAAGCTCTCCAGGTGTCTACATCACGCGGAGATGTTCTTTAAGCTCATACATAGAGCCTACTTCACCCCGGAGAGGCTCCACAAGATTTGGCCCTCAGTCTCGAACCTTTGCTGGAGGAATTGCGGGCAGGTGGGCAATATATACCATGTGTTTTGGAGCTGCCCCGCTATCCAGCCACTCTGGGTGAAGGTATTTCAGACCCTGAGTATCATTGTTAAACACAACATAGTACCTGACGCCGCAGTGGCTCTTCTACACGTATTTCCATGCACTTTAACGGCAGCCGATAGATACGTAGCGGGCCAGATCTTCGTGGCCACAAAGGCAGCTATAGCGAAACTTTGGAAATCCGACAAAACCCCCACCATGGACGCTATCCTTAAAAAGGTCCACAAGCACTTTACATTCGAGACCACGGGGGCCAAATACTCGAGCTCCCCTAACTCTATCCATATTAAATGGTTTAACTGGTCCCTCTTCTGCGACGATTATGGCAGATCTAATTTAACATCGGAGCTACTAGATGTTACAGATTTAGGCTGATGCTCCCACTTATGTGTTGCTTTGGGTATGTTACTGATGTATTGATTTTTGTCTTCTTTTTTTACGATATCAGCATTGTAAACAACAGTGATTGTCAACTGTAATCATATGGCAAATGTAAGCGACATCCTCCCCGCCCCCTGTCTCCCTCCCTTCTTTCTTTTATGTTCCCCCCTCCCCCCCCTCCGTTCTCATAAAAATAATGGAGATGGTCCCTCTGGGGACATTTGTGTTTCTCAATAAAAATTGAATATGAAAAAAAAAAAGAACTTGCGGTGAGCACGAAGCTGCAAGGGGCTTCTTTGTTCTCGCTTCCCTGTCTGAGTACTGGCAGCAGGGATTCCTATATTGGTCTAATGACCATCGGAATCACAACTATCGGGAGGTCATACCACACCGATTCAGAGTTGATTGCAAAATCAATATCAATGCAGGTGGTGCAAATGTGACCTGTGCAGAAGAGTTAAACCCCTTTTCCCCCAACCTAATAATTTCGAGGTTTTGCACATGAACCTGCACTTACCCAGGATTTTGTCAACTTTAGTGGGTATTTACTGGGTAATGAGCTGTGGAAACAACTCTTACCTGGGATTTTCAACCCGTGCAGGGGTGGCTAACCATTGTGCAGGCACCTCCCACTGTCCTCCCAGCCACCAGTCGCCGCTGGCTGCCCAGCCGCCTGCCTGCCAGTTCCCACACGCTGTCCAGCTACCTGTCCACCAATCCCCGCATGCTGCCACAGGTTACCTGCCCTGCTGAGCTGACAGCCTGGATTGGACAGCCGCCCTTCATGGAAGTGACTGCCCGCTACACTGGGTTTTCCATGTCAGTGGAAATGGTTTCAACGTGTGAAAATACCTGGGAAAACAGAGCAGTGGAAACAGGGACGTGGGTAGGAGACCCGCCAAAATTCCAGGTCTAAAATTCTGTGTGTGACCTGGAATTTTGATGGAAAAGCGTCATTAGATTTCATTGAGTTATTTTGTTTCTATGCAGGGTAAATACTGGCTGCTTTATTTTGACACTGCATTTCCATACACCCCACCCAAATCTAACTCTCTCTTTCACATGTTACATTTGCCTCGCCTGCAGTGCACATGGTTTTGCCCATTTGAGAAAGATTTCGCTTTTGCAATGAACTCTGAATCAGGCCTTCTATTTTTTTTAGTATAAGCAGTAAGGTAGGCAGAGGAATTGCTAGATATCAGTCTTGTCCTGTATTTTACATACCCTACTTCAATACCAATGACCAAGTATTAAATGTTATTTTTATACTGTTTAAAAATGAGACATTTTAAGGGAAATTTGTACTGCAAGTCTTACCTAAGGCGGTCACACTAAATATTGCACCTCTGTCTCATCAGGTGACAGCATCTTCAGGCATATCTCTTACAGCAACCTTCTACCACATTGACTAGAAGAATATTTTTCTGTCTCAAGGCAACAATATTTCTACATACGCAGTATAAATGTCACAACTACGTAATTGCATGCCTATGAGTTCAGAATACTAATACATGCACAAAGTGTGCATAGATTTTTTCCTGCAGTATTTGTTTACCATTTACTGGATTAAGTGAAATATCAGGTTAGTACATTTTTTTCATTTTATAGGTTCTAAAGTATTATAATAAAAGATAGACAAAATTCTTCATAGGCATCTATGCACAGTAACAGATTACGTAAATACAAATTCTCATAAAGCACAATTAATAATGCCCAATCATAAAAACGGCAAAAATCATAAAGTATTTGGCAGTTGTATTATATAATTAGTAATTACACTTTAGGAAGAGAAGTACATAAATCGCCATTGTACTTGTGGCCCCAAAATATCTATTTAAAATGAAAGTTGTATAGGAGATTGAAGGTTTGAGAAATGTACAGTCTATTATGGGGAAGAGATTTCATGTGTGTACCAAATGGACTTGAGACCCATGTGCACTACACAATGTTGGCCACGGCCGATATTGTTAACTACAGTATATCTGTCATTAACAATATTGAGTGTACACACCAGAGGATATTTTAAAACATTTAGCTCAAAAAGCCCTTTCTGAGCTATATATTTTACATCTTCTAGTGTCTATGGGACTTTAGAGTATTTCTCTGTCCTCAAAAGAGGTATGGATCGTTAGGTAAAACCAAGAAAGGTTGACACTCCTTAGGTCGATACCGGAAGGTTAACAGGCAGAAGGTCGACAGAGACTGAAGGTCGATAGGGCTTTTGGGTCGACCTATGGAGGGTCAACAATGCACAAGATCGACACATTTTTATTATTTTATTTTTTAGGTGTCTACATCTAGACTTCTAGTTCTGGTCACTGTCTAAGAAGTGTACGGCAACCCCTGACATCGCTCATTGTGCTCGCGATGATTCGAGAACTCTATTTTATTCTCCCTTCTTACCCTAGTGGATGGTAGGGCATGAAATCCTGCCTGTTCTGGAACCATAGTGGGGAAAAAATAAAAAAACTTGTGTCGACCTTCCGACAGTCATTCTAAGGGCCCTATAGTAGTGAAAAAACAGGATAGTTCAACGCTCCCAGAGTTACCTTCTGCCTGTCGACCTAAGGAGCGTCGACCTTTCTTGGGCCAACCTAACGACCATATCCCACCAAAAGGAATTGTTGGCCTATTCCAGTGGTTCCCAAACGTTTTGGGTGTTATTCTATAGCTATGGGGCCTAATTCACACCTGCTTGCAGGGCAAATTTGTTCTTAAATTTGATAAAACCATGCTGCACTGCTGGTGGGAAAGATGTAACATATGCAGAGAAAGTTAGATTTAGGTGGGTTATTTTTTTCTGTGCAGGGTATTTATTGACTGCTTTATATTTACACTGCAATTTAGATTTCATTTATGTTTGAACACACCCCACCCAAATCTAACTCTATGCACATGTTACATTAGCCCCACCTGCAGTGCACATAGTTTTGCCCATTTTGAGAACAAATTTGTGCTGATATCAGGTCTGAATTAGGCTCATAGTAAGTACACAAACATCACATAATTTAGTTACTTACAAATGTTCAAATATTAACATAAATAGATCCAGAGTAGTTAAAAGAATGAGTATATTTTAAAACCAGATAAAAAGTGGTCTACAGCGATTTAATCTATTACCCAGATACTCCATTTCCTCCCACCATCCCTAATACAGAAACGGGTTGGTTTATTGGTATTAAATTGTGTATCTGTCCATGTGGTAGGCGATATGGAGTATAAGTTCCACTGGGTCAGAGACTGAAGCAGTATGTAATACTATGGGGGGTATTCAATCCTCGCCACTATTTCCTACGGGGAAAATAGTGGCGGGGCCTATGCAATGCTGTATTTCCCAACATCATTGAAGAGCTATCTCGGCAGAACGGACCCGACTTTAAAAGCTGTCGGGTCTATTTTGCCGAGAATGGCCGTGGATTGTTGAGACCAGGCCTTATCTCGACAATCCATGGTGTCATGATCCGGAGTCTCAGAAACACTTATCTAGCATCTAATTGCTTTTCCAGGCGTGTGTTAAAGTGTGCTCCTAACAGACTGTCATATAGTACCTCCGCTCTGGGCGCGCTGTCATCTGGTGCCCCTATCTAGTGCCTGCCCAGCGGCGTCTCTGCTATTTCTCATGTGCTCGCTGTGCCATCTCCTGCGGATGTCCCTGATAGGCATTCCTGTGAGTGACTCTGTCCCACTATGAGTCTAGGCCGCAGTAGCATGTGCAGCACCCCGGAGTTGACATGGGTGCAATCATCTTGCCTTGTCTCACATGATGCGCTACAACCAATCCATGCTGCCAATTGCTGACATCACTTCACTGCTTTCAATCAGCTTCCACTTCTACCTATAAGTATGCTGGGATAAGGCTCAGAATCTGTCAGTGCAATGGTGTCTACAGCCTAACAGCATCTAAGGATTTGCTCCTGTGAAATCCTGTTTCCAGACCAAGTGCTATTTCCAGCTTCAGCACATCCTGACTTCTAGCAGTCACTCCTTCTGTTCCAGTCAGCTTCCACTCCTGCTGCTTACAGGCAGTCTCCACTCCAGCTGTCTCCAGTCAGCATCCACTTCAGCTGTGTCCAGTCAGTATCCACTCCTGCTGTTCCAGTCAGCTTCCTCTACTGCTGCGTCCAGGCAGCTTCGACTCCTGCTGTGTCCAGTCAGCATCCACACCTGCCAATTCAGTCAATTTCCACTCCTGTCATTACTACAGCAATGATCTGATCATCTACTGGTTCACCATTGGATCACCATCATTGCCTGCAACCTCTACTCTTCATCAACTGCTATTTCTCATCTACCCGGTACCACTTATTTCTACCAGACACCTCTCAGAAAGTCATCATCGATACAGCCACCATTGGTGACCCAACATCAACCAACTGTCATCATCGGGGTACTTATGTCCTATGCCATATATTTCCCCCTGCTCTGCAAATATTTTTGAGCATACTGGTGATAACCTGTTTGGGAATCTCTGTATTTACTGATACTTTAAATTGGATATTTATTTGCACTGTCCATGTGCATTTTATGTAGGAACCTACATTTATGACTAGTGTGAGCAAAGATGGATTGGCCATAGACCATTCAGGGAAGGGGCCAACACTCTTGTGAGGCCACCTATCAGCCATTTACCTTTTTAAAGATGTGGCCCTGCCCAGAGTAGTGGCTCCATCCCCCTCCCACACAACTGTTGCCAGTTCACAGAGCAGATTACCCAACATCTGTCACAGGGATGGGGGTGTAACAATGTCTGTGTTGTTTTTTGGCTCCATTGGGGAAGGGGTGGGAGTATTTGTGCTATTTGTGCGATTATAGCAATGAGCTGTTTGTCTGCTTGATGGATGGTTTGGGGTCTGTGCACAGTCTCAGTTGGGGAGAGGTGGGGTATTATTTGAAATGTGGAGGTTTTTGGTTTATCACAGCAGTTTAAAGGTCTGGGGGCCACTAGACTGCCAAGCATATTGAAACTATCTGCTTCCACACGGGTGTAGTGATGTATTAATCCCATCTATATTGGTGTTGGTTGCCTCTATATTTGATTTGGTGTGGCCCACATGAGGCCACTTCAAGAAACTTTTCCAGGGCCACTTTTAGTTTGCAATCAACCCCTGAGTGTGAGAAAAACATAATAAATACCTACTTGATGTCCTCTAATGTTACTGATTAATGTAAATCGTAATGGGGTTCAATGGAGTAATTGAGGTATTGTAGGGGGAGCTGCTAATGGCTGACTAATCATAACTTTAAAGTGACATTTTCATTCTTTCCGCCATGTGAATTTGCACGTGGTAGTGTAGTAAAGTTAAAGCATACTTTTCAAGAGCATTACCCCGATCCATAATGTGTCCGTACTCCTCTGCATGCATATGGTGGGCATATTGACTGTATGTGCTCAAATTGAAAAGCTCTATGCACTCACATACTGTATTGTGCATTTATATAAATTTCCCAAACTTTCTTGAATCACGGCACCCTAAAGCATCAGCATTTAGTCAAGGCACTCTTAGTACAAAAGTTTGTTATTGATAAATAAAAACAAAAAAGTATACTAAATTTAGTTAATTTTGTCACCCTCTTGTTCAGTCATGTGGTGGTGGACATTGTTGTGGTTCTGATTGTGGACATGTTTTATAATTGGCAGAAACCTGGGCCGCTTTTACTTATCACTTTGACCATAAATTATTTGTTTTGGTCCTGGACCACCAACCGGAGGAGGCATACCGTTTGGGAAGTACCGCACTAGCGCATAGAAGACTGTCATGATAAATAAACATGGTGTAGGTAATTGGAGCACTTCAGCAGCAACAGTATCAGAGTGGCAAATGAGAAGCATAGATTAAGGTTATACAGCATCTGCTAGGTTGCACAAATCTAATATATAAAAGCGAAAATTTGTCATTCTGTCCTTCTGTCTATTTATACAAATCCACAGTTTACGACGATCGTGAAATTTTACATACAAGCATATTAAAACATGGGCGAATGTCCAAATCTAAATGAATTACTGTTAATTTTGTATTAGTTTAAACCCCCAATTAAATATATTAAAAAATGGATGTATGTGTGTATGTTCCAGCATAACTCTGAAATGCCTGGAGCAATTTAAATCAAATTTGCTACACACATGACTTACATTCTAGAAAAAAATACTGTGGGGTACAAGACCCCTAGCACCCCCGTGGGGGACCAAAAATGGGTCTGACCACTATACAAAGTGGGTCAGGGAAGCAAGGTATCCAGCATAACTCAGGAACGCCTTTAGCAATTTACACCAAACTTGGCACACATATGACTTACAATCTGTGAAAAAAATATTGTGGGGTAAGACTCCCCTAGCAACCCTGTGGGGGTCCCGGGGGCCGAAAAAGGGGTCTGGCCGCTACATAAAGTAGGTAAGGGAAGCAAGGTATGGCAATGTTGAATGACATAGAGGGGGTAATTGACATTGGTTCAGATTAGATTCACGGCCACTTAGACCCCAATCCCGACCCCGCTAGGAGCGCATAAAGGGGTCCGGCCACTACACAAAGTGGGTCAGGAAATCAGCATATGGCAAAGTTGCATAAGGGGGTTATAAAACATTGACTGGGTCCAGATTAGGTTCACAGCCACTAACACCTGCAATCCCGACACCGCCGGGGCTCCCAAAAAGTGGTTCGGCCACTACGCAAAGTGGGTCAGGGATGCAAGATATGGCAGAGTTGCATAACATAAAGGGGGTAGAGGACATTGGGTTTAAGAAAAAAATATGTGCTCAGATCGGGAGCCCACCACAGACAGGTGTATGCCGGTTACCCCATGGGCAGGGCGAGTGGTTAAGCTTAAAACAAAATAAAAAGGATAAAGTAATGCTAAATGTACAATCAAACCAGAGCAATGCCGGGTACCGCAGCTAGTATGCAATAAATTGATACTTTTATGTCTATGTTACTGACCGAAGTTTATAAAAATTATTATATCTGCCTCCTATACATTGGCCTCCTTCTATTGGACTGCTCTATTGATTGACAACCTGTCAATCTTCCGATTGTATATCCACTCCCGCCTGAACATTTAGCTGTACAATTTCCCTACTAAAAAGTAAAATAGTTTTAAAAATTATTATATGGTTAAAATGTAATTAAACAAAGGTCCTCTATGTTTAGGCTGGTTGCATCACCCTTTTGTGAGGTTCCATTTGAATGGCCATATTGAGAGAATTCGAAAGCACTGGATCCAGTGGATTGGGGGAGAATGGGTAAATATAACTTATCTCTCATCATACCAACCAAAACAACATGGTCATTCTTGCAGTTAGCCTCTAATTAGCGGCCAGCTTCTAGGTAAAAAGAGATTTCATTATCATCTAATAAATTAAATGTGACTTGTAAAAATGAATATATAACACTGTACAATTACGAGCTGAACGTATAATTCTTTCTAGTTGTTGACTGTAACTGGTGTGATAGCTGGAACGTGATAAATAACATCATCCCTGCTAGATCTGGTAATAATCTTTCTCCTGATTGATTAGAGGTATAGTTACAGGGGATGCTGACTTTGCAGTACACTCTGATACATAAACACACTGTTTTCCCCGGCACAGCACTACTGTATAACCTATACCGTTTATCAGTAGGAAGACACTATCTGCATCAGGAGATCCGTACGTACTGACAAAATGTCACTAGAAGGAAAGATTTTGAAGATATACACAGACACATTACCCTCATGCACCAGCATTAACCTATAAAAAAGATAGGTTTAATAGTATTAGGTAGGAGGGGAGGCATTTGCTATTTTGTATGCCCGTAGTTGTAGTGCCATACCTGTGCATGGCAGATTGTACACCATCTTGCCCGTTATACAGTAAATAAAATAGTATTTCCCCATATATATATATATATATATATATACTAGTAAGCCTGCTCAACCCAAAAGCTTTGAAAGCTAGTCTGTACCTTCTGTGTTTGTGCATGTGTGAGTAAGAGATGTAGTTTCACTCTCTGCCAGCAGATGGCAGTGTTTCAGAGATTCACGGCCACTAGACATATAGGGCGGGATTCTCTAAAATCCGCAGCCCTCTTCGCCCGGCATCGCATTTCTAATGACCGCATATTCTCTAAAATATGCGGTCATTAACGCAAGGGACAGCTCTTGCGATAAGAGCTGTCCCTTGCGATGCGGTGCCGTTGCTGGACTTCTGGGTCCGTGACGGATCCCTCACACACCGCTGCGGTAAGAAGCCCATAGGCTTCTGCAGGGAACCGCCAGCTTTTGCTGGCGATTCCCTCCACAGCGGTGACACTGCGGAGGGAGGTTAGAGAATACAGAAATGCTGTAAAAACCCCGATAGCGGGGTTTTTACCGCATTTCTGTGATAGAGAATCTCGCTGATAATATCTATATATAAGGCCAATGCATCTTATTCTAAATGTTTTGTGTAATTTAGATGTGCATTCCCTCCCTAATGGATGTACTGTATAGGTGGAATGTCTTACACTAACAAAGTGCAAAGGCGTTTTCACCTGTATGTGGCAGGATTAGACGAGGTGACATCCCCAGATACGTATACTTCTCAGAGGGCTCATGTCTTCTTAGTGCTGTAAGGCGGGTGGATTGATGTACAGTGGTGATGATGATTATGATGACCATTAGCAGAACTGGCTGATTGCATATTGATTTATCCAGCTAAGAGAGTACTTAAATCATTAGCATGGCAGCTATAGCATATGAAGTTGTGGCTGTCTGCATTGTTTAATGCAATTTACATATGAGGATTGCCCGATTCCCATTGGATTTTTGTAATAGCGAACAATGGGTGTTAGTATATATATATATACTAGGTGATTCATCGCGCCCTACGGGCGCTCTTCACACCGTCGTAAGGGGCTGCGCCCCCTTAATTTGTGAACGTTTGTATATGAGAAATATGGTTAGAATTGTATGAAAGATGCCCTGTATTGCAACTTAGGTGTCCGCGAATCGCGGGAGGGGGGGTCGCGGAGGGTGCCGCGAATTGCAGGAGGGGGGGTCGCGGGGGGTGCCGCGAGTTGCAGGAGGGGGGGGGGGTTGTGGGGGGGTGGATGCTGCGAATCGCGGGAGGGGAGGGATTGCAGAGAATCGCGGGAGGGGGGTCGCGGGGTGGGTTGCCGCAAATCGCGGGAGGGGGGTTACGGGGGCGGGGGTTGCGGCGAATCATGGTAGGGGGGGTCGCAGGGGGTGTGCCGTGAATCACGGGAGGGGGGGTCACGGGTGGGGTGCCGAGAATCGCGGGGGGGGTGTGTGTGTGCCGTGAATCGCGGGAGTGGGGGTTGCGGGGGGTGGGGGGGGTGTGACGCGAATCGCCACAAGAAAAAATCAACACAGAAAGGTCAACACATGTAAATGTTGACATAAGTGTGGCACTTCATTGGTGTCCATGTCGACACATGAGAATGAATATGAAAACATTCAAAAAATGAAAAAAAAAACACTTCAAAAACTCATGTCAACCTTTTTCATTGTCGACCATAGCCATGTCAGTGTTTTCCATGTGCAATTTAATTCTGGAGCTGCCGCGAATCGCGGGGGGGGGGGGGGGGGGGGTGCCGCGAATTGCGGGAGGGGGGGTCGCGGGGGTGGGTGCCGCGAATCGCGGGAGGGGGGGTTACGGGGCGGGGGTTGCGGCGAATCATGGGAGGGGGGGTCGCGGGGGTGTGCCGTGAATCACGGGAGGGGGGGTCACGGGATGGGGTGCCGAGAATCGCGGGGGAGGTGTGTGTGTGCCGTGAATCGCGGAAGTGGGGGTTGTGGTGGGGGGGGTGGGGGGGTGTGACGCAAATCGCCACAAGAAAAAATCAACACAGAAAGGTCAACACATGTAAATGTTGACATAAGTGTGGCACTTCATTGGTGTCCATGTCGACACATGAGAATGAATATGAAAATATTCAAAAAATGAAAAAAAAACCTTCAAAAACTCATGTCAACCTTTTTCATTGTCGACCATAGCCATGTCAGTGTTTTCCATGTGCAATTTAATTCTGGAGCTGCCGCGAATCACGGGGGGTGCCGCGAATTGCGGGAGGGGGGGGGTCGCGGGGTTGGGTGCCGCGAATCGCGGGAGGGCGGGGTTCACAGGGGTTCCGGTGGGGGGTTGCCGCGAATTGCGGGAGGTGGGGGGTCACGGGGGTGCCGCGAATCGCGGGAGGGGGGGTTGCGGGGGGGGTGTGACGCGAATCGCCACAAGAAAAAATCAACACAGAAAGGTCAACACATGTAAATGTTGACATAAGTGTGCCACTTCATTGGTGTCCATGTCGACACATGACAATGAATATGAAAAAATTAAAAAAATTAAAAAGAAATCTTCAAAAACTCATGTCAACCTTTTTCATTGTCGACCATAGCCATGTCAGTGTTTTACATGTGCCATTTAATCCTGGGGCTGCTGCGAATTGCGGGGGGGGGGGGGGTGTGTGCCGCGAATCGCGGGAGGGGGGTCGCAGGGGGGTGCCGCCAATCGTGCAAGGGGGGGTCGCGGGGGGGTTCTTTTTGCCGCGAATCGCGGGAGGGAGGTCGCAGGGGGGGTGTTTTTTCCGCGAATCGGGGGGGGTCACGGGGGAGGGTTTGCCGCGATTCGCGGGAGGGGGGGGTCGCGGGGTGGTGGTTATGCCGCGAATTGCGGGAGGGGTCGTGGGGGGGTTCTTTTTGCAGCGAATCGCGGGAGGGGGGGTTGCGGTGGTGTTTTTGCTGCGAATCGCGGTAGGGGGGGTCGCGGGGGAGCGGGTGTTTTTGCCGCGAATCGCGGGAGGGGGGGCGCGCGGGAGGGGAGGTTTTGCCGCAAATCGCGGGAGGGGGGCGCTCACCTGGTGGCTGTGGAGTAGCAGTGCTGGGCAACATGGGAAGGCAGTGGGTGTCTGGCACTGTCTGTGGGCTCACTGGGCTGGTTCTCTTTCACATACCTCCCAACATGACCCTCTCCAGGAGGGACACAATGCTCTGTTTCTAGACTTCCCCTTAATGTATGATTGCCATCACCTGTTTTAAACAGGTTAATTTCTCAGAAAGGTGTTCAGCACAGATGAAGGCAATCACACATTAAGAGGAAAGTCCAGGAACAGAGCGTTATAGACACAGACACCCACTTTGAGTGACAGATGTAGCCAAATATATAGGAGATGATTGAGCCCAGCCCACACACACAGACTACTGTATCACTTAACAGGGTTCACAGGGGTTCCGGTGGGGGGTTGCCGCGAATTGCGGGAGGTGGGGGGTCACGGGGGGTGCCGCGAATCGCGGGAGGGGGGGTTGCGGGGGGGTGTGACGCGAATCGCCACAAGAAAAAATCAACACAGAAAGGTCAACACATGTAAATGTTGACATAAGTGTGCCACTTCATTGGTGTCCATGTCGACACATGACAATGAATATGAAAAAATTAAAAAAATTAAAAATAAATCTTCAAAAACTCATGTCAACCTTTTTCATTGTCGACCATAGCCATGTCAGTGTTTTGCATGTGCCATTTAATCCTGGGGCTGCTGCGAATTGCGGGGGGGGGGGGTGCCGCGAATCGCGGGAGGGGGGTCGCAGGGGGGGTGCCGCCAATCGTGCAAGGGGGGGTCGCGGGGGGGTTCTTTTTGCCGCGAATCGCGGGAGGGAGGTCGCAGGGGGGTGTTTTTTCCGCGAATCGGGGGGGGGTCACGGGGGAGGGTTTGCCGCGATTCGCGGGAGGGGGGGGTCGCGGAGTGGTGGTTATGCCGCGAATTGCGGGAGGGGTCGTGGGGGGGTTCTTTTTGCAGCGAATGGCGGGAGGGGGGGTCGCGGTGGTGTTTTTGCTGCGAATCGCGGTAGGGGGGGTCGCGGGGGAGCGGGTGTTTTTGCCGCGAATCGCGGGAGGGGGGGCGCGCGGGAGGGGAGGTTTTGCCGCAAATCGCGGGAGGGGGGCGCTCACCTGGTGGCTGTGGAGTAGCAGTGCTGGGCAACATGGGAAGGCAGTGGGTGTCTGGCACTGTCTGTGGGCTCACTGGGCTGGTTCTCTGTCACATACCTCCCAACATGACCCTCTCCAGGAGGGACACAATGCTCTGTTTCTAGACTTCCCCTTAATGTATGATTGCCATCACCTGTTTTAAACAGGTTAATTTCTCAGAAAGGTGTTCAGCACAGATGAAGGCAATCACACATTAAGAGGAAAGTCCAGGAACAGAGCGTTATAGACACAGACACCCACTTTGAGTGACAGATGTAGCCAAATATATAGGAGATATATATATACTAGGTGATTCATCGCGCCCTACGGGCGCTCTTCACACCGTCGTAAGGGGCTGCGCCCCCTTAATTTGTGAACGTTTGTATATGAGAAATATGGTTAGAATTGTATGAAAGATGCCCTGTATTGCAACTTAGGTGTCCGCGAATCGCGGGAGGGGGGGTCGCGGAGGGTGCCGCGAATTGCAGGAGGGGGGGTCGCGGGGGGTGCCGCGAGTTGCAGGAGGGGGGGGGTTGTGGGGGGGTGGATGCTGCGAATCGCGGGAGGGGAGGGATTGCAGAGAATCGCGGGAGGGGGGTCGCGGGGTGGGTTGCCGCAAATCGCGGGAGGGGGGTTACGGGGGCGGGGGTTGCGGCGAATCATGGTAGGGGGGGTCGCAGGGGGTGTGCCGTGAATCACGGGAGGGGGGGTCACGGGTGGGGTGCCGAGAATCGCGGGGGGGGTGTGTGTGTGCCGTGAATCGCGGGAGTGGGGGTTGCGGGGGGTGGGGGGGGTGTGACGCGAATCGCCACAAGAAAAAATCAACACAGAAAGGTCAACACATGTAAATGTTGACATAAGTGTGGCACTTCATTGGTGTCCATGTCGACACATGAGAATGAATATGAAAACATTCAAAAAATGAAAAAAAAAACACTTCAAAAACTCATGTCAACCTTTTTCATTGTCGACCATATCCATGTCAGTGTTTTCCATGTGCAATTTAATTCTGGAGCTGCCGCGAATCGCGGGGGGGGGGGGGGGGGTGCCGCGGATTGCGGGAGGGGGGGTCGCGGGGGTGGGTGCCGCGAATCGCGGGAGGGGGGGTTACGGGGCGGGGGTTGCGGCGAATCATGGGAGGGGGGGTCGCGGGGGTGTGCCGTGAATCACGGGAGGGGGGGTCACGGGATGGGGTGCCGAGAATCGCGGGGGAGGTGTGTGTGTGCCGTGAATCGCGGAAGTGGGGGTTGTGGTGGGGGTGGTGGGGGGGTGTGACGCAAATCGCCACAAGAAAAAATCAACACAGAAAGGTCAACACATGTAAATGTTGACATAAGTGTGGCACTTCATTGGTGTCCATGTCGACACATGAGAATGAATATGAAAATATTCAAAAAATGAAAAAAAAAACTTCAAAAACTCATGTCAACCTTTTTCATTGTCGACCATAGCCATGTCAGTGTTTTCCATGTGCAATTTAATTCTGGAGCTGCCGCGAATCACGGGGGGTGCCGCGAATTGCGGGAGGGGGGGGGTCGCGGGGTTGGGTGCCGCGAATCGCGGGAGGGCGGGGTTCACAGGGGTTCCGGTGGGGGGTTGCCGCGAATTGCGGGAGGTGGGGGGTCACGGGGGGTGCCGCGAATCGCGGGAGGGGGGGTTGCGGGGGGGTGTGACGCGAATCGCCACAAGAAAAAATCAACACAGAAAGGTCAACACATGTAAATGTTGACATAAGTGTGCCACTTCATTGGTGTCCATGTCGACACATGACAATGAATATGAAAAAATTAAAAAAATTAAAAAGAAATCTTCAAAAACTCATGTCAACCTTTTTCATTGTCGACCATAGCCATGTCAGTGTTTTACATGTGCCATTTAATCCTGGGGCTGCTGCGAATTGCGGGGGGGGGGGGGGTGTGTGCCGCGAATCGCGGGAGGGGGGTCGCAGGGGGGTGCCGCCAATCGTGCAAGGGGGGGTCGCGGGGGGGTTCTTTTTGCCGCGAATCGCGGGAGGGAGGTCGCAGGGGGGGGTGTTTTTTCCGCGAATCGGGGGGGGGGTCACGGGGGAGGGTTTGCCGCGATTCGCGGGAGGGGGGGGTCGCGGGGTGGTGGTTATGCCGCGAATTGCGGGAGGGGTCGTGGGGGGGTTCTTTTTGCAGCGAATCGCGGGAGGGGGGGTCGCGGTGGTGTTTTTGCTGCGAATCGCGGTAGGGGGGGTCGCGGGGGAGCGGGTGTTTTTGCCGCGAATCGCGGGAGGGGGGGCGCGCGGGAGGGGAGGTTTTGCCGCAAATCGCGGGAGGGGGCGCTCACCTGGTGGCTGTGGAGTAGCAGTGCTGGGCAACATGGGAAGGCAGTGGGTGTCTGGCACTGTCTGTGGGCTCACTGGGCTGGTTCTCTTTCACATACCTCCCAACATGACCCTCTCCAGGAGGGACACAATGCTCTGTTTCTAGACTTCCCCTTAATGTATGATTGCCATCACCTGTTTTAAACAGGTTAATTTCTCAGAAAGGTGTTCAGCACAGATGAAGGCAATCACACATTAAGAGGAAAGTCCAGGAACAGAGCGTTATAGACACAGACACCCACTTTGAGTGACAGATGTAGCCAAATATATAGGAGATGTTTAATTACATTTTACTTATGGTTATATGATATTAACATTTACTACTAACACTGTAATACTCCTTTCAGACAGAAAATCCCCAAAAAGCAGGGTAGAACTAGGCTGGAAGGTGCTGACCCCCTTTCACACAGCAACAAAAATCTGGGTATTTCTCATGTCGACCCCTTTCACACAGAAGCCGGATTTTTACGGAAAAACTCTGTGTGTCATAAGAAAAGGACAGTTTCAAAAGCACACAGAGATGAGGTCATGAAAAGTGGGAGGAGTCTGCTCACTGCATAGCATTAAAAATGGCTGACAAGTTGCTGAACCCGGAGGTCATGAGTGCTCTGTGTCTTTTGCTGTTTACAGCAAATCAGAGCATTATGCAGATGCTTACACTGTGCTACCTGGCACAGTGTTATGCCAGGAGGAGGAAGGCACAATTTTTGGCGGAGAGGGCTTCCACTCGATGTAAGTATTTGCATGTCGAGATGCTTCTGCCATGCTGCACAGCCAATAACTGATTTTTATCAATTGCCTGGATAAAAATCCAGTGTCGGAGTCTTTCACACAGCCGGAAACGTGGGTGAGACACGGGAAAACCCCAGGTAAATACCTGGGTCGATGTCCAGGGAATTTAGACCCGTGTTGACCCTTTCAGACAGAAAAAAACCCCGGGTCGACACGGCAAGAGCCGGGAAATTACCGGGTCTTTTTTTCTGTCTGAAAGGGGTATAAAAGTGCATCTCTAGATTAAAGTGGGGCATAGGTATACATAATTGTATGACTAGTGTACAACTGGAAAAGGTACGTCTGTTTTAGACTTGGACACACAGGGCTGCTGAGACAGCCGTGGGGCCTGGACACTGGAGGGTGTGTGGCCAAATGCTGGATACATGGTCATGCCCTCCTGATAACAAAGTAATGGAAAATGTTACGCTTCCTGGTAATGCATGCTGCAATGGGGGACATGCAGCTGGCCTGGTCCCAGATGAGCACATTGAAGAAGCCAGGTATGGAAATTAGTGCCCCTTCTTTTCAGTGCCCTTGTGGACAAAGTTTGAGATATATTTAGCTCAGCATCAGCATGGAAGTCCACATTTTTGTCTATGGCTTTTTTCTATATATACACAGTATGTTCAATGTGCAATAGGGAACTTGCTTAAATTTAGTTAACTTTATTTCATATTGAGTTTTTTTCTACTCTGTACTTATTATTCAATTCTTTATTTTTGTAGAATTACTTATTTATTGTATCTTATGCTTTATTGGTTTAATATTTGTTTTATTGAACTCCAAGTAACTGCAAAAACCTGCACGTACTGTACTAAATGACCCTTTAATAAAAGAAATATATGTTATTAGTTTAGTATAGGTTGTGCATACAGTTAATGAAATGAGTACATTGCAGACATAACGACCATGCTTAATGAACCCTTCTAGAGGTTTTAACTTCTTACAATTAGAAGCTCTGTAATTAAATACTTAATTATGTCTTTTCTTACTCTGTATCCGAACATTTTTTTGTCTAAAATGTACATTTTTTATTTGGCTCAGCTACAAATGTGAGGGAAAGTGGAATCATTGCACTGCAGCAGTTATGTGCTAATTCCCTACCTCCATGTCTGTTTTACAGCTCAGATCCCGTACCTGCTGTGTAATGACAGTACCAAGCATTTACCTCGGGCAGAACAAACCTACCAGGGCAGGATTGTTGCTGCTGGAAAGTGGTGCAGTGCTGGAGGCACCATTGACAAGCACCTACATATCGTGGTATGCCCGGACATTTTCCGGGACAGCCTGCTGCGGTACCCGCAGCTCAGCCCAGAATATTTCCAGGCATACCACCAAAGCGGTTAACACTTGGGAACTCTGTAGACAACATCATCATTGACCTAAAGCGTCATTGACCTAAAGCAAATCAAATTATTCTCTAGTTTATATGATTCACATTATTTTGGCCCATCAGCCTTAGGGGGCTTGGGTATTGGTCAAATTGTCGACAGTTATTAGGTCGACCATTATAGGTCAATAGTTACTAGGTCCACACAATCATTAGGTTGACATGTGAAAGATTGACATGCAGAAGGTTCACATGGGTTTTTTGGTGTCTTATGTTGACTTAAGTCGACATGGACACTGTATAAGTTTACTGCGGTCCCCCTCAAATGGCTCAGTGAATTTTGTGGCTACCCCTATCACCTATGAGAGGATAATTCCATCAACCAAGAGTGTGTACCCACCTATTATGTGACCACATCATAATACCCGACCCACACGAATAAACATTGAACCCCTCATTTCATTTGAATGAATGTAATTTTGTTATTTGCATAATATATATATATATATATATATATACATATACAATATTTTTTCTATTTGTCACTTGCATACCAGTTATGCCCCAGGGAAGCTGAATAGGGCAGACAAGTGTACAAGTGTCAACATGCATATAGATTGACATGAGTCTAGGTTGACATGCAGGAAGGTCAACATGAGTCTAGGTCGACATGTATTAGGTCAACAGGGTCCTTAAAAAATGTTGGAAAGTGAATGTCAACAATATTTTCAGTTCAGAAGCCTCCTGCCATTTAATCAGCCATTGCAGTGAATATTGCTTGCAATACCTCATAAGAAGACCATTCTTCCTGCAGTGAAAGGGAATTAAGTTAATGAAATTTTATTTTTTATTACAAAACTGAAATAGTTAATGTTGTCTCATTCAGGACAAATGCTTCAAAAATCAGAACAAACGTATTTAATTGTGTGGACAATCAATGCAAGTTCCATTTTTTCACCTCTCAGGTCTAAGCACAATTCTAGGACTTACAGCGGAAACTTTTTCATATTAATATTCAACTATAATAACCATTTTTAACTTTTACCCTTATCTTTACCCTCACCTAACCCAGTGCGCACGTCATCTTAAATGCACTGCTTGGAGTAGCTCAGCAAGCATAATTCTCATCAATTTATGAAATGAAAGAATGACTCATCTTTGATTACTGGTTAGCGAACCAGAGCAAGGAAACGGATTTTCAGCTGAGGTACATAGTAAAATTCCGTTAAGAAAAAATTATTTTTGTTGCAGGAGAAAAGATGATGTATACCAAGATAAAGCGGGGGTTACAGGAACAAATAGGTTTCCTTTCTCTATAACTTTTTAGGTGGCAGCAAGATTGCGTCATTAAGATAATTCTCATTTATGAAATTCTTGAAATGTTGATAGCACATCAAGCACACACAAGGTTACATACATAAGCGTTAATTTATTATGATGTAAGTTCTATTGAAAGTGGGATGTTGCCCGTAGTAACCAGGCAGATGCTACTTCTCATGTATTTAGCACCTTCTAGAACCGGGGTGGCCAACCAGTGGCTCTGAAGCCACAAGCGGCTCTTTTCTTAATAAGATGCGGCTCCTGCGGCACTGCCACTGTGGCACAGTCAGAGGAGGCAAGCGGCAGTGGGTAGCCAGCACACAGTAGCACACAATCAGTGTGGCCGCTGTTAACAGTGGCTGTCAGCTCTACCAGCTGCCCCAGGCCATGCTGACACGCCATTGAGATATCTGTTACCTGAGGCTGTCAGCCCTTCCAGCTGCTCCCGCTGCTGAGGTCTCTATTAACAGCAGCTGTGAGCTCTTCTATCTGTCTCCAGCCACGCGACACACCTGCTCGTGAGACAATAGGCAGGAAAACCAAACCCAGCCCTTTTTCTTGGATGGAATTATAAAAGGAGATACAGGGAGGACCCTTTAGTGGCCATATTTATTTCAGCTCCTCAGGGGTGTGTTTATGCTGCTCTCTCTTCTTCTTACCCTACTGGACCAGCTTCTTTCCTAGATGTTCCTGGTGGTAGGTACTGATTTAGCTGTAGGCTTAGCCTGCAAAAATAATATAGTAATGTCTCATTTGGCATTTTGAAGTGCTTAAATGTGTTGCTAAGATTAAACTTAATGTGTCACAAGGTGTTATACAGTATATACTTTATGGCCTGATTCTGGCTCCATCGGGGGACTGATATTCTCATATGTGCATGTGCAGGGCTTCTGTGCAGGTGCCTTTGCCGATCTGCAGAGTTGGCGCAGTGCTCACATAGAGGGGGTGGGGGACGGACGGGAGCGGCGGCAGCGATGGGGCATTGGAGCGCCCAGTGTTTCATGGGCATCCCCACAAAATTGTTGAACGTTCCCATGCTTCGCAGCTTACCAAGTCAATTAGAATCAGGCCCCTAATGGGCTGCTGCTTTAAAATAAAGATGATAAAAAGCATAAATGTGCTGCTAGTTTGAAGTTGAGGTGTAACAAGAGTTTTATAGAACATAAATGTGCTGCTTGTAGCTAGGCCACAAACCTTTTAAAATGGGGCGTGGCCTTGTCGGAGCTAGGCCATGCCCATTTTGCATGGTATCGGCTCTTTTTCTTACCAGAACATATTTTCTGGCCTGTTGCCTCTGACTGGTTGTTCTAGAACAGCGGTTCCCAACCCGTGGTACGCGTACCACGGGGGGTACGCGCTGATCTCCCAGGGGGTACGCGACGCCGATGGTGGTAATGGCGGCGGCGTGACCCGTCACATACGCCGGGTCACGCCGCCGCGGCTGGAAGAACCCCATGGTCATGCGCAGACGTGCTGTGAGGAGACCGCCGCGCCTGTATTCCATTCGCCGCAGCGGGAAGGACCCCCGGAGCATGCGCACTCGCGCTGGAAGGAGACCGCCGCGCCTGGACTAAAGACGCCGCGCCTGGAAGGACCCCCGGAGCAGCGCAGACTTGGAGAAGGACACCGCCCTGCCGCCGCGCCTGGAAGGAAGGACGCCATCGCCATCGCTGGATGTGAGGATTTATGCCAGGTGAGTATTCATCTTTAATCATGGCAGGTGGGGTGTCGGGTAGGGGTGCCTTCTCCCTCCCTTATTGACTATGCTGGACGTGAATTAAAAATAACCAGATATAAACTGTGGGGGCATACTTGTTACTGGCACTGTGGGGCATTGTTGGCACTGTGAGGCATTGTTGGCACTGTGGGGCATACTTGTTGCTGGCACTGTGGGGCATTGCTGGCACTGTGGGGCATTGCTGGCACTGTGGGGCATACTTGTTAGTGGCACTGTGGGGCGTTACTGGCACTGTGGGGCATTGCTGGCACTGTGGGGCATTGCTGGCACTGTGAGGCATTGTTGGCACTGTGGGGCATACTTGTTACTGGCACTGTGGGGCATTGCTGGCACTGTGGGGCATTGCTGGCACTGTGGGGCATACTTGTTGCTGACACTGTGGGGCGTTGCTGGCACTGTGGGGCGTTGCTGGCACTGTGGGGCATTGCTGGCACTGTGGGGCATACTTGTTGCTGGCACTGTGGGGCATTGCTGGCACTGTGGGGCATACTTGTTACTGGCACTGTGGGGCAATGCTGGCACTGTGGGGCATACTTGTTGCTGGCACTATGGGGGTATACTCATTGTTGGCACTGTGGGCACATACCCAGTACCATGGGGTCATACCTGGCACCGTGGTGGCATTCCCGTTTCTGGCACTGTGCGGGCATACCTGGCACCATTGAAGCATATGTGTATCTGGCACTTTTGGGGGCATATGTGTATCTGGCACTATTGGAAGGCTAACGTGATCCGTTGGAATGTCTGTTGCTTCAGTAATAGAGATTTGACAAGGTTCTGTTATTTTATATGCCCTCCGCAGAATGGGCTGAGCTTATATTGTGGCCAAGTGGTTGCACTTTTTTTTTCCCGTCATTGCCAGTATGACTTGCCCCTGTTAAGCCACACCCCTTTTTAGGCCACGCCCCCTGAAAATTTCACGAGGGGGTACTCCTAAATGAAAAGCCTAATCAAGGGGTACGGGAGACAAAAAAGGTTGGGAACCACTGTTCTAGAAGATAATAGATATAATCTGTATCATACCATAGCAACATCCCATCTTCTATATAATTCCCATCTTAGTAAATCAACCCTATATCTTCCAACTCAGGAGCAGTCATAGGTAGATTGTTTGAAAGTGAAAATGTCCTGCATTCGGCATACGGTCATTGGGTCACCAGAAAGTTGTTAGACAGTCATTAGGTCACCACCATTAGGTCGACATGCATTTAGGTCGACATGTGTATATCGACATGCAAGAAGGTCAACATGAGTGTAGGTCGACATGGGTTAGGTCGACAGGTTCATTAGGTCGACATGGGTTGGGTCAACAGTCAGAAGATCGACATGGGGTTTTTCACTGTTTTTTGAGCCGACATGTGCCAACAGGCGGTATTTCATGCCCTACCATCCACTAGGACATGGCGGTAGAATAAAATAGTGTACCGAGCATAGCGAGGCACCGAGCCGAAGCATGGCGAGCGAGGCGACGCGATGCACTTTACCCTGTGTCCATGTCGACATTTGGGTAAAAAAAAAGTAAAAAACCCATGTCGACCTTTTGACAGTCGACCTAACCAATGCCGAGATATTGACCCTGTCGACCTTATGGCCCTGTCTATCTAATCCATGTCGACCTAGACTCGTGTCGACCTTCTTGCATCTCGACCTAGACACATGTTGACCTAAATACATGTTGACCTAATGGTGTCGACCTAATGACTGTCTAACAATTTGCTGGTGATGAACTGATCCACACCCCTGCATTCAACTTTATCCTATATTGAGTAAGACTCATATTGGAGCTTGTAGAAACACAGGCACCAGGACACATGGGGGCACCAGTGACTACAGACACGTGTGCCATGAGCTTTCACTATAAGTGTTGTACCAATGACAACACAGTGGTGCTCATTAAGACCCGCTTGCGGGGCTTCGAATGTGCAGCCAGAGCGATTATGGAACTACCATTCATGCACACGGTACGCAGTGAACATGAGTGAGCCGTCCTTTTAAATGCAGTGAGCGAAAGCTAGCCTTCGCTCACTACTCGCAGAGTAATTGACACCTTGTGGAGTATGTCACCGGCATTTTCTGAGGATCCCCCGGCCGTTGGGTGGGAGGGCCGCTGACATCATCAGCACCCTCCTTCTCCCCACGGCCTTCATAGCGCCAAGTGAGTCCTGGCTTACTCACAGCTGTGACCTGGGGAAAAATCATTTGATTTATGGGAATTAATAACAAACACACTTATAGATGAAATGGATTACTCTCAAAGGGCTCCAACAATAACTGACAAACTCCAGTAAACACTTCTAGTTAATGTGCAAGCATCCAACCAGGAGTAGTCTCTCATTTGTGTGAAATCTAAAAATGTTTGTGTGGTGCAGCTGTCTGTTATGACGGCTAGGGGTAATGTTGGGCATTGTGTTCTTTGATAGAAACATCTGAAATCTTGGAATGAGAATGTCAACAATTTTAAATGTAGAAATTGGGCACCGTCAGCAGGCATTGTTTTCATCCATTTATAAAAGAATGAATCATCTTGGATTGCTGGTTATCTAACCAGGAGAGAAACTTATTTTTAACCATTTTTAAACTGGTTGTATTTTATCTACTGATTTTTCAGGTCTACTGTTATCCTGCTCTACTGTATCATAGAATTTTGTGACATTCCACACTTGTCCTGATTGAAGACCAAAAGGACCAGAGATATAGGTATATCTAGCTCACTTTGCGGGGAGCAGGGTTGTAAAGCAGCTGTTACTGTAACATAGAGGACGTCACTCATATTATACAAGAAAAAAATAAATATACTAACTGATTTGAAATAATGGTTTCACATTTAATTTATAAAAATAACAGGTATAGAATCATATAAAATAACAGATTAAAATAGCAACAGTAGATATGAATTGTATAGTCACCCAATTGGGACCAGCTGTTCCTATAATGTTCTGGTGGGGTATTTCCCAGATGGATAATCCCTGGGCTTGTGTGGTCCACAGTTTCCTCTCTAAAGTCATGCTGTGGCTGATGGGATTGCGTTCCCCCCTCCTGTAGAACTGCCTTCGCAGTATGTAGGTATGGCGGTGTCCGCTCTTGTGCAGAGATAGCAATGGGTAGTTGGTGGGAATGTCCACAGGCCGGTAGATGGAGTCCAGGACTGGTTCAGACTGAAACCAACACTGGAGTGGCTGGTCAGGTCCAAAATAGGGTGAAAGAAACTAACGCGTTTCACTGCATAAGTGCACAATTTTTAAAGTTTATGATCGACATGGACCTGGTCGACACCCAAATTGTCGACACTCAAAATGTCAACACTAGTTTTTCCTGTTCTTTTTTTTGTTTGTTTATACTAAAATCCAAGTGGACATAGAGAATATAATAGTGTTCTGAGCCCAGCGAGGCACCGCGCCTGAAGCGTGGTAATCGCAGCGATACCTGCGAGGGGACGCTGTACAATTATACAGTATCCATGTCGACCTTTTGTCAATGTCAATCTATGGCATGTCAGCCATTTTTAGGTGTCAACCAAGTCACTGTCGACCTAGTGACTGTCAACCTAGGCATTGTCGACCCCTATACCATACCAGCTGGTGACAGCAGGTAACCCGCTATGTAGTTACCTTCTTCATTCATCAAATGTACATGTAGCTCTTTTGAGGTTGTGTTACTTGCGCACTTTTTGAAGTTGATGATTAAAGAACAATAGCCATGTAAAATAAATAAATAAAACATCTGGTTTTCCTGGCATGCGTCGTGGAGCCATAGTTAATTTAACTAATTTGATATAATATGAAATTATGAAAATAATAATAATCTTTAAATGCTATTTTATTATGCCCTTTCAGTGATTGGTGTACTACAATAAACGTGCCACTGCTGATTGGCAGCTAATTTTTCAATAAACTCTGCAGTAGCCACAGGTTGAGCTGTCTGTCAGACAAATGCGTCACTAGGCCTGCCTATAGATACAATGAAATCAGTCCAAATGCCATCGGCTCCTCTCCTGTGGTCAAATCAAACAGCCTCGTGTAGCCGCTGCTTATGTTTAACCATTGTACAGTACAAAGCAGTTGGTAATAAATGGCAGCATCTATTCAGGGTTTTGCATCTAGATGTGATGTTACATGTACAGTATGGGTGGGGGTTATTTTGATTCACTCGCAAAAGGCAATTTCCTTCTCAAACCATGTGCACTGCAGGGGGGCAGATGTACCTCGTGCAGAGATATTTAGATTTGGGTGGGGTTTTACGTCAAAGTGAGATCTATATTGCAGTGTAAAAATAAAGCAGCCAGTATTTTCCCTGCACAGAAACAAAATAACTCACTCAAATCGAAATCTCTCTGCACATGTTACATCTGCCCCCCTGCAGTGCACATGGTTTTGTCCATTTGAGAAGGAATTTGCCATTGCAAATGAACCAGAATAAGGGCCTATGTGTGTTTGAATTAAGTTGATGAGAAAAACATGTGCTAAATAGGTATATCGCAAACATGTTTGCTTTTTTCTTATTTGTTTTATGACGGTTTGAGCGTTGCGGCTTTGCATGCAAACATCAGCTTGTTTGGCTCTGATGCTAAATTGTGTCTTTCAGCTTTGTCTGTTTGCGCCTGTTAATATGTTTGTTTGCTTTTTGCAAGAACATTTTTACCCTGCAGTGTGCTTGCATCTGATTGTGCTTACCGCGTATAGGCACCTAGTTGGTTTGCTGATTCATTTACAAACAGTTACAAGGTAGGACTTTGATTAAATGCAGTGTCCTGTACTTACAATCCGTGACAGACACTTAAATTGCCAATACATTTTGGTGTACGGTATTAACAGCGCTGACATATCAACAGAAGATCACAGACAGAAAAGGAAAGTGTCCACCTGTTTTAAACACTTCATTGATCTTCGGTTTCATCCACAGGATTATTGACAGGGCTTTTCCTGACAAAGTTTGGAAACAGAGTTGACATGTTTGCTTTGAGAGGTAAATTGATCCATCAGCACAATGAGATGTGAATGTTAAATGAAGCTTGCGCTGGAGAGTTGTGTGTAAAATGAGGGATTGCGAAGGTCATCTAGGACGATTCTGCTGCATGAAACATTTACTACTGTATTATGGCAAATGTTTTCTCTCTCGTGGGCCAAACACACTTAATGAGAACTCTAGTATTCTATTTGCTTTACATAAAATAGGATGTCCCTGTATGCTTCATTTACTTTGATAATCCTACAGTAATTTCCTAAAGCCTTGGCAGATGTTTTCTAATCTACATTTCCCAAGAAATAAAAATTGATGCAGCAGGAGTCAATTGTGTATAGAGTTGTCAGAAAAACAGCATTAAATGAGGAAACTTGACTCAGCATGACATCTTAAGGGGCATACACACGGAGCGATTTTGTGCATTTTCTAAGCAGTCTGACTAGATTGCTTAGAAAGTAAGCACAGATCTCTCTGTGTGTATGCCCCAGAGGCGGATTGGCCCGCTGGTAAACCGCCTCTGGGGCCATTTTCCGGTGGCCCAGCCCATTCCAGGCATGAAGCGGCCGCTCACCCCCCTGGCCGGGCTGCGGACAGTGTGTACCGCCATCTCTATGCTTAGCGGCCGCAGCCGCAGCACTTTCCCAATACAACGATGGCCGCAGCCAGTCTCTGCTCTTACCAAAGTCAAAATGGCCACGGTAGGGCTGGCATTCATTCAGAGTCTGGCAGTCGCACCCCGCCAGCATGTCCACACTCTCCACTGTGTGTGCGCTCGCCCCATGGGCCCCATGAACGCCCCTAACCTGGCTCTCCACGTGCAAATGGATGTAACTATAAGATACACTGCATGTTAAATATATATTCTATAAATTGCATTTTTATGTGAAAAAGATGACCTTAAGAGGTCTCTGTTCTGTACTCTATAAGGTGGTCTACTCAGTGGGGGGTATTCAATGCCGCAGCGAGCGGCCGGCGAGGGGGTTAAACAGCGAGGATTGCTGAAAACCAGCGATCCTCGCTGTTTAACCCCCGCACCGGCCGCTCACTCTATTCAACGTTCTGGGGAAATCCTCGCCGTCACAGGACGGCGAGAATTCCCCAAAAACAGCGAGACCCGCGGCTGCTGCAGAAAACTCGCAGTTTTTAGCCGCGGGTCTCGCTGCTTCTGGAGCCACATCCGCCAATTCCCCCTCGCTCAATAAACGGAGCGAGGGGGAATTGGCGGATGCGGAGGCTGTGTTGAATGCTGTCAGGGTGAGTGGTGACAGCGAGCAGGAAGCCCTGCTCGCTGTCACCACTCGCAAACAGCATTGAATACCTGCCAGTGGCGTAGATACATATGTGGCAGACCCTGCGGTGGCTTGGGGGAGCGGCGCCAGCAGAGTCTATGGTGGGCGCCACTGGCTGAATTGACAGACGGCCTAGGCAGCAGTGAGTGTTGAGCTGGTCCCGATCCGTGCATATTTAATGAGCGAGGACCCAGCACAGTGTATATTTAATGAGTGGGTCCCGTGCATATGCTCAGCGCCCACTGCTGCCTGGGTCGCTTGTCAGCTCAGCCAGCAGTGCCCATAGTCAATCGCCTCACCCCTTCTTGGGTGGCACCAGAATTGTTTTGGCAGGGGGAGAAAAATTTCTAGCTACGTCACTGGGTCTACTGTTTAAGGTAGACACAATTCACTTGTTAAGGAGCGGTAACGTCACCATCAAGTCACCAATGCTTCCAATTCCAATTGTAGTGTACGAAAGAAAATAAGGCTGGTATAGTGTAATACCGCTTTTTTATTCACAACAAACAATTTAACATAAAAACAAAAGTGTATCACAGCAGACTCTCACCGAGTAAAATTGTCAACAAAGCATTTGTAGACAAATCAGGCACTTGGTTTTATATCACAGGCGTCCCTGGATCCTTTGCCCCAGTAAAGTCCAGTGTTGTCCACCATCCTCTCCATGACCAACGCGTTTCAAAACCAAAAGGTTTCTTTTTCAAGGCATGTGGAGATGAGGACCTACTTCCTATATTTATACCCCAAGTGGGGAAATGTCCAGACATTAAAGGTGAGATTTAATAGGATGAGAGATTCAGAAAGTGAGAGATTTGGTGAGAAATCTCCAGTTTTTTTAAAGCGGCAATCATTTATACTGCTTAACCAGTTTGATTTTGCAGTGTAAATGATTGCCACTTTAAAAAAACTGGAGATTTCTCACCAAATCTCTCACTTTCTGAATCTCTCATCCTATTAAATCTCACCCGGAGTCTCTATCGACTAAACCGTAAAGATAGGATTAGTAGATAGAGACTCTGCGTGACATTTAATAGAATGCGACTTTTAGTAATATTTCAAAATCGCACTTTATCGCACCGTATCGCACTTAATTCGCATTTTTTCCACCAAAACCGATTATTTTATGGAATGCGAGAATGCGCCCAAAAAGTGCGTTGAAGTGTGAAGAGATGCGATGTGGTGCGATGTGATTTTATGACACAGTAATGTGCGATTTCCGCTGCCGGTCATGTGTGATTTTCTGACCAACCGGAATGCGAATTAAAAACACTGCCTCCGCATGACAAATAACCCCTAACCTATTGGCCCACCTAAGTCCCCTACAATATGCATCACAACCCCTATATAAAGGGACACAGGCACCATTTTGACCTTTGAAAGGTAGTAAGGAGCATGGAGAGGAGTGATGTCTGGGAGAGGAGTGGCAGTGAGCGGAGATGGCAGAGGGAGCAGTGGGCCAGATACAGACAGCAGCAGCGCCAGAGGAGCCAGGGGGAGAGGCAGCAGAGGCACTCTAAGAGCCAGCAGTGTGAGTGGGAGAGGCAGCGGTGTGCCAGGCAGCATGGCCACATCAAGACCTGGACCAGCCCGGACCCCGGAGGAGCAGGCACAGCAGGAGGAGGTGGAGGACCCTCTTGCCTCCCCATCTCATCCACTCACACAGGACCCGTTTTAACACACAGTTTGAGGAGGAGTAGCAGGAGGGTCACATGTCTGATGTTGACTAGCCTGAGGTGGAGGAAGGTGAAGGGGAGGAGGAGGGGGGTGTAATTCTATTACAGGTGCAGTTAATTCAGTAAGCAGCCACAAAAGAAGCGTCAGGAATGTCAAGAAGCGCTTCAACGTCATTAAAAGGCAACTCAAAGCCAAGATGGCCACCGAAATCAAAGAGGCCACCTAAACTGGAGGAACCACCCAACCCGTGACATATACCTCCAATGAGAAAAAACTCAAGCAAATTATCCCACCAGAGGTCCTTCCTGGGCTCCATGTGGCAGACACGCATAGGCCACCAAAGCCGCCCCAAGCTGGTAAGTGTGCCCACATTTTCATGTACATCAACCATTACAATGTTTTATAACTGTAATGCTGTCTTGTAATGTTTGCATAACAATAGTGCTGGCGTGGAACTATATATCCCAGCAAGGGGAACTTATGTAAATTTCATGGTCATAGATTGAAATTGTTGGTGATGCTGGGTCATGTAGTTCCACATCTGCTGGTCAAATGCCTAACAAATTATGTTACAGGTTTAAATTGCTCAGACCCCAAACATACTTGTCATGTTGTCATAGCTAAAACGCCTCCATACAGTATTATTGGGGGCATTTTTTTTACAAATACACTTTGTAAAAAAAAATCTTAACATAAAAAATAACAAGATATTGCCCATAAAAAATTGGTCAACATGACCCATGTGTGTCCCAGGAAAAAAACAAAAACATTTATGATGCATGCTGGTAAGAAATGCTGTCCATGCAAGTTTTGTAACGCCTGTCCGCCATTTTGTTTGCAGATCATCAATCCTGAAGTGCTCACGCACCACACACAGGCCGACGCATTGGTCCTGATGCAGAGTCTGCAGGTAAGCAAAATTAATGTAAAACCATTACACATACAGTACACACACCCATGTACCATGCACAATAGGCTACACTACAATCCACTCCTGCACCCTACTGTAAACCAAATATAGGTTCAATGTCAACAACATTGTTTAAAGACCTTTATGCAGCATGTTTAAATATTATTACATGCGCATTGAACCAATGTCATATTGCCTAATGCCAAACAAAATAGCACATTAAAGTGCTGCCAGATATGCTGGCCATGCCATGGACTCATTGGGCCTTATTCTGGTCGGTGCGGACGGAGCCGAATATGCGGGCAGGACCGTGCGTCCTAAACCCCGCCTTTCGTACGGATCGATCACTCCGTCCGAATGCGGTAAGCCGCTGACCGCACGGAGCACTAGTGGATTTCTCACGGATACACCTCCTCCATCTCTTGGAACCTCCCCCATCATTCGATGGTCGCAGACCATCGAATGCAGGACCGAGTGGTCCGCCAGCTACCGCAACCTCAGACCACACGGGCATTTCTCCGTGCAAAAGCAGGGATCTGGGCGGGCAGCTGACATCCGGCAATGTCATATGTCCGCCCCCTACACGTGCGTCAACAACTTTAAAAAGTGGCCACCAGTGTCCATGTAAGTGTGGGCACACAAGTCAGAGTTGCTACCACCCTGGACACACATTACAAAACAATAATATAGCCATCCTAACTGAAAGGGTACATGGGCAAACACAAGCTATATCAGCACAGACTTATGCCTTGATTGCCATGCAGGCACAATTAAATTCAAGAATTAAATGCACTAGGTACAGCTACATCCACTATTAGTAGTGTGTCAAGTACACCACTGAGCGGCTCACCCACTTACCACCACGTAGGAGTGTGCGAATCAGGGGTGAGCTGGGGTCAGGGGCAAAGGGGGGATGTGCGCGTACACAGGTACCTAAAAAGTGATTGTACAAGTTGCACGTATCTATTTTTGTTCTTTACAGTTTTATCAGGAAGAATATTTTTGTGAAAATGTATGGTCCAGTAATAGGACCTAAACTCATTTTTTTGCATTAGTAAAGACGTTCCTTTACAGTAAAATGTGTCTGTGGTTTTTTCAATCCTAATGTTTTTATAATAAAACTGAAATGGTGTAACCTACTATGGTAATGTGCAGTGAGGGTGTTAAACTAATTTGGTATGTAATTTTTATAATTGCTATGCAGCATCGTAAAAATACACCAAAATAGCCAGCCCTCCGGCATTGGGGTGGTCCTGGAATCGGTCCCAGAGGGCTGAGTGACACAGAATATAGGCATCATGGCAGTTCCCTGGGTAGCCTGCAACCACACTGAGTATTTTTAGGTTGGCATCACATACCACCTGCACGTTCAGAGAGTGACACCCATAACGATTGACGTAGATGTGTCCCCTCACGTGCGGTGGCCGAAGCCCAATGTGGCTTCAATCTATGGCTCCCACCACATTTGGGAATGCTGAGAGCCTATAGAAAGCCACCTTAAGGTCCTGCCACTCGGACTCACAATGTGGGAATCTGATATATGTGCACCACAACTTCTTGAAAGCAAGTAACACTTGAGTGAAATGCTTAGAGAAAGTGGCTTGTGAGACCCCCAACGACCATGAGGTCACAGACTGAGTGGGGACTGTGGCCAAGAAGTAGAGGGCACCCATTCATTTCTGCAGCCCAGACACTGCATAGTTGGCACCCCCATAAGGGTCCAAATCATCTCTCACGTGCTCATATAAGTTCAAAAGGTTATTGCGGTTCAGCCGAAACATCCCCACAACCTGTTGATCAGAGAGGGAGTTCAGGTACAGCCTAGCACGATACCTATGTGAAGCACGCAGTACTCGGGGTACCTGGATCTGGCGCGCAGCTTGCTCCCTCCTTCTGCACAGCTTCTCCAAATGATGAAAGTCACAAACAGCCAACTCCACACCACTCTGCACAATCTCCATCTCTCAAACCCTCACAGGTGTCCTTATTGATGTTGGGGTATATGTAGGGGAGTTTATGATTAAAAATGAGGACACCTGTGAGAAAATTAACCATTTCTGCACTTGACCAAAGTTGCTTTTTGGTCAATTCGCCCATCAGCACCTGGTCTGCACCAGTGGGGATTTTTAGACACTTTTGAAATGCGAATTCCGTTTGCGCATTCCATAAAATAAGCAATATGTATACTTTTGTATGGGAAAACATCTGGATGCGATAAAAATGTGAATTGAAACCGGCAAGTGAGAAAGTGCGAGTTATCACACAAAATGTGCGAATTACGGGATTTAGCGCACCCGATTAAGTACGCGATTTCGGCAAAAAGTGCAATAACCCCATTTTGTTGCCTAAAAATCTAAAAAAAAAACCCAAAAAGCGCATCTTATTAAATGTCACCCTCCATGTCTGGAAATAGGATTTCCCCACTTGGGGTATGAATATAGGAAGTAGGTCCGCCTCCCCACATGCCTTGAATAAGAAACCTTTTTGGTTTTGAAACGCTTTGGCTGTGGAGAGAAGGGTGGACAACACTGGACTTCACTGGGACAAAGGCTCCAGGGACGCCTGTGATATAAAACCAAGTGCCTGATTTGTCTACAAATGCTTTGTGGACAATTTTACTCGGTGAGAGTCTGCTGTGATACACTTTTGTTTTTATGTTAAATTGTTTGTTGTGAATAAAAAAGCGGTATTACACTATACCAGCTTCATTTTCTTTCATATACTACAATTGGAATTGGAAGCATTGGTGACTTGATGGTGACGTTACTGCTCCCTAACAAGTGAATTGTGTCTACCTTAAACAGTAGACCACCTTATAGGGTATGAGTCTCATCTACTTCAAAATTCCTCCAAATGAAAATATATGCATATTTGCAAAAACTGTATTACACTATTGTGGTTTTTCTGTTCCTTTATTTTGGGTGAGAAAATTAATGAACGTGAAAAAAATCTCTGTTGGCACCAAGAATATGTCGGTATCTTTTCTTGTATTTATTCAAATGGAGTTACCACTCCCCCAACTAATGTCAGCACAAATCTCTGCATTTGTATGTGCTCCCCATGGGCGATCTGTACACCAGAAAATCGCCTACCCTAAATAGCTTAGCAAAATTGCTTAGCATACATCTCTACGTGTGTATGCCTCTTAAAACAGTAGTGAAATGCAATATACAGATGTGTCCTCATACATCCAGCCTCAACACGCCATGCAGCACGTGATGAGTGAGCCACCTGGTCACATGCGTCTTAGTAGCATCTGAAATGTAGACATGTGAAAATGTTAATATTCTGCAAGGACTAGATGGGTAGGATTGGGCTATGAGATGGGAGGTTAAGGATAGGCTATAGGAGGGTAAAGGGTACATTTACTAAGATGGAAGTTCTATTGAGGATGTGATGTTGCATATAATAACCAATCAGAGTCTCCTTCTTACTAATTTAGCAGTTTTTAGAATCTAGAAGACAATAGATAGAATCTTGTTGGTTGCTATGGGCAGTAAAGAGAAACAGTTGTCTAAATCGCTAGGGAGTCTCGCAGTGTGTAGTGTAGCCCTGCAGCCACTATGCTGGAGGACTGTCAACCTCCAAAAAGTACCACAAGAAAGCAAACAGCGTGGGGCGCTCAACGGTACACACAAATATTTAATAACATTTATTAAATCTAAAAACACAAAATAACATAAAATTACACTAAAAAATGTTTTATAATGATAAAAGGTTCATATATGCACATATGGGCTTAATAACTCTTATTTGATCGATAAACCAATAGCTGGATTAGCAGTTTTAGTCCGTTTTGGTAAGTATCACAATCTACTGCAATGGCTGAATAGTTCTTGCTCAATTAGTAGGACCAAGACTCAGCTGTAAAGTGCAATAATAGCAATCTATCCAGCATCCAGTGTAGTCTGCTCAATGGACCAATACGAATATTTAGCTCCAAATAAGAATGTGTATTACCTCTCAAGATTCCACATAGGTAATTAGTCCAGGCAGCAGGTGTCCGTGTATTTGTAAATGGAAAGGGGTGCCTGCATCTGTGAGCTCACACGGCTCACCAATTTAGTGCAGTCTGTGTCGTAGGCTGTGCCGTTCTCCTCCTATCCACATGGAGGTTACCCGGCTCTGATATCTGTCAACCCAGCTGAGATGTAACAGCTAGCACCGCTTCTCCTGCCGGACTCACATTGTGCAGAAGCGCTGTCGGAAGCTCTGCCACAGCGCCGGCAGCGCAGATGTGAACGCACCAGTCGGGTCCCTTGTGGCAATAAATATGCGGGCGGCCGGGTGTCAGTTTGACCAGACTCCTTAGGAAAACTAATTTCTCCACTCCAGGGTGGCTTTCTCAATTCCAGAGATGTCGTCCTCATCCTTTGATTCCTCATTCTCTTCAGTGTGTACTTACTCATCCTCACAGATTATCAATTTATCCCTGCTAGACTCCACAATCACAGGTCCCACTGTAGTCTCTGGCGGCAATTGCTGGTCTACATTCAAGAATTGATAATTAATTTCGATGAACATCATCTTCTCCACATTTTGTGGAAGCAACCTTCAGCACAGCTCACTGACCAGGTTCCCTACTGCACTAAAAACTCTTTCAGAGTACACACTGGAGGGGGGACAACTCAGATAAAATAGAGCCAGTGGTACTCTTTACCTAGGACGGCGCCCATCGCGGGCATCGCGTCCATCGCATGCACTAAAGTAACGGGTGCGACGCGACCGACGCGATGCCCGCGATTTCCCATAGGGATCAATGTTAAATTTTTCAATGGACGCGATTTTTCAGTTCAATGCCTCAATGCCCGCGATTTTGCCATAGGAAACAATGTTAAATGGGCCACAGAGCCCAAATAGGCACCATTAGCAGTGAAATGTCCCCCACAATTGTTAACGACACCCCACGATCCACGCAAACCCGAAGCGTGGCGAGCGCAGCGAGCCCGCGAGGGGCGGCGGTACGCGTCCTCTGACCTTTTCATACCTCCACTTTCCACGTCGGCGTGGAGTTGAGAATAGAATAGTGTGGCGAGCGCAGCGAGCCACCGAGCCCAAAGCGTGGCGAGCGCAGCGGATACCTGTGAAGCCCGCGTAGGGCCGCGTTTACCTGTGAAGGTATCCGCGTCCCCTCGGGGGGCTCGCTGCGCTCGCCACGCTTCGGGCTCGGTGGCTCGCTGCGCTTGCCACACTATTGTATTCTCAACTCCACGCCGACGTGGATAGTGGGGGTATGAAACGGTCGGAGGACGCGTACCGCCGCCCCTTGCGGGCGCGCTGCGCTCGCCACGCTTCGGGTTCGCGTAGATCGTGGGGTGTCGTTAACAATTGTGGGGGACATTTCACTGCTAAGGGTGGCTATTTGGGCTCTGTGGCCCATTTAACATTGTTTCCTATGGCAAAATCGCGGGCATTGAGGCATTGAACTGAAAAATCGCGTCCATTGAAAAATTTAACATTGATCCCTATGGGAAATCGCGGGCATCGCGTCGGTCGCGTCGCACCCGTTACTGTAGTGCATGCGATGCCCGCGATGTCCGTGATTTTTTACACCCGATGACCGCGATGGACATGGTGGGCGCCGTGCTAGGTAAAGAGTACCGAGCCAGTTTGTACAAGGACCTCCAAACTGCCTTTTTTTCCTGCCAGTAGAGGTATGGACTGCTTGACATGTCTACTTGGATGCTGTCACCAAAGTAATCCTCCACCATTTTTTCAATGGTGACAGCATCCAATGCAGCGACAGTAGACATGTCAGCAATCATTGGCAGGTCCTTTAGTCCGGACCAGATGTCCAAACTTGCTCCTGCCTGCCCTGCATCCCCTTCAGCGGGTTGTGTTGGAAATTTCAGCTGTTTCCTCGCAACCACAGGTGTGTGAGAAATGAGGGAGGAGCTCTTGCCCTGTCATGGTCCGTTTCAGATGACAATCTCCTGACCAGCAGGTCTTTGCACCTTTGTAGACTTGTGACTGCCAGAAACAGAGACACAACATATTCTTTAAACCTAGGATCGAGCACAGTGGCCAGAATGTATTCCTCTAACAGACCACCCTCATATCCTGACAAAGCGTATGGAGGGCTTCATCCATAGGACCTACATGCTTTGCAGAATTGCAATGCTTTAGCTCCTCCTTCACTTTCTCCAGCTGCTTCTGCAACAGCCTGATCAGGGGAATAACTTGACTCAAGCTGTCAGTGTTGGAGCTGACTTTATGTGTGGCAAGTTCAAACTGCTGGAGAACCTTACACAACACTGAAATCAGTCTCCACTGCACTTGAGTCAGGTGCATCCCCACTTATCTGCCTATGTCGTAGGTGGCCGTGTAGGCTTGAATGGCCTTTTGCTGCTCCTCCATCCTCTGCAGCATATAGAGGGTGAAGTTCCAGCGCGTCACCACCTCTTGTTTGAGGTGATGGCAGGGCAGGTTGAGGAGTTTTTGCTGCCGCTCCAGCCTTCAGAAGGCAGTGGCAGAATGGCGAAAGTGTCCAGAAATTTTGCGGCAAAATGATACGCCATTAACCCCACTCCCAGATCACAATATACCCCCCTTGCCAGCACACATAATTATACACCATCCCCCCTCTCAGCGCACATAATTATAGGCCATTCCTTGCAGCACACATAATTATATGCCATCCCCCCCAGCGCAAATAATTATACACCATTCCCTCCCTTCTCAGTGCAAATAATTATAAACACCCACAGCCAATGCACATAATCATACACCACCCATCCCTTCCAGCGCACATTACTCTGTGACCCCCAGCACAATAAGCTGACACTCCCTTAGCACACTCTGTTAGTGTCGTTGCCTTCCCCCCACTACACTAATCCGTGGCACTCTCCGCAGAAATCACCACCAGGACACCCCCCCCCCCCAAAAAAAAAAGTAGTTTTTACCAGAGTCTCTTTTGTGCCTGCTATTCAGCTGCTCCACTCGTCGCACCAGCTGGGCTCCTCCAGTCCAGTCTCCAGTGACTGTGCACCATGTGAGTCAAGAGAGGGGAGGAAATTACGGAAAAGGAGACGTGGGAGAGGGGAGGGCCGGGCAATGGTCTTGCATGTATGTCAGTACCTCACAGTTGAGACAGGGGGATAAGTAGAGACCTCTGACAGTGCCGCTGCTGCCTGTGTGACAGGGGGATAAGTAGGGGGATAAGTAGAGACCTCTGACAGTGCGCTACTGGCTGCCAGTCTGCGCTGCTGCGGCGCCTGTCACACGGGCAGCAGCAGTGCTGTCAGAGGATGCAGGGAGTGGCTCTCCAGGCCTGCACGTCCCTGCACCAGCACCACATACCTTGCTGTGCGGGTAGCGACGGCCCTAGCCACCGTACATGAGACACATTTTAATAGAAATCCCCAGCGCTGTCTGCAGGGGATCTCAGAGGCAGACACGTAGCTGCGGTCCCCACGCTGCGGCCCTCCAAGTAGGGTGAGCAGCCGTTTCTGCAGGGCATTAGGGCCAGCCCACCGGAATCTGACCCGGTGTCCCGGCATGCCAATCCGCCGCTGCCTATGGGCACCTTCACAGTCCATGTTTTAAGGATATCCTGGCTTGAGTCCAGTTGTTTATATTCAGTTGACTGATGTAATTCTGTTCTCTCACATGGACATCCTTAAACCCTGGACAGTAATTGCAGAATTAGGGAAATTCGGCCTACACTGTTTTTCTGAAGATCATGTGGTGTTAATTCCAAGATGTATCGCAAGACCCGTGACACTGACCCACAATATCATGTAATATTCTGGAGCTCTATAAATCATGATAACAATGGCCCTTATTCTGATTGACGCGGACTTTACCGCATACTTTCGGATCGCGTGTTTTCGGCGTCTGCGCATGCGTGGAGAACGCAACGCGCATGTGCCACGCCTTGACTCCGTACCAGTTCGGCCAAATCCCGTCCAAAACTGTTCCCCGCAATCAGTCGGAAAATATGGGCGTATTATGGGCATCATGCGGAATGACACATGGGCGTAGTTTCAAAGTGGGCAAAACGGGGCGGAAACATGGGCGGATACGGGGGAGTACACTTATGTTGGGGGGCGTACATTCGGATAGCACTCCGAATGCACGCGATCAAAAAGGGCAGAAATGTGCGGTGTCCACAAGTGTACTATTGCTTAGCGGACACCACTCGTTCATGCGGTAGGCGAACGTACGCCTAATGACTACAAGCATTAACACCTGAACCCAATAGAATCGACTCCTTTACTCATTACTCACTAATAGGACGCTTGTCAGTGCTTTAATTGAAACCATTGCACTTCAATTGCTGTAAGGGTTAATGTGTGCAATGCATGTGTTAGGCATGCTTGTAAGGATATATTGGCATCTAATTGATTCCAATTCCAAATAAGAAGTTTTTTATGAGGATAGGTATTTGAATAAGTGGGTCATGTGATGTCTTGCAGAAGATACATAATAGTGGGTTGTTTGGCGTAAATACTCCGCTTACGTGCGGTAGCACCGCTTGGCTCCCGTTCGGATGCGGTATTCCCGAGCATACTCTGTAATACTCTGTAATACCGTGCAGAATCGGAGTGTTTCTCCCGCACACGCATGGTTTGTATGTCGTCCGTAAACACGCCCTGTTCTTAAAGAGTGAGTCCGTCCGAATGCGGAGGACCCGTGGGCGTTTCTACGGACGATGGCCGCACGCGGCAGAACACCGTGGCGTGCGGACCGCACCGTAAGAATGCGGGAATATCCGCACCGATCAGAATAAGGGCCATAATTATGTTATACTGAATCAGCTAATGTTAGCCCACATTTATACACATGTGAACAATAATAAGTGTAAAATAATGACTTGGAGACATATTGGTGATGACAAGGGTCAGGTTTACTAATTAATAGCTGAAGTTTACCAGAGTTTAAATGTTCAAATTATTAAATTATCAATGAGTTGGAATTAATTGTCAACACTTTAAAAATAATTAGCAGCTTAGCAGCTCTTCCAACACACCCACGAGGTGGCTGCTCAATGTCGTTTTTTTTTTTGGGGTGTCGCCAGTAGCCCTAATCCCCAGCTTGTTCACGTCAATTCCCTCCAGTTTCCAAACAGATAATTAAAAGAGAAAAACACTGTAAACATGTAACAACAATTGTTGGAACTGGAGGGATCAGTGACAAGTCTTTTAATTGTTTGAAAAATACAAAAACTGTAAATTGAAAAAAAAAACACTGTAAAAGTGTAAAAACTTTTGAACTTTAAAACAGGAACTCACCGCTTTAGACCATGATCTTATGTTTGGTTGTTCTGCTTTGCTGGGGAGCCGTCAGTAAAGGTGGGAGAAATGATCCGGGTTCAAGAGTCTCACGCGGCACAGAGGGCAGATGTTGTTTACCTGCAGCCATTCTGTCAGACAGGGAACATGGAAGGTGTGGTGACAGTACGATACAGCCATTTCTGTACCTACCCCAATGTCAGAGATGCAGATGGAGCAGTACTCTGGTTCCTCTCCGTCTGCAATGGTGCGCCTGCTGTAGGTGGGGAGATGGGACAGGACGAGCCGCATGATGCTGTCCAGCAGGAGGTGATCTACTCTGTCTGCAACTGCCTGATGGTCTCTTCCTCTTCGTCCAGTTCTTCCTCTTCCCGATGATGGTCCTGATCTTCTTGCTGACTGACTCCCACGGGATGGTCTGCGGCGTCCTGACCTCAGCCATGTCTCTCTGGTGTTCTGGCTGGGTCCATCTAAAATGATATTTCATATATTGTAGATATAACAAATAGCCATATGTGACATGTAAAGATCAGATATTGCTGGTGTACAATAAGACTTCCAGCAGTAACATGATTTATATATTATATTACTATACAACTGAAAAACAGAGCTGCAGCAGTATGAGTGTATGGATGCAGGCCCCAATGCTTAGCGGTTCCTGATCTGTAACTGACAGCATGGGAGGTGCCAGCCAGTAACACAGGGACACTGGCCAAACACCACTGCTATAATCCCTCCCACTACAAAGGCCAACTGCTAGAGATGAGACATTGGTCTAAGATTTAATTTACTAAACAAACATTTTACTGACCTTCATTTCCAATCAGCTGGGACAACTCTCGGCGGCTCATTGTAGCCGGAGGCAGAAGGTGATCAAATTAAAAAAAAAAAAAAAAAAAGGGGGGAAAAAGAGAAAGAAAAAGCACAGATGTAATTGTGCGCTGAGCTCCACTCACTGATAACTCACTAGGAGAATCACTGTCAGAAAATAATCGCCTGCAAATTGTTCTCACCTGAGAGGTCTTTTCTCCTGCGTCCACATCAGCTGCTGCCCAGGAAATGCCAGTGATATTGCTGTGCACTGAGGATTGCAATGTGGCATGCGGGCGGCAGTTGGTGATGGTCATGCGGCACATCACATCTACAGTATACCCCACATTATTCTCTTCCCTTTTATGTTACACAGGGGGAAATGTGGGAAACCACCAAGAACAGGGTGTTTTAAGGCAAACTATCTCACATCTGCTGCCAGGACTACTGGATTGTACAGAGCCACATGGAAATGCACATACAGAGTATATACACACATTGGTCTGGGTTTGTCAATCGCACAGATACTAATGACCTATAAAGTACCCCTTTATTGGTGTCTATCTACACAGATCATGAGTCATTATTTCTGGGGTGTGCTTCCACTGGACAATAAGCAGGGGCTGGCTGGCAACTTTTAGCCTGGGGGGCAAGTCCAGAGCACTGGCCCATAAGTAACAACGCATCATTAAATGGCGGCTTTTCGGTAAAAAAATATGTATTAATAAAAAAAAAACATAATAACGACACCACAGGCTGCTCCCCCTGTATAATAACAGGACACCACAGGCTTCTCTCCCTGTATAATAACAGGACACCACAGACTGCTGCCCTGTATAATATCAGAACACCACAGGCTGCCCCCCAGTATTAAAATAACAGAATAGGACACCACAGGCTGCTCCCTCTGTATAATCATACCAGAACATCATAGGCTGCTCCCCCTGTATAATCATACCTTACACCACAGGCTGCTCCCCCGCATAATAACAAGAAGACACCACAGGCTGCTCCCCTATATTCAAAGATCAGGACACCACAGGCTGCTCCCTCTGTATAATTATACCAGGACACCACAGGCTGCTCCCCTTTATAATTATACCAAGACTGTCCTGGTATAATTATACAGGGGGAGCAGCCTGTGGTGTCCTGGCAAGACACCACAGGCTGCTCCCCCTGTATAATTATACCTTACACCACAGGCTGCTCCCCCTGTGTATACCAAGACTGTCCTGGTATAATTATACAGGGGGAGCAGCCTGTGGTGTCCTGGCACGACACCACAGGCTGCTCCCCCTGTATAATTATACCTTTCACCACAGGCTGCTCCCCCTGTATAATTATACCAAGACTGTCCTGGAATAATTATACAGGGAGAGCAGCCTGTGGTGTCCTGGCAGGACACCACAGGCTGCTCCCCCTGTTTTTTTATACCAGGACACTACATGCAGCTCCCCCTGTATAATGACACCAAGACTTTTCTGGTATAATTATACAGGGGGAGCAGCCTCTGTTGTCCTGGCAGGACACCACAGGCTGCTCCCCCTGTTTATTTATACCAGGACACTACAGGCAGCTCCCCCTGTATAATTACACCAAGACTGTTCTGGTATAATTATACAGGGGGAGCAGCCTGTGGTGTCCTGGCAGGACACCACAGGCTGCTCCCCCTGTATAATTATACCAGGACACCACAGGCAGATCCCCCACCCCCATTATAACACCCAATACATAGTACTGTAACTTGCTTTTAGGCCCGGGTCCGTGCTTCACTGCTGCAGCTCCCGTCTCTCTGCCCTGCCTTGCTTCCCCACGCTGCGGCTCCATCCTCCGAGTAGCAGTCCTTCGTCCACCACGGCCTGCTGCTTCCCCCCTAGAGGCACGAGTGGTTGGCCAGGAATCAGGCCAGGAATGTCAATGTAATAGGCGGCCGGCCCGGGACATGTGAACATGTCCTCATGCAGGAGGTCGGCGGCCATGTTCCTGTAGCCGCGGCACGGCCTACAGGAGTTCTTCAAAATGTAAAATCGAAGGCGGCCCGAAAATAAGTATTATAAGACTGGGAATGAAAAGAATGTCCTATTGTGGTGCACTAATTTATCATTATCATTTAATACTGTACATTGCACCACAATAGGACATTATTTTCCTTCCCACTTCTTATATACACACACAGAGAGAGAGAGAGAGAGAGAGAGAGAGAGAGACAGAGACAGTAAATCAAGTAAGGGGGAAATAAATGTAATAGGATGAGGAAATCAGAAAGTGAGAGATTTGGTAAGATATCTCCAGTTTTAAAGCGGCAATCATTTACACTGCAAAATCAAACTGGTTTTACAGTGTAAATGATTGCGCTTTAAAAAAAATGTAGATTGCTTACCAAATCTCTCACTATGTGAATCTCCTATTTCATTTCACTCCTTGTCTATGAAGATATATATTGACACATCGTAATAAGTAAGTTCAGCCTATAGCATTGTAGTAATGTATGTAGGTAAAAGTAAAGTTTCCCAATCCATTCAGATTCACCATACAGTTGAAACTTCTCCCACATCCTTAGAACCAAGGTTGGACTGGCCCACAGGGGAACAGGGAAACCCCTGGTAGGCCCCATGTCCTGTGTCCACTTAATATATATATATATATATATATATATATATATATATATATATACATACAAGCCTCTGGGTCAGCTGACCACACCCCCTCTGACTGGCCACACCCCTAAACATGGGCCCTTGTCACTACATTCCCCTGGTGGGTCCGTCATGGCCCAGTCTGCCGCTGCTTATAACAGTTATCTGAGAGTATCACATACTGGTCATAATAATAAATGTTTGCAATGTCACTGACGGTACTTCTGTGTATGAATGAACAAATCCCTGTAGAGCAAATCTGCAAAGCTGACGCTCAGAAACTGTCATCCAAGCATACTGTTCTGCAGAATAATCATACAGATAATGTCACTATTCTCATAAACGATCAGCAGATGATTAGATAATAATACAAACCAGCGGCAGGAGGCAGTAGGCTGGAGATAATTATTCAGCTGTAGTAGTAATCAGAAAGCGTATAAATACATAGGCCAGTATTCAATGAGAAAAATTCGCCTTGTTTTATGGCGAGTTTGTGCTGTTTTCGCGTTGGAAGGAGCATTTTGCTCTCCAAAAGTGAACCACCTTATTCAATGTGATATTTTCGCCGTCTTTTTAAGTGATTTTCGCAGTGTCTCTCCGTGTAGCAATTCTCCATCTTTTCATGGAGAACTGGAATGTGAACTTTTAAACTAAAAGGTTTTTTTTTTTTTAATTTTGGTGTAAAAAAATCAGGATTTTTTTTCTGTGAAGGGGCATGTTATTTTTATTCATGTGCTTATAGCACATGAATATATATTTAATTTAAAAATATATATTTTTTCAAAAAAAATTTTTTTACACAGAGCAGCCAGCAGGGGGCCGGAGCGCTCGAGCCACTCATTAGATATTCATATATTCACTGCATCCGATCATTACATATGCACGATCGGGTGCAGTGAATACTGGGTCCCCCGCTGGCTATAGGGGGGGGGCAGCTTGTGCTGCCTGGGTCCCGGGGAGCCCACCTCCCCTCCACATATGTTCTGGGGCAGCCAGGGAGACTTTAATCTCCCTGGCTGCCACCGTCCCCCGGCTCCCTGCCAGCTCCCTGCCGCGGACGCTCGTCCGCTGCAGGGGTTAAGACTCGCCGCGAGTGTCGGCGAGTCTTAACCACATTGAATAGTGGGAGCAGGAGAGGCAGCGAGCCCTCCGGAACAGGGCGAGTGCATGGCGAGAGAAAAAATGTCTCGCCATGCACGGAGAATGTTTCACGTTGAATACTGCCCATAGACAGGGATACTGGTGAATGATCCAGCCAGGGAGCAGAAGATTGGAATGGTCAGAGGCATTTGAAAAATATGGATTTTGGGAGCATTATAGCCATAGCCAAGCCACAACATGTGTAGTTAGGAACACTGATATATCATTCTAGCATGCTGAGCCATAGATGCAAAGCCAATGGTCTGTTAAAGTATTTCTCTCAGTCAGATGTTAAATAGTCTATTTATTTCCATCAGCAGACGAGAATGTACTGAAATGCAATGTGCATGCCAGACGGAACACGATTGTTTGGTCGACACAATTAAGGTCGACATACATTGGGTCGACCACTGAAGCTCGTCAGCCGTTAGGTCAGCACAGACAAAATGATAACATGCCTAATGTCCACAGGGTCAAAAGGTCAACACATGCATTAAGTCGACAGTCAAAAGGTTGACATGGGGATTTCATATTTTGCTTGAGCCAACATGTGCCGACAGGCGGTATTTCATGACCTACCATCCACTAGGGCGTGGTGGGAGAACAGAATAGTGCATCGAGCGTAGTGAGGCACCAAGCCCAAAGCATTGTGAGCGCAGCAAGCCATGCGAGGGGACGCGCTGCACTAATCTGGTGTCCATGTCGAGAAAGTTCACATTCGAGCTATAAAAACGTGAAAAACCCATGAAGACCCTTTCACTGTCAAGCTTTCCAATGTCGACCTAAGGCCTATCGACCGGTTTGAACAAATTGAATTTTGTTTTTCACTAGTAGTAAGATGAAGCATTATACCCATAATACATAATGTGCTGTATGCTTATGATCTACCCCTTGTCACCAGCAAACTTCAGTTGTTGCACATCTTGCTAAATTTCTCATATCCATCTTACCTTTCCCATCTTTTTTTGAGCAGAAGAAATGTGTATAGCTCAGGGTTGCCTACTTTTAAAGTCTCCTCTCCGGGAGAAGCCCAAAGAGAAGACTGTCAGCAGCAGTTCGGGGGGCGGTGCCTGATGTAGACATCAATAAGCCCTGCCCCCCAGTACTGCAAAGTCGCGGGTCTTCGAGGAGGAAGCAGGGCTAAATGACGCTATTCACACCGTTAGCCCCGCCCCCTCCCCGGAAAGCAACAAAATGCGCTAATTTAACTTAATTGGATTTGCAGGAAAAACAGGTTGTAAAAGGACCTCATCACCTCTGGGGGGATGCAGTCAAAATCCCGACGGTCAAAATCCCGACGGTCAAAATACCGACAGCAATTGACAGAAAGTCAAAATCCCGACATGGTCAAAATCCCGACATTTAAAATCCCGACATGGTCAAAATACCGACAAGGTCAAAATACCGACATTTAAAATCCCGACAAGTTCAAAATACCGACACATAGAATGTAGACAGGTGAAAAAGTCAACATGACTTTCGGGCGACAGGTCGCGAGGTCGACATGGGTTTTTCACTGTTTCTTGACCCGACATGTGCCGACAGGCGGTATTTCATGCCCTACCATCCACTAGGGCGTGGTGGGAGAATAAAATAGTGTGCCGAGCGCAGCGAGGCACCGTGCCCGAAGCATTGCGAGCGCAGCGAGCTATGCGAGGGGCTGCGGTTGACTTCCAACTGTGTCCATGTCGACTGTGTCGACATTCAGGTAAAAAAACTGTGAAAAGCCCATATCGACCTCGCGAGCTGTCGCCCGAAAGTCATGTTGACTTTTTTACCTGTCTACATTCTATGTGTCGGTATTTTGAACTTGTCGGGATTTTAAATGTCGGTATTTTGACCTTGTCGGTATTTTGACCATGTCGGGATTTTAAATGTCGGGATTTTGACCATGTCGGGATTTTGACTTTCTGTCAATTGCTGTCGGTATTATGACCGTCGGGATTTTGACCGTCGGGATTTCATACCTCATCCCCTCTGGGTGTATTGTATATATGGTGAGGTGGTGGGATGGTCATCTATACTCTGAACCAGCCATGCACTGTGCTGTACTGCTATCTTGATATTTAGCCCTGTGCACACAAGTGGTGATGATGAAGATCCACACCACTGGCTGGTCATATCTGCTCAGATGGGCGTGGGTTGTCCTCTGAGGCTGGTAGTACTTTATTCATTAATGTGGCGCTCTATTAAATAAAGTCCCCGCTGTCTAATCACAGTACTTCATTTCCATTTGGATGGTAGCAGGAAAGGGTTTTCAAAGGGGACAATAACAGATGTTGTACTGTAATTAAAATTAATTTATTTTTTTTTATCTGTGTTTGTATTTAATTAGACTTTGCATTGTAAATGTAACTTTCACATTTATTAATGAAACAATTCTCTGAGCTGTATATGATATGTAATTACATTATTATATTGTGTAGAAATAAGGTAATGAGATTACTGCAATGACTGACAAGTTGCACATCTCTACACTGTAACCCTCATTCTGGGTCCCTCGCTCCCCTGCACGTTCCTTTTATTTATGCGCATGTGCAGCCACATGGTGCGAGCGGCCACGGTGAATTGATTATTCGCCGGCCGCTCGAACACAGCAGTGCGGGTGAGGCGAGGGGGCGTGGGGCGTTCCCATGAAAACACTGGAATAAATGTGTCATTTCTACCTGTTACTTCAGGTGCGCCCAATAGCCCACCTTGGTGTGCATGTTCCTGTGCAAACCAGACATGTCAAGAGTCCTTCTTAAAATGTGTCATAAAAGTGACAAAACGACATTGCTAGCTTACACTGATCAAGTTTATACTGTAGGCCCCCATTCCCTTGTGTGAATTCTCTGCACAGAGAAGTCGCAGACAATCCCCACTTGAGTCAGGATCACATGCCATATATTGCATGCAATCCCAGCCAATCCTGTGATCCAATACATAACTTCTGCAGGCTCCAGTGCGATGTGATCGGGTTCATGCAATTGATCACCGCAATGGCATGAAAAGAGCCCAAATTGCATGTAAATTGCCCTAGTATATGGCCAGCTTATGTGCCACATTTCTGCACCTGTATCCAGCTGAGTGTGAATCTGTGTAAAAAAGTGATAGGTTGCAAGTTTTCAGCATATCACGTTATGTTGTGCTTTATATGTGTGTGTAAAGCCAATACCTGTGCCATATAAGTTGCAGTCTATCATCTTTGGTACACTTTCAGCAACCTTTAGCTAAATCTGCTATTTGACTAAGGGGTGTATTCAATCCCAGACTAAATTTTCGTTAGGCTGAGATTCGCCTTTTCAGTATTCAATCATGGGCATTTCCACCTATGTCTTTTCACTTTTTGGGGGGGCGAAATGGCTGGCTGAAAATGGCGACAAATTCACCAAATCCACGTGAATTTGCAGCAATTCCGCAGATACACACAGTGTTCACCAGTACTGGATTTTTCACCCAAGCGAAAAACCAGCACTGGGATTGAATAGGAAAATCAAATTTGCCCCCCAAAATGGGTGAAAATTGTCTAGGAATGAATACTCCCTAAAATGTAAAATGTAAGGTAACATAAGGTACCCTACTGCTGACACAGAATGCAATTGTGTTGGGCATCACACACCATGGCCCTTATTCAGATCTGATCGCAGTATAAATTTGTTCTCATAATGGGCAAAACCATGTGCACTGCAGGTGGGGCAGATGTAACCTGTGCAGAGAGAATTAAATTTGGGTGGTGTGTGTTGAAACTGAAATCTAAATTGCAGTGTAAAATTAATGCAGCCAGTATTTACCCTGCACAGAAACAAAATAACTCACATACATCTAACTCTTTCTCTGCACATGTTACATCTGCTTCACCTGCAGTGCACATGGTTTGCCCATTTTGAGAACAAATTTGTATTGCGATCAGATCTGAATAAGGGCCCATATGGCATATGGACAACTAGTATGCAAGGTCACATCGGTACATGCCAATGTGGTAGAACTGAACTGCACATTTCCACTTAAAAGCAATTTTTCATCCATACACCTTTATGTCTACCAATCTGCATCAGCAACACGCTTCTTAAGCCTCCATATCACTGATGCCAGAGCTGGTGGGGCAGGTCTTGGACCTTTCATTCCCCAATTTACTTATTTTCAAATGAATGCTACTGATTTATAATAGGAATTATCTTGATGGAACTTTGACTATTGGACTAAAATCCCCTTTGGAATTGAGTCCTGTAGTAATGATTCTTAAGACAAGGGACAAATAATCACACTGTCAGGTCTATACATTCCTGAGATGCAGCAGACCTTTAATCAATATTTTGTATAAGCATCTGAATTTCTTTTCACCAAATCAATTGGGACTCTATTATCTATTCATTTGAACAATATAGGTATGTCTATTGTATATAATTGTCATTTTAAACCCAATTTCAATATGATTAGCATTTTAATTGTTACACTATAGCACACAATTGTTTCATGATTTTCTCTATTCCTAGTTATTTATGGTGACCTCGCTGTAGTAGGTTTCACCTCTCACCGCTTCTAAGTACGGAGATTTAAAAATAAAAAGATTCCGCACACTGCACTATCGATACGCCAGTTATGAGACTAGCGTGTTTGCTGTGTAGCTACTCTAAGCTTATAACAAACAGAATCTATGAACAGGATATTAATCAGATTGATGCTTTCACTGCTCAATGATCTATCCACCTGTTTGAAATGATATGTTCTATTTAATGGTTAAATTAAACAGAGTCTGCACTTTATAGCATATTAGAGAAAAGTTATTGAAACACACCAGCTATTGAATTATTGTATTTCATCTAAATAATACTTGTAAATGTCCCAATTCTAGATGGACAGTTCAAGGTTTTTAAAGATCCTATATCAAGGGCCGTAGTGATCCTGGCCGGGCCCAGGTACATTTCAGGCAGCGTGGTCTAATCTAAAATACAGGGGAACAAAGTACTTTGAGCACCTCCCTGCTCACACTGCAGCCCAGCATACCGCACCATGGCCCTTTTTCAGATCTGATCGCAGTACAAATTTGTTCTCAAAATGGGCAAAACCCTGTGCACTGTAGGTGGGGCAGATGTAACATGTGCAGAGAGAGTTACATTTGGGTGGGGTGTGTTGAAACTGAAATCGAAATTGCCATGTTAAAATAATGCAGCCAGTATTTACCCTGCACAGAAACAAAACAACTCACACAAATGTAACTCTCTCTGCACATGTTACATCTGCCCCACCTGCAGTGCACATGGTTTTGCCCATTTTGAGAACAAATTTGTACTGCGATCAGATCTAAATAAGGGTCCATGTGTTGTCTTGTAATGGGCATTACAGTGTAAAATTTTGCAGTGCGCCTCCGCCGCGCACTGTCCCTGTTTCGTGGGTGTGTGTGTGTGTAGGGGAATGATTGTTTAATAATTGCTGCATACTACATAGAGGGGAGAGGGTAGGGTGGTGAAACAATGGTGATGGTGGTGGGCCACCTGCTTGTGTTGCCTCCCAGCCTAAAAGATGCCAGCCAGCCCCTGCTGTAATCCCAGTTAATATGCCTCATTTTAGTGTCCCCAGTTCACATTAAGCCACATTGTAGAGTCACAGGGCCCCCAGTGTATATAATCTGACTGTTAGGATCCTGACCACCTCCCAAATAAACACCAAGTCATACTGTACAGAGTGCAGATGTTGGTTTGCAACTTTTGGTACATCATTTATTACACTGTCTTAAAACCTTTCTATCTGTAAATATTCCAGTTTAGTGCTGTGCTTAATATTAAAACTATTAATTTGATCCCAATAATAGTTCTGGACTTAAAATCACCCAGGTACAGTAGGTGCTAATTAAAACATTACAGCTAACATGGGTAGGAGGCACCTAAGGCATTTGATCCAACATACCCATTTAAATGTACCCAATATATTTTTGATTATTACTGTACATCCCAAAGTTATCTTTTTAAGACTAATGTAACAGAATAGGATAGACTGTTTACACAATGTTGTTGGTCATTACTTGGCAGAGGAAATCATACAAGCATAATTTGGTAACCAACAGTTATTTAAGTCCATTACTTCTATTTAATAGAGAACTTAGCAACTTTGGCACAGATATATATTTGAGGCATCTCCTAATCTAAGGGGGGTATTCAATCCCGGGTCACCACTGTTGATCCGTCCTGACAACCCATTTTTGTTTTGCTCAACCGCATATCGCCAGGCGGGATTCAATGTCTTGGCTTGCGATTGTCGAAAAAGGGGGCGTGCCCACGTAAACGGCCATGGATTGTCGATATTCGGCTGTGATCGTGACAATTCACGGCCAAAATCGACAAAATGGGCCTGTTCTGTCGATCTGCCTCTTCAATGCTGTCGGAAAGACAGCATTGAATAGGCAGCCGCCACTATTTCTCCCGTCGAAAATAGCGGATGGATTGAATAAGAATAGCGTACCCTTCTCAATATGACTAGTAAATCAGCATGCATGCCAAACTTACTGATTCCCAACCAATCATGGATGCCCCCATTTTGAGAACCTGGTGGTTAAAGGTTATTAGTTTCTTACTTAAAATTATTCTCATTATCTGCCTTTAAATCCCTAAATGATCCATTTATTGAAAGTACTAGGAATCACCAAGGTATGGAGAAACTGAGCAGTATGTGCTCCATAGCATAAGGATTGCTTATACAAATAGACGTAGAGCAGTTATATGTATTTATATATATTTTCCCAATTCTTCCATTTAATATATCTAACCAATAGTATGCACAACATCCAGCACCTGGTCCGAAATACTGGAAGACCCTAATGCAGTGAAGCCTATAATGTAATCAGCTGACCAATAAATCTTTATTATATGCTTTATGACAATGTTAGACCTTTAACATTTTCTGTCTCTGACTATAGAGAATTAACTTGAAATATATGTCACTAATGGGATTGTAACTGAAATATACATCAAGGAATACAGCATTTCTTCAGATAGATGTTTTTAATATATATGCAGGCTCGTATTGGCAACCAAATAAATTAGGTTACACACATAGACCCCTGCTGTCACAGAGACAATATTAAAGTCATTATGAAACATACTGTCGCACTCACCAAATAGGTAATGACGAAGGAAAGTAAAAACATATATATTCCATCCTGTTTATAGGCAAAAATAGAACAGTTCTGTTGCTTGAAACCGCAAACTTGCAATAATGTTCTTCCCTATGTGCTGAAGGCCACATTTCATAGCCAGCTTTAATTTATATGTGGCTCCACATTCAGGTAATTAAGAAATAGTTATTGCTGGATGCATATCTGTCAGTGATTGACAAGCAGTGATGAATATTAATGTCACTGTTCCATTATGCTATTTTATTACGGAAGGCTTCTTAGTGCCCTTGGTTCATAAAAGAACTTAACAATACTCTCTTTTAAGAAATCCCAGTAGAAGTTAAACTACTTAAAAGGATCCAAAGCAAGGCTTCATATATAATGGTGCAGGGTCAAACTCAAAGCTTTGTAAGAAGGCTTATAGGAGAGAAAAGGAAGGGGCGGCAGGCAAAAAGATTATTCAGAACATTCAAAGGTAAATGTGCTCAAAAGTTAATTGTTAAGTTAATACTTATAAAGAAACAGCTGGAACCTATCAGAAACCTTATGGATCATTAATTTGATAATTACAGTGTCATAAACTCCCCATTCTCCACTTTATATCCTCAATGATTGCAGGGGACTGTTTTCCATAGCAAAGGCGGGAATACCCCATTGTTTGGCCTGCATATAAAAATGATCAAAAAAACAGTTGCCATTTAAATAGCATAAATAGATAGCAAGATGTCAAGCCTGCATAAATAGCAGCCCAGCAGAATTTGTACAAACCGGGGGCCTAATTCAGACTTGACCGCTAATTAGAAAATTTGTGATTATTGAACGACCGCATGCGTACGATACACATGCAAGTGAATTATTGACAGAAAATGTGTATGGCAGAGGTTCCCAAACACAGTCCTCAAGGCACCCCAATGGTCCAGGTATTAAGTATAACCATGCTTGGCCACAATTGACTTAATTAGTAACTCCGTCAGTCTGATTTAACCATCTGTGCTGAGCCATGGATATACCTAAAACCTGGACCGTTGGGGTGCCTTGAGGACCGCGTTTGGGAACCTCTGGTGTATGGATTGTAATACGTAATCCTTGCGCCGTTTCACTGACAGGAAGTTGGTGTTTGTGGGGGGAAACCTGCCATTTTCTGGGTGTGTAGCAAGAAGCATCTTCTCTTTCTGTCTGGGCGGCAGGCTTTGTCCTCGCAGTCCACTACAAGTACTCACATTAGCGATCAAGTCTGAATTAGGCCCCAGGTACCATTCTACATAAAGCTACTGTGGTTCTGGTGAGTATTATACCTGCAAATGATTTTGGTGACAATCTCTGATCTATTAATCTGTTAATAGTAAAAGACAGGAAGCTGCTTGAAGAATGGATTCCGCTTCGCTGCCTTTATACATCTATGCGTTTGATTACACAATGGAAGATTATAAATCTTACTATGAAATGCTGCCTTTGTTCTGTAGCAATAGGAAAAAAATGACTCAGAGAATGACACATAAAATTGGACAAAGATTTCCAAAATAAAAGCAGTGATTAATGGAGGCTAAAAAACTAGAGGGAGGGGTAGACATTAGGATTGGGGTTATGGTAAAAAGACTTACCGTAATGAAAAAGAGGATCACATCGCTGACCAAGAAGTCACATGACCAATGGGACCTGGAAGGCACTGCTGAAGCCGCTGCAGCTTCCAGGACAAGGTCATTTAGTGCTGGGCCACCAGGAGTGATATGTTGACATTCTAACATGTCAACATTTCATTGTTGTATGCACGATGAATGTCAACATTATGACCATGTCGTCATTCATATATCTAAATGTTAACAAATATGTCTGTTGACTTATCATACCGAACCAGTATAGAAATGTACATATTTATTCCTCACAATAGGAATTATTCCTCACAATGGGCCTTATTCTAGTTCATTCTTTCTGACAAAATCCTTCTTAGATGGACAAAACCATGTGCACTGCAGGGAGGCAGATGTAAAATGTGCAGAGAGAATTAGATTTGGGTGAGTTATTTTGTTTCTGTGCAGGGTAAATACTGGCTGCTTTATTTTTACACTGCAATAAAGATCTCACTTTGAAGTAAAACCCCACCCAAATCTAACTCTCTATGCACAAGTAACATCTACCCCACCTGCAGTGCACATGGTTTTGTCCATCTAAGAAGGATTTTGTCAGAAAGAGTGAACTAGAATAACCCCCAATAAGACTTAGGACCAAGTGTAAACTATACTTTCCTACTCCCTCTGATTGACTCTACAGGAGGTTCCGGAATTTCTCCCAGACTGTCATCATGCACCCAGTCCTTTGCCCTAATGTGATAGCATTGTCGCTTGGTACAACGTAATGGGCACCTCGGGTGGTCTTATACGGTGGGCTTCCTTTTTGCTGCACTATAATGGGCATGTTTTTTTGCTTATATATAATCGCTGGTATAATGTGGCGACACTTTTGTTACCATGATGTGATGGGCACTCCTAGTGGCCACAACTAGTACTTGTCATTTTTGTAGTGCAGTTTAGAAGGTAAAACCAAACATCTGATTGTTTGCTATAGTTATCACCATCTTCTTTCTTAATTTTCCTAAATGTCCCTAATTATGTAGATGGGCTCCACTTAATTTCTCTGGGAGATGAACACACATGTTGTTTAAGAATTAAGATGTGTACACTCTCGATGTCGTTATAAATTATATTGCTGATGATGACCATTCGTAACAACATATCTTTAAACTAGTTCCGTGTGTACACACTATGGGGCCCATTTATCATTTAATATTTGTGGCTAAAACAGGTGTTTTCAGGGGCTAGTCGCAACTATTAAGTATCACCCCAATGGATGTAGGAGGGACGGCAGCAGGAATCTCCTATCCCTTCTGCGATCCCTCCTGCACCACCACTGGCCACATAGCAACACCAGGCAGCATCGCTTCGGGTCCCTGGGCTACCGCCATTCTGAGCTGGCAGTAGCCCATTGTAGCCTATGGGCACTGCTACCGGGGAAGTGAGGTTGGCAGGGGGTCAGTCCTGGGCGCGCACGTGCAGACCCTCCAACATCCTTTCAGAGCCAGGCATGTGTGGGAGGATACATCTCCACGATAGGATTACATATTACCATGCGATCCTGGGTGGTAATATTCTTCCCTATTGCAGTATACAGTATACAGTATGTGATCCTTAATAAATGGGCCCCTATATCATTAGTGATGCGCGTTCATGCAGGTCATTGGTGACTTCCTCTGTAGTCTGTACATTTATTTATTTATTTATTTATTTACAGTTTCTTATATAGCGCAGCAGATTCCTTTACAATAGAATACAGCTCAATCTAAAGATGTCATTAACAACATTATACTCCTGGATGTGGCTACTGATGATATCTTGTGTAAAATCACTCTATGGGGGGTATTCATTCTCCCGCCTCTATTCCCAATGGGGGAAATAGTGGCAGGGCCCTATCCAATGCTGTCTTCCCCGACAGCATTGAACCGGGATCTCGACAGAACAGGCCGACTTTAGAGGACGAGAACGGCTGTGGATTGTCGAGCCCCCGACCGCAGCCCGACAGTCCTGACCCTGGCCTGGATTGAATATCCCCCTATATCGTTTGTCAGGGAGTTCAAAGGAAATTTTGAGCAGCATGATATCATTTTCATATTGTCTAGTGTGTAACCCAGCATAGGTAAAGTGATATACAGTAAGCAGTACAACTCACAATTCTTTTACTAATGAAAGCTTTGGTCAACAGCATCACTTTTTGAAGATCTACAGCAATGATCTGTATAATCATTTAAACAGCTATAGTAAGCAAGATATAAGGGTAGACTGTAGATTTAATTCAGTTGTAGTAAAGTCTGTGGAACTGTCATTGGAACACCCTATTTTGCAGTCACTAGATGGCAGTAGAGATAAGGAAACACTACAAAAAACTAGCAGATTAAGTTTAAAATGAAAGAGATGAGTTGCATTCATGGATATTTATTTGCGTCGTTCTTTTAAGCAAGGCTGTACTCCCTTTTGCGCCTTCCCCTTACCACTTGTGTTTACCTTCACCTTGTCAGCGTCTCCTAATTCTTTTTTTTAGCCCCCCTTTTTCATCTTTATAAATTTCTATATATATATATATACTATCATCCTCCTTTTTTTATTAGCAACATAGTTGGAGATTTGTTAGTTCATATATATTAAGGGGCATACACACGTAGAGATCTGTGCTAAGCAATTTTGCTAAGCACTTTTGCTGGTGTCAAGATCTCCCATGGAGAGCACATACACACACAGAGATTTGTGCTAAGCAATTTTGCTTAAGCAAATAAAGGCCGGGTAGTGGATCAGAATGAGAGACTGCGATCAGAATCTCTCGTTCTGTAGACACAGAGAGATTTGCAGTCATTCGCTAAGCAATATGACTAGATTTTGACTGCATGCACTGACTTATGGTGTGTACACACGGAGGGAAATGTAATAGGGTGAGAGATTCAGAAAGTGAGATATTTGGTAAGAAATCTCCAGGTTTTTTAAAGCGGCCAATCATTTACACTGCAAAACCAGTTTGATTTTGCAGTGTAAATGATTGCCGCTTTAAAAAAAATTGGAGATTTCTTACCAAATCTCTCATCCTATTAAATTTCACCCCATGGTGAGATTCCATGGCTATTCGACTTAAGATTCTAGTGCTATACAATCTTTGCTATTTCTACTTTTTACATACAATTCATACAATCTGCCAGTGGCGTAACTATAGCACAGCAGCCCCCGCGGTCGCGGGGAGGGCGCTGTGCATGTGGGGGCGCTGGGGGGCTGCGGTGCTATAGTTAGCCCCCTCCCATCCTCCGCTTGCCCGCTCGCCGCCCGTCCATCGCTCGCCCATCCGCCACCCGCAGCCTTACCTGTCTTCAGTGGTGGACGGTCATTCTTCTGCTAGTGAGACGGACCACAATAAAATGTCCGCCCCATATAACAGACTGTTCTTTAAAACTGTCTGCTGTATGAGGGCGGACATTTTGTGTTGGTCCGTCTCCATAGCAGAAGAATAAAGCCAGCAAGGGAGCCGGGACGGGCAAGACAGGTAAGGCTGCGGACGGGGGAGGGGGGTGCGACGTGGGAGGGGGAGTACGGCGGGGGAGGGGGGTGCGGTGGGTGGGGTCGCCCCCCCATTAACGGTGGGGGGCGCCCAATTCATAGTTACGCCACTGCAATCTGCACTATATAGTCATTGCTGCCCTGTCTATCTGGGTTTTGATTTGTGCTGTCACGGGCGCGCGCATCGGGATCACAAGGTAAAAAACCTGTGCGATCTGCGTTTGGTTTTTTGTGTCAGAAAGTGAATCACCCTATTCAACGTGCACTTTTCACCATCTGCGAACAGTGAATGATGTACAATTCGCCGTCTGATAGTCTCCGCAACTCGCTGTGGTTTTTCAATGGGTTTTTCAATGTGATTCGCCATGAGTGTATTCAATGAGAAGATGGCGAATTGCTTTCTAAGTGATTTTCGCCGTGTGTCACCATGTAGCCATCTTTTCATGGTGAAGTGGAATGTGAACTTTTAAAATAATGTTTAAAAAAAAAATTGGGGTAAAAAAATCAGGAATTTTATTCTGTGAAGGGGCATGCTAATTTTATTCATGTGCTTACAGAAAAAAATAAAATTCTACACATAACAGCCAGCAGGGGGCCGAGAGCCGCTCATTACATATTCATATATTCACTGCTCCCGATCATTACATATGCACGATCGGGAGCAGTGTAAGCGGCTCCTACCCGGTCCCCTGCTATATCCCCCCAGGGGGGCAGCTTGTGCTGCCTGAGTCTCTGGGACCTCTCCTACCCCCCACATACATTCTGTGGCAGCCAGGGGACGGTGGCAGGCAGGGAGATGGAAGGTTAACATTCGCCGTCAGGGGCAGTGAACCCCTGCGGCATTGAATAGTGTGTCAGCGAGGGCTTGCAGCGAAGGCTCCAGCCCTCCAGAACACGGCGACTGTGTAGCGAATCCTAAACAGGATTCGCTGCACATCGCGATTATACTCATTGAATACTGCCCAAAATCTCATGCTGGATTGTACCGTGTGTACACAGTATAAGTTAGCAAGAGATACTTAGTCTCTTGGAGCATACACACAGAGAGATCTGTGCTTATTTTCTCAGCAATCTAGTCAGATTGCTTAGAAAATAGCACAGATTTGCTCCGTGTGTATGCCCCTTGCCCTTAGGCTTTTCATAACCTTCTTACTTATAGAGCTTACAGAATGAGTATTCTATAGGATGATTGCTATCAGTGCCGGTTTTTACCTATGCCCCCCACGGTAAAATCCGCCACTGTAGTGAAGCCAGATGCCGTCTGTGAGACGGCACTGGCTTCAATGTGACTGGCAGTGACTTCCAATTGGAAGTCCGACCTGCCAGTCACAAAGGCAGATGCGGGCTGCCTTGCAAAAATGGCAGATGCGCATGCGCAGTACCTATATAGGTAGTAGTAGTCGTACGTTTATTTATAAGGCACCACAAAGTGTCCGCAGTGCCGTACATAGCAAACAAAAAAAAATGACAAGGTAACGTACAGGGTGTGTTGATAAAATACAGCATAAATAGGGTATGTAGATGTGCTCCAGTGCTGCCTCCAGCACTGGTGCACTATGCGCCTACATACTGTCCATCCGTCCCCCAGGCACTCCTGCTCACCGCCGCTGCTGCAGGTCAGTCCGCACCGCCAATGATCACTCCGCTCCGCCACAGATCCCTCCCCTCACTTGTCCATCCGTCCGTCCCCCAGGAACTTCTCACCGCCGCTGCTGCAGGTCACTCCACGCTGCCGGTCACTCCCCTCCGCCTCCATCCATCATCGCCGTGCACTCGAGCCAAACACTGGAGAACACTCCCTGCTGATACCGGGCCCTCCTACTCCTCCCTGAGCGGCCCCAAACTTTCCTGAGTGGCCGCTCGGGGCCGCTGCTTCTAGATGCAGCGCACTACAGTTGAGTGGTGGGTTTTCTTGGGGCAGGACAAACCTGCCCTGTCAGGTTTGTCCGACCCCATGAAAATCCACCACTCAAGGGGTTAATAATGGCACATTTCTTCATAACTAGTAGAATGCGGCTTAATCTGGCGCCTGCCCTTCAATAAATGTTATCTTAATGAAAGTTTTGACCTTTTGTTGTCTGACAAGTGGTAATAATTGCTCAGAAAGCTTATATCACTGGTTGTACTCGTGTGTTGACGTCACAAATCTGCCTGCTGAGAAACATAGCGGTTCTTGTCTTAGATGGTTTAGCCTTAATTTTTATACTAATAGTGTCACTTTAACACAACACTATTTGTGTTTCTTTTCCTAATATATCTTTTGTCTCTGTCACCACAGTACATTTAAGCATTTTGGAAACGATTTATAATTTTCTATATAGCACTTCATTATGGTGTTCTAAATACTTAGCTCTATCTGTGAGGGCCCTGATTGCATATTATTCTGTCTAATCAGCTGCGCATTGTATTCGTACAGATGGAATGTTTATGCAGATTATACAGTACATATAGAACACAGAATTATACAAAGTCAGTCTAAAAATGTGTTCGCTGACAATATAATCCGTTAAAAGAAATCTGATTGCGTAGACATTGTTTTCATGACTACATAATGTCACCTAGCAATGGCAGCCTCTGATGGCCTACACCTGTGCAGCGTACACGAGTGCTTCTCTGCTAATTATAATTGGAGTACCGCTTTTCCCAAACTGATAGATACATGTATATTGCAGAATGGAGATACTGTATTGCAAACATTATTTTCTTAGCGAAACATAATAATAATGCAGAATAGTTATAGAGACAAAGTCCAGCAAACACGGCTAATAGATTTGTGAAAGTCGTGATGTGTGTTGGCTAGTAGGAATTTCTCAATGTCTCTTTGGGGAGTCCTCTTAAACACTGTGCTTGCTGTCATTCACTGTCCTTGTTTCCTGTCAGTCTTGCAATATTATGCAGTCAATCCAAAGTAGGGAGAATGTAGTTGTCAGCATTATTGGCATGCTTGGAGATAATGGCAATCAAATGAACGCCAGTGGGAAGCTAGCCAGTAGCTTGTGAGCGTCCTGAGAGCTCTCTGCGCTGTGATTGGGATGTACTGTATATAGAATGAATAAGCATGCTGACCAGTTAGGGATGCAAAGAACAGCAGCTGTTATATACTGTTTACCTCTGAGCACATGCACATTATACCATACTTCCTAACTGTCCAGATTCTCTCGCTATAGTCCTATTTTTTGGGCAGTGTCTTGATATCCGACATGTGGACGGCAGCGATATCCGACATGTGGGGTGCAGTGGAGAAGTTGGGAAGCCCCCTCTCTTTTTCTGCTGTTGTGGTACATAAATACCGGTTGCATGCCTGTCTAATCAGGGGACATAGGGACAGGTGGAATGCCAGGAGCAGTGAGCAGACCCCTCCCCCACAGTGTCAGAAGATGGGAGGCATGGTCTGTGGTAGCATCATCACATTTGAGCCACACCCCTTCTGCTGAGGTCATGCCCCTTTTTCAGACATGTCCTGGCTTCAGCTTAGAAAATGTTGGGAAGTATGTAATATATAAAGCTTGGTAGGCACGATTAATCTTGAACACTATTAATGTTCTTTGACATACAGACAATATATATTTTATAGCTGAAATACATTGAGTTGCCATGATTTGACTTTAACTATAATATCATAAGCTTTAGATAAGATTGGGTCATTTCAGGCATCAGTTGGTGACACCATTACTTATTGAAAGTGGTCATTAGCTAGAAGTAAAGCTAAACTGCACCAAACAAATCCAATTTACCCCTCCCACACCACCCACCCACCCAATTATTCTTACCCACCCACCACAGTAGTGAAGGATATTTCACGGATAACTAACAGGGGCTAAATTAATGGCCTTAATAAGTCCAGGATCAACTCATCTACAGTATATGGAGACAGAGTGCTACAGTATATGGAGACAGAGTGCTACAGTATATGGAGACAGAGTGCTACAGTATATGGAGACAGAGTGCTACAGTAAAGGATATCACCAATAAGGAATAACTGGGGTAAATAAATTCTGTTGTGCTGTGCCGAAAACCATTATAACAGGAGACATTCAAGATAATACATATCAATCTGGCCAAGCCTGCGTCCCCTAGGGTAACAAAAGGATTACAGGTTGCCTCTTGTGATCCCAGATACCTCCAAAATAAAACTGCAAATATTTAACATTTCTGTAATTTAGCAGCTGCCATTTCTCATGATTGTTCATAGACCCAAGAGGCTGTGGTCTGTGACCAATATACTCTTCTGTATATTAAGACACTGATGGAAGGTCTTCACTCTTCATGCTTAATTCAAAGCTCCACTATCAATGTAGGCATCATAAGGTTCTTCTACTATATAAAATATCTCACTAGTAATGTGATTGGTCACACAAGAATGCAACTATAACATGAAGTGAAATGTCAAATACCAGCCTGATAGGTAAAGATGGTGGAAAGTGCCTTATTGTAAGTATCTTCTCTGAAAAGCCTTTTCACAACGTGGAGACTTTTTCCATGGTGCTGCCTTCTGCCAGAGTGCATCCAATGGATGAAGTACCATTGATATTTGAAGTACACATGTGATACTCACTGTGTATAGATAAGATCTCAACTGGGCCATGGATTGTGGTCCTGGTGCTCACACTGCTGCTTATATTTGGACAAAGGATCTTTGCAGACTTATTGTTTCACTTTGTTATCCACAGCAAGAATGTAACAGGAGAAAATGATATTCACATTCCACAATGTCCCCCTATGCACATTCTATTCTCTGTAGATATTCTACCCAACACTCAGGGGTTATGTTTATAAGATACAGGTTTTCACAATTGAACTTGCATAAAACTTGCGTGTATCACAGCAATGTGCTCACCTTATAAATACGACATTCAGTCATAAAAGTTGAATCATGCTCTCGGTGGCGGGCAATTTCTTTACAAGAAAGAACCTGGGAGAAATATAAAAACATCCTAAACCCAAAAAGTAGTAAGTAATTAAGATAGCAGGACAGTATATAAGGCTGTTACCTTAAGCAGTGTATTGGAGGTTCTTAAAAGGTGTTAAATGGTTTGTTTTTTTAATATAGTTGTTGAGGCAGTGAGTGGTTTTTTGAGCAAATTAAAAGTTTGTAATATATTAGAAACAACACATGGGGTGAAATGTAATACAGTATTATTTTAACACTAACCAGCCAGGGCTCTTTGTGCCAGTCCTGGTTTCCAAAATACAGAGGTTGGGGTTCCCCTGAATTTAAGAAACCAGGATTGGGCTCTTGGACTGGTCCTGGTTCCAAAATACGAGGGGCCCAATTTTTGGAAACAGGACCGGTCCAAGAGCCCAACCCTGGGCTTATGCTTATGGCCAGCTTAAGACTGAGCTGATCATCTTCACACCTTTCTGTATAACCTCCCACTACTACTGTCTGGTCAATCTAGTATTGCTCAGGGCAATGGGAATTTGTGCCGGCCATCGGCAAGATTTCCCAATGCTCCCAAGACCCCCTCCCCCAGTCCTGAGGGCTTAAGCAATCGGGAGTTTCCCATTAGCTTAATTTGTCTGTAATTACACTTACTGCAGCAGCGGTAGAGTATAGAAATTAGTCTGAATATATGTGTGTATGTGTGTGTGTTTTTTTTCTTTGTTTCTCGCACCCTGGGGTTTACAGAGCTGAAAAACCAGCCTCCATTTATTTTTTTATTTGATACCATGTATTCCAAAAGTGGGCGCAAGTTAAACTTCACAACCAATTGAATCCCCCCCCCTAGTGTTTTGAAGTCCTGTATCAAATTTGTGTGTAGTTTCAGTTAAATTTAGTATTATGTGGCTCAAACTGTATATACAGTATCTAGTTTGAGAGACTATTGTCAAAGATTGATAAGTACGTATTCAGTTGCTTGATGTGTCTTTTGCAGATAAGCCTGTACATTGTTCGTATTTAACAATCTTATGTAATGAAAACTTGGGGTATAACGGCTGCTAACCGGGATCTTATAGCCAGTATTTTATCTAAGAACCTCTCTGTGAATCTCTGAAGCCAACATTCTTACCTGCGACCAGGGGCAGATCCAGGAGAAAATGACAGGGAGGGCACTATGACAGGGGGGATGGGAGTGAGCGGTGTTAGTAGTGCCAGTGTGCATTCTCAGAGAGTGAAGCGAGATAGAGTGGAGGAGAGCAGAGAAAGAGGGAAGGAATGGGATTAGAAATAGGCCCTGACATTTTAAGTCCACAGGCCCACTGTGGAGTGAAAAGTGAAGGATGGAGTTGTGTGCGCGCCACACCATATACCACTTTTACACATTATGCAACAAAATAGTGGACCCTATTATACTTGCCGCTTACACATGATGCCAAAAAGAATGAGACAAAATTTCCATAATGCAACATGGATTAAGCCAAAATTCAGATAACGCCACATGGATTAAGCCATAGTTTAGATAATGATGTATAAATAGGGACATTGCGCGCCGTCGGCGAGCCAAAAATGTACACAGTAATGCCCATTACACATAATGTCACACACCGTAATACCAATTAAATATAATGTCACACACTGTAATGGCCATTACACATAATGCCAACAAAGTAATGCCCATAAAACACAATGCCATACGTTGTTACATAGGCCCTTATTCTGATCGGTGCGGATATTCCCGAATTCTTACGGTGCGGGCCGCACGCCACGCTGTGCGGCAGCGTGCGGGCATCGTCCGTAGAAACGCCCACGTGTCCTCCGCATTCGGACGGACTCACTCTTTAAGAACAGGGTGTGTGTACGGACGACATACAAACCATGTGTGTGCGGGGGAAACACTCCGATTCTGCACGGTCTGACCGCGTATGCACGGCCTTCCCGCGTCAAACGGACGCGAAGCGGCCACTACGCACAGATGCGGTGTACTTACGCACAAAACCAGACTACTCTTATCTGAGTTCCAAAATAGATCACATGACACACTTATGCAATTAACAAACCACTTTGAGAACAGATTGTTGCTCCTGGTCATCTGTTATTTAGCTAATTGATCCTTAAACACTTACAAGCACTATACATTAACCCTAACATTCCCTATGTGGATAAAAATGTTATCTACCCTTTTACTGTGTACATATCTAAACATCCACATGTTTGTGTTTTAAATGCTTTTTATACTTTTAATGTTAAATTCTAAAATAACACACAGACAACTTCTTAAACAACGGCAAACTTTTATTAAAATAAATACAATACATGGACCACCATCACTCGTCCAGCAGCAGGACACAGAGGTCCTCCACATGAGCCGTCATCCGCCTCAGGTCCTCCCTTAAGCTCATGAGAGCCCCTCTTACTCCCTGGGGTGGCTCCTGGTAATCTGTGTGCATGAGAAAGGGGGTACAACATTAATTATGCTACTCACGTACACCTTGTACAGTCAATCCTAAGTACCTACACCACAGGTCTTCAACCTGTGGCCCTCCAGATGTTGTGAAACTACATGTCCCAGCATGCCCTGAGGTTTTTTGGCATGCTCTTATAGGAAAAAATGTGGCAATGCATGTTGGAACATGTAGTTTCACAACATCTGTATGGCCAAAGGTTGAAGACCCATGACCTACACCATGAGAAAACATACATACAAAAAAAGCCTTATCCACTCTTGTATGTTATGTCATCAAATATATGATCATGATGCTGCCACCACACACACACACACTTGTGTGATATATACATTTCACAATCTATATATCAAAAACAGAACCACACTTGAGGATCACTCACACTTGTTCTGGCCAAAGACTCCTCACTCAACTCAAAACATACACCCACTACAACATGCCACATTGACCCATACATATATACCTGCATGTTACTGCTTAATAGCTAAACTGCATGATAGATAGATCGAATAGATAGAATAGATACCACAGGAAAATGCTAGGCTACTCCCTCTTCCCATTACTTCATGATTCCTTGTCACATTTGTCACATAGGTGAAAGTGCAGCACTAATCCGCTTCCATACACCAAACAATTTCTAAGGTCAATCCATCATACATAATACCTTACAAAAATACATGACAACAACACGGGCACACTGGCTAGAGGGGGGCCCATGCAAACTGCCCACATGGGACTCCAGTATAAATCAGGCCTGCCCATATTCCATTGATGTTTTATTGTTGTTTCTATACAAAGAGCATCCATAAATTAAGACTCATCACCTACATGAGCATCCAGATTGCACGTTTGCAGCATGGGCCTATAAGACCAAAGTGTGTCTGTTGTTTTCCATTTTTTGGGACTACTCTTTACTATATTATAGGAAAATTGAATCAGCTGTGCGACATAACAACCTGTACCTAACTCAGTAATGAAGCATTATGTCTACTTACCCCTGCCAGGCAGCTCCACCAGGTCCTCATCCTCCACATTGGGAGGTGGTGGCACATCGTCCAGGGGTAGGGGCACCTCCTCCTCCTCCACGTCGACCTCCTGTGCCTCCTCCGTGTCCTCCTCTGTCACATAACTGTGGGCCTGTGACTCCTCCTCAATGCCCACCTCCTGTCTGGCCTCCTCAATGGGCACCTCCTGGGAGTCCTCCTCATTGCCCACCTCCTGTCTGGCCTCCTCAATGGGCACCTCCTGGGCCTCCTGACGGGCCTGTCTGGCTCTCTCCCGCGCTGTGGGTTAAACAAACAAAATGGGTGAGTGTCATTTCACATTTAAATTACTCTAACAAGTACATCTCATAACGACATTATATATGTGTTATATATCACACATATAGTATATGGCTTTTCTATGTCATAAACACCCAATTGACCTCATGTAATATTAATATTAAATAATGTTAAAATGCAAACACTCACTGGCCTAGATGCAGTAGCCTTCAAAAGTGATAAAATGGAGAGTGATAAACACGCAGCCAATCAGATCCTTCCTGTCATGTCACAGACTGTAGTTGTAAAATGCCAGGTAGGAGCTGATTGCCTGCCTGTTTGTTACTCTCCATTTTAACACTTTTAAAGCAGACCGAATCCTGGCCACTGTAATTTATAGGTATTTGGCGAAAATACTTACAGCGTTGCAGACGCCGCCTCAGAACCTGCAGACGATCCGGCTCCCGCCTCCGCAGGTCGGACCATCGCCTCTCCAGTTGGGCGATGGTCCTCCGCACATGAGTGCTGGCGAATATGCGGCGCCGGGCCGCAACATATGCCCGGCGCTTATCCCTATTCGAGATGAAGGGGCCTGCCTGCCCCAGTCTCCGCTCCATCACTCCCACCAGCGCCAGTAGCTCCGCAGTGGAGAAGGGTTCTGCACGCTGGTAGGCAGCCATTTTAGGAGTGGCACTAATCAAACAATCATGTGCTGTCATTGGTTGGTTAGAGTGATATTTGGTATTAACTTTATTGTTCATTTGTACACTAACAGCATGTATGCGCCCGAACAGACGGCTAACCCATTGCATCGCACCCCCATCCTAAACACACAGTCTAAACTAAGATGTAAACACATTATATATAATCTATAACATTCACCAAACATGGGTATAAGCACCAGGTGAAATAGTCTGCATCAGTAGACACTTACACCTAACTCAACAAGGTACTAAACAGCTATTTTATAATGAAAGCTATGCAACAGAAACATAGCAAATAGTGGCAGACCTTTTCCCAAAATTACGCCATGGTGCCATGTGTACACTTACCTTCTACTGGGCCATACTACAGAGGTGGAATGAAAAGTAGCTAGAATCCTGGCTGATTTTGGAGTGCTTTCACATGTGATTTGGATGCTAGCACTGATTACTTGTGGCTAAGTGGTGGACTGGATTGACATATGGAATGGGTAGTGTCAGTTGTACTACATAGCAAACAAGTGCACAGTACAGAAGTACATTCAAATATACATTTCATGTCTGACCTCAGTTTTATTTGGTCATTGGTGTTGGAATCTGCATTTAGCTAATAAATCAGACTTACTGAGTTTGCCAGGTTTTTTGGAAATATTTTTCAACACCAAGGGGCGGGCCGTATGCGCCGCACGGTTGACGCTGGCGTACGGGACGCGGCCGTACGGAACGCAGGTTGCAGCTGATTAACGCCAATTACAGAAATTGTATTTAAAGTTGTCCTAGTGAGGCAAACACTTGTTGCAAACATGCCAGGCTCAGACTCAGAGGAAGACCAGGTGGTGCAGAATCTGTTGTCCCGCATGGAGGCCAACACCACCTATGTCCCCCTCAACCCAGAGGACCCAGCTGGCCCATCAACATCAGGCCAATCAGCAGCTGGGCCATCCTCAGCTTCAGCAGAATCATTGGGAACACAGCAGGTGGCTTCCCAACAGAGTAGCCAGCCCAGCACTTCAGGTACAGCAACCGGTGGCCGTGGCAGTGCCAGTGCCCGTGCCCGTGGCCGCAGTGGGGCAACACGGGAACCAACAACACGAAACATGGCATATGAACCGCGGGAGCTTGACATCCTGGTGACCCGGGCACGTGATTTAATTGAGTGTCCAGCGGTGAAGTTGACACACACAAGGAGATGGAAGATCTGGGAGGAGATAACGGCGGAGATTAATGCAGTGGCTCCACAAGTTCGTCAGACGGAGCATGTTAAGAAGAGGCAAGTACATGTGTGTTACATTAGAGTAGTACAAGTCCAGTAATGTTTACATTCAATATTAGATGGAGTTGGCCAATGGGTGTTCACGTTGCTTGGAGGCACAGACATGTTGGCCATGACATTGAATTGATAGTTATTGGAGGGTGACTGTTTTTGTATCTTCTAAGGGTTGTTTTGAAAAATGAATATAATGTAAGTTTGGTGTCAGTAGGCACAGGTTGTATTATGTTTCAGATTGCAATGGGTGCTACAGCAAACATGAGGAGTTACATGTATTAATATGTTCACTTTGATTGCAGGTGGCACGACTTCAAAGGCAACCTCAAGAAGAAATTGACCGAGCGGTGGCAACACAGCCAGACCTCTGGGGCTGGCCCCATGCCATCCAAGCTGGAGCTCACCCCCCTGGAAGAGATGGCCCAGTGCTGTATTGCAGTGGAGGAGGTCCGAGGGGTGAGTACTATAGACAGTGAGTCCCCAGCGGAAGTGAGGGCTTCTACTCTTGAAGGTAATTATTTGCCAGGCCATAAGTAGATGTTTTAAATTTTGCATGGAATGTGTGGTAATTGGAATTTTCTTGTTCAACAGCATCGCCATCGCTTGGTCAAGATTCTCTTGAGGAGGTTGTGGAGTCTGTGCCACCTGGCCCCAGTAGCAGGCCCGTGCAGCAGCCGCCGGGATTGTCTGCGGCTGAATTGTCCATGTGGGGCCGTGTGCTGGATAGTATTGTGCAGCAGGGAGAGTCGGCATTCGAGCGGGTGCGTAGGGCCGAGGAGGTGCTGCAGGGTTTGACCACCAGCCAGCAGAGTATTGCTGAGAGCCTGCAGGCTATGAGTGCCAGCCAGCAAGCTATGGCTGGCAGCCACCAAGCTATTGCTGGTAGCCTGCAGGTGCTGGCTGATCAAGCCCTGCGGCAAAACGACCTCCTCCTCCGCCATAATGAACTTATGGTGGAGCTAGTTAACAGCAATAGGGCCCTAATGTCACCCGCTTCGGGTGCATTACCAACCTCATCACTCCCTGCTGCCAGAGGGGGAAGAAGATCCACCCCCTCACCAGCATGTGCTCCACATGAGCCACCATCTGACTCTGGCCGTGGACGAGGCCGAAGAGCTGCTGCACGTGGCAAGGAGCCTGCCAGGGGCAAACGTGCTCGCAAATGAACTTGTGTCCCCATTAATCTCCTCCGTTATGTCTTCCCAAATCTTCCATTGAGCTGTGTGTGTCAGCATCCTGTGTCCAAATCCGTGCCAAGGGTCACCACTTTTGCCCGCGGTTCAAATGTCATGTTTGGTTCCCCTGTTGCCCTGTTTCGGCTACCATTACTGTGTGCTGTACTTGAAGTGTTGGTGCTGTACTTTTGTTGTGAAGCCACCTGATGTGTTCCCAATGATTCTGCTGTGGCTATTTATTATATATTATGTCATTTTTGTCCTGGTATGGTACCATTTGTTTTGTTATGGTTTTGAAATTTGTACCAAAGTTTGTTTAATACATTTTATGTTGGCCCCCCAAATGTCTGTATAAATTGATACATGCACAAGTGCCATGTGTATTAGTATTATTAATATTAAGTTGTGTTGATTATTTGCAGTGTAAAAGTGTGTGACAAGTGCAGCATGTAATGTTCCCTTTAAGCTGCAATGCTTCCAATTGTAGCAGTGAGAAGCGTGTAATTAACAAGTAATGGGTAAAGTATGTGATTGTATTGTGTTCAGGTGACATTGGTTGAGGTGCGTTCGTCCTGATTAGGCGTTCCGATTGCCTAGCGCATGACCGAGTGGTGTCCGCAAAGCAAGAGTAACCTTTTGTACACCGCACATTTCTTCCCTTTTTGCTCGCGTGCATTCGGCGTGCTGTCCGAATGCACGCCTACCAAAATGTGTGTACTCCCCCGTGTCCGCCCATGTTTCCGCCCAGTTTAGCCCACTTTGAAACTACGCCCCTGTGTCATTCCGCATGACGCCCATAACACACCCATATTGGCCGAATGATTGCGGTGCACATTTCTGTACGGTATTAGTGAGAACAAGTACGGAGACCATGCGTGGCACATGCGCGTAGCGTTCTCCACGCATGCGCAGACGGCTAAAAAACGCCATCCGAAAGAATTCGGAAAAGTCTGCACCGATCAGAATAAGGGCCATAGTTACATAGTAGGTAAGGCTGAAAAAAGACTTGCGTCCATCTAGTTCAACCTGGTATAGATATCCATTGCTGATTTGGTAGGTTCTGATATTTTACAGACAGATTATATTCCTTATTTGTACCCATGGATGTTTTTATCCAGTAAATGCTTGTCCAACTTTGCCTTGAACGCATTTAATGAGCCAGCCGTTACCACCTCTCTGGGAAGAGAGTTCCAGAGTTTGACTGTTCTGACCGTAAAAAAATTCTTTCTACTAGCTGAATGAAATCTTTTTTCTTCTAATCTATACTCATTCCCTCGTGTCCTAGATTCCTTTCTAGTAGAAAAGAGGGTGTGTGACAGTTCCTTATATTGGCCCTTGATATACTTGTACATGTTGAGCATGTCCCTTCTTAAACGTCTCTTTTCCAATGTAAATAGTCCCAAATTGCTTAATCTCTCCCCGTAGCTTAAATTTTCCATTCCCCTAATAAGCTTTGTTGCTCGCCTTTGGATTTTTTCTAATTCTGTGATATCCTTTTTATAGTGTGGGGCCCAGAACTGCACTCCGTACTCAAGGTGAGGTCTCACCAATGCTTTATACAGTGGCATAATTACCCTTGAGTCCCTAGTTTCCATTCCCCTCTTATTACATGCCAGAATTTTGTTGGCCTTTTTTGTAGCTACATTACAATGGGCACTACATCCCAGTTTGCTGTCTATTTGGACTCCTAGATCCTTTTCAAGTATGGAATTACCCGGTTCCTCTCCGCTAAGGTTGTAACTTGCACACTGGTTGTGTCTCCCAAGGTGCATAACCTTACATTTATCTACATTGAACCTCATCTTCCATTTTTTTGCCCACTCATCTAGAATTGCAAGATCATTTTGAAGCATGGTGACATCTTCTGATGATTTGATGAGTTTTGTATCGTCCGCAAAGATGGATACATTGCTAAGTAACCCTATCCCAATATCTTTAATAAAAATGTTAAACAGAATGGGCCCCAAAACCGAACCCTGGGGCACTCCACTTAGTACCGGTATCGTATCTGATACGGCACCATTCACAACCACTCTTTGTTCTCTATTACATAGCCAATTCCCTACCCATCTGCAGATATTTTCACCCAATCCTAGGTTCTCCATTTTATTACTCAATCTCTTGTGTGGGACAGTATCAAATCAAATGCTTTAGCGAAATCTAGGAAAATCACATCTACAGCATTTCCATTATCGAGGTTTTTGCTAACCTCTTCATAGAACCCTAGTAGATTAGTTTGGCATGAACGATTTTTCACGAACCCATGTTGGTTAGTACTGAGTAGACGGTGATGGTCTAAATATTCCTGTCGGGATCGGATCTGAAATGCTGTGAAATGGCCCAAAACATGCCCAATTTACATGCTATTGGTCAAGAATGTATCTAAATTGGGTAATTTTGGGTCAAATCATTCTGGTGTGTACCCTGCATAACCCTAACCCTCCCTCACCATAGCCGAATCCTGCCCCGCCACCCACAGCCTGACCATAAAACTCCCTGCTAGTGCCTAACCATCGATTGTAGTTGGGATATCTTCGCCGATATTGTGAACACCAGAATCCCCATTGCCAGTATGCTGATTGCATCCTCATCAGGCTTGTGCATCCACATTGTTTAATTGAAAGCTCTAATGGGAGAAATATTGGAGTAGTTTAGTCAATCCTCAACTCTGCAGCCAGGCTTATCTTCCTCTCCCGACGCTCTACTTCTGCCACTCCCCTTCAACAAAATCTGCACTGGCTCCCATTCCCCAACAGAATCCTCTTCAAACACCTCACACTCACATACAGGGCTATCTCTAATTCCATTGCTCCATATATCTCATCACCAATCATACTCCCTCCACCCTCTACGGTCGGCCGACGACTGAAACCATACCCTCCAACTGTACCGATTTTGCCGGTACAGTACCGTTTTTTAACAGTCTGTACCGGCAAAATCAGTTTGTACCGAATGTACCGCTTTTCTGTAACTTACTGTGCGCCGCAAAAAATCCTGGCTCTTCCTGGCTGTCAGTTCCTGGGCCCTGCTCTGTGTGCTTGCTGTCCTGGTGCTCCGGCTCTCCCATCTCCCCCTCCGTTCCCATGAGTGCATTGCGCACTCAGGGGAAGGATGTCTCTCTGCCCTCACTGTCTGCGCATGCGCAGACTGAGAACTCAGGGCACGATATCTATGAGGGAGAGAAGGGTGCGCTGGCCACTGCCTGGCGCGCATGAGGGGGATGATATCTCCACTGACATCTACGCTGCGCTTGCCGTCTGGAGCCTGTCACAGTTGAACAGCACAGAGTAGGTGACTCAGCCAGGCTGCACTAAATAATCACCCCAGCATCATCTTGTAGCACCTGTTAAACTTTGCCTGCAGCTCATGTCACATGGTGGCTTGGTGGGCTGCTGCCATATTAAATAAGCATATTTAATATACTTATTTAATATGCCAGCAGCCCACCAAGCAACTATGTGACATGAGCTGCATGATACTTGTAGTAGTTGGTGCACAGTACACATTCGGAAAGGGGACGTGGTTACACCCTTTTTGCCCATTGCCACGCCCCTTTGTTCATGGTCACGTCCCTTTTCTGGATGTGTACGGATTTCTTATATTCAAATGTTGGAGGGTATGCTGAAACGGGCACTGAAAACTCACCTATTCATCAAAGCGTACCCTTCCGCTGCATAAACTAGTCCTGAGGCTGCTCCTCGGACCCCGTCCCTGCTTACATCCTGCTATCAAGCCACCTCCCACTTGCTTGCACCTCATGTAATCGGTCTGTCTCCCCTTCCTACTAGATTGTAAGCTCCTCAGAGCAGGGCCCTCTTCCCTCCTGTTGTCTAAGTCCACTTCTCTTCACATTTCACTCACAGCTCTCCCATACTCAAACACGAAGTAATCATCCCTGTCCACATACTCATCTCCATCATTGGCCACAAGCCTCTAGTAGTACATTGATCGAGTCCTCACTACTTATATTTAAGCTGTAATGTGTATTGAACTGTGGCGCTCTTTACCTGTAATTTTTGTTATTTATTCAATGTAATGCTAAGTTTTGTCTCCCTGTACTGTTGCATTGTACAGCGCTGCAAAACACTTGTGGCGCCCTATAAATAAAATAATAATAATAATAATTGCAAATCCTGGGAAATGACTAAATTTCAGCTATTGACTGTATCCAGTTCATGGTGGTATGTATTTTTCATGGGTCCATTTGTAAATAAATATTATTGCCTAATAATGAGCTGTTTATATATAAACTGTGTTCCGAGGGACAATGGAGCACAGATGTAATATGAGAGCAGTGTTTACCTAAACCTTAGAAGGCTCAGTGCCGGGATCGGCAAGTGCATACACACTTACCGATGGCAGCGGGTAGCGACCGGCGTGTCGAAGGGTTTGTGTGTGGGGGCCATGCTGCATTCTGAGTGGCCCTTGATAACGATCCTATGGGAGTGTCCATCAGCCGTCAGATGCAGCATACACACGGTGCCTTTATTGCACAGTGTGTCCTTAAAGCTTCTAAAATAAAAAAGGTGATGTTGCCCATAGAAACTAATCAGATTCTGTCTATCATTGTTCTGTTGCATCCTAGAAAATGATTGACAGATTCTTATTGGTTGCTTTGGGCAACATCACCTCTTTTCATTTTTTTTTTTCAAGCCTTAGTATATTTACCCCCAAATATTGAAACCTCTCTGCTGCATTCCACAGCACAAAAAGAACAAGATATTCATAGTGGCAGTCATGTGCATTGAACGTTTTACTGTTTTATTCAAATTGATCAATTGTTCTGGAAGAGGGTAGCGGTTCTTTATAGATCGTTATGATTTAGGCCTCTTTAGTTAAAATGGTGTCTTAGAAAAGGGTATGTATGTTGTCATTTAAAAACCTGGGTCATCCAAAGTGGATTTATGTACAAATAACCAATAATTATAGCTGGAATCTCTGCTCCAGTTTCACGTAGATAAATTGATATACACAACTCTTGGGAGTAGTTCTAGGAATTGAATCAATAATACAACTGAAACTGCTGTGTGGTGGTGTACTGTAGTGCTTTATTAAAGATATCAGAAAACTGTGTATACTGAGCAAGAAGGAAGACCCAATGAGATGTGGGGATATGGAGGCAGTGGCAGTGAGCGCAAGGGGAGGGGGGCACATTCCTAGAAACGTGAGCGAGTCACCCCTGTTTTCTATTGGAGGACCAAGGATTGGCATGTCACCACACAGATGTCCTGGCCTCACAGCCTTCCATTGGCCAGCTGCTCAAGCTGAGGATTTAGCTGGCCTTCGGCGGGGATGATGGGTTCCAGCTTGCGACACCAGACATTGAATCTCTGAATCAGACCCTAAGTTGGAACACAGAAGAACTTGTTTGGTTTAGTAAAGGTCTTTTGAAAAATATTTGTAAATTATGAATACACTTATTATTTATTACTAATTGTTTTACCTTTTCCTATTCTGTAACATTTTGCTACCATTCCGATAAATATAGATTTAGATGTAAAGAAACAATATCATAATTGTGCAATTTGTCAATGAGATGCTTTGGTTCTACACATTCAGTAATTTCTCCCCAAGGGCGGGATGTACTAAGCTAAAAATGCGGTAAAACCCCCAGTTTCGTGGCCACGGCAGGGCGTGTGTGAGGACGTGTAGGGCAACGCTCCCTCCCGGCACCATCCGTATGAGCTGAGGCAGCGCTGTTTGTGTATCCAGCGGCCGAGTCTTACATCCCAACGCCAGGCTTGGCCGAGGCAGACGACGCGGCGGTTCCCCGTTTGGCCGCAGCTGGTGACGCGGCACCCCCTGACCGTCGCGCCGAGTGACGCGACGGCTCCCGTCACGCTTACACGTGCAAACAGAGGTCTGCTCCCGGAGATTCGCGGCAGAGTCCGGACGGCTAATGAGGTGGCCACATAGCAGCGGGAGCACCTGTACAACCTAGCGGTGTGAACGGCGTCATCAAGCAGAGGAGAAATCCTACAAGGGTGAGCAGTGGGGGTGAGTCGAACGGCTCTCTGAGCATAACAAATACAAGAACTGTTTTTGCACTTAAATTAAGTGTCCAGAACTAGTACAGAGAACTGTATTGCGACAGAGGCCGTATACCGTATAGAACATCATATACCCTCAGGAATTCTGGGTTCCCCAGAAGGACACCTGTTATTCAAATAAAAGGGAATATACTGGCTAGGAATTCGGGGTTAAAATAGCGCTGAGTATTAAAAACACCTGTTCCAGGCAAACCACGCGTAGCCCTGCTAAAAATGGGCAAAACTGGCACCACGGCAGCAGCACGCCTGGAAAGGTATGCCAGAACTCAATCTGGGAACACATCCCAAACAGCGCTTACTACCCCACATTCCACCCCGGCTAAAGGGCCAGACCCCACTGCAACCCCCGCCGCCCCAGACATCACACTGCAGCAGATCCTGGATGCAATTGGTAGCAGCGAGACCCGACTGCTGGAAAAAATAGATAACATGCAGACTGATCTTATCCAAATAAAGCAAGATGTTAAAGATATGAAAGGCAGAATGAAGGAAGCCGAAAGCCGGGTTTCTGTACTTGAGGATGCTAATAACAGGCTTCAGCACTCAGTTGATGAAATGGCAGGTCAAATTCGGGAAATTAAATACAAAATATCAGATGTTGAAGGGAGACTGCGGCGAAACAACATTAGGCTCGTGGGACTCCCGGAGAGAGCAGAAGGAAGTGATGTACCTAAGTTTGTTGAGCAGCTAATAAGCAATAATTTCGATAAAGCATCGTTCTCTGGGCAATTCGCTGTCGAAAGAGCCCACAGAGTACCAGCTAAACCCCCGCAGCCCGGAGCACCGCCACGTACCCTGATTCTAAAAATGCTCAACTATCAAGATAGAGACACAGTCCTGCGACTTGCACGCATAAAAGGTCCTCTGGAATTTGAGGGGTCTAAGATATCAGCATTTCCAGACTTTTCAATAGAAGTCCAAAAAAGCAGGACTAAGTTTCTAGACGTCAAAAAACGGCTAAGAGAACTTGGTTTAAAGTATTTCATGTTGTTTCCAGCAAAACTTAAGATCATTATGGACGGGGAAGCATTTTTCTTCCAAACTCCTAAAGAGGCAGGAGAATGGTTAGATAAGAATGCCCCGGATAAGCGCCAATTAGCTCAGTAAAGAAAAGAAAAAAAAAAAAAAAAGGGAAAAAAGGGGGAATTATTAAAATCCTGGACTCATTCTTTTTTTTTTTTGTTTTTTTTTTTGTTTTTTTGTTTTTTTGTTTTTCCTCCTATATAAAGTGCCGGGGGGGGGGGGGGAGGGAAAGGGCTTGCCCTGCAGGGTTATCGTGGTCAGGTTTTTTTTTCCATTAGCCTCTAAGGGAATGTTATTGTATTTTCTAATTTTTTCTTTTTTTTTTTTCTTTTCTCCTTTCTTTGTGTACGGGGAGGGGAATTTAAATATGCCTAAGAAGGGTGGGCATATAGGTAGGGGGGAGGGTGGTAATTGTAGTAATGTTAATGTATTATTTGTAAAGAAGACAGCGAGATGCCAGGCAAGGACTTGGAATATTCTGGTCATTTCGGGGGATGGAAGGGGAAGCATGGTATGCAATGGAGATATGTAACTAAGAATTAAATGGTCCGTATATTGGCATGGAACACCAGGGGCATGAATGACAAAATAAAGCGCTCCTTAGTCTTGCGCCAGATTAGGCAAAGCAATGCCGATATAGTGTGTTTAACAGAAACTCACTTGACAGGTGTAAAACTGCAGACCCTTAAAAAAGCCTGGGTGAGTCAGGCGTACCATGCTCCTTTTACATCCTCCGCAAGGGGAGTGTCAATTTTGATTAAAAAAACTGTTGTGTTCGTATGTAATAGAGTAAAAATTGACCCAGGGGGTCGGTATGTTTTTTTGGATTGTATGGTTAACACTAGACATTTGCACCTGCTTGCGGTTTATATCCCACCCCCTTTTTCCTTTGATATACTGGTGAAAGCCGCAGACTTTGTGGCAATGATGCCGGATACCCCGGCAATATGTATCGGTGATTTTAACAATGTATTGAACCCCAAATTAGACCGTTGGCAAAAAACCCAGGTGCATAGTAGTGTCAACAGTAGCTCTGGGAATTTTGGCAATTTTATTAATGATTTAGGCTGGGTGGACCCTTGGAGGATTAATAACCCAAACCTGATGCAATATTCATGTTTTTCCACATCATATTTGGCTTTTTCTAGGTTAGATATGGCTCTGGTATCTAGAGAACTATTACCATATATTCAAGCGGTGGGATACAAAACAAGAGGCATCTCAGATCATTCTCCTGTTGAAATAGAACTAGAGGACTATGTCGATAAGGGGTGTCCATTTTGGAAATTCGATGCAACCTGGCTTACCAGAATTGATGATATGGGCGGTTTGGTAAACCAATGGAAGGAGTTTTGGGATATAAACAAAGGGTCGACATCGGACATGATAACCTGGGATACATTTAAAGCCTTTTTAAGAGGCACCCTAAAAAAAAAATAGGAGAAATCAGGAGGGCAAAGAAATTAGAAACTCAGGCTCTCGAAAATTCATGCAATGAGTGGGAAGCCAGATTTCTGTCCGATGCCAACCCTGAAAATAAAATAGCCTGGGATCTCGCTAGAAATAAATGGCTGGATTACGTTAAAACCGAAAATATAAAATGTATGAAATATAACTCGCAGAGGTTTTATGCCAACTCTGATAGAGCAGGCAGATACCTGGCATACTTGGCCCGAGTAGATAATCCTGTAAACTCCATCCATGATATTCTGGATAAAAATGGGGTTATGCACCATAAAACAGGAGAAATAGGGATAGTATTTAAGGATTTTTTTAGTACTTTGTACGAATCTAAATCCATATATAATCAGTTACAAACTCATAATTTCTTGAAGAAAATTGAGATACCGGCCCTACCAGAGGTAGATAGAGAAGACCTTGAAGCACCCATAAAACTAGAAGAAGTAATACAGGCCATTAAAGAGTTGCCAGTAGGTAAAGCCCCAGGCTTAGACGGCATACCTATTGATGTCTATAAAAAATACGCAGAGTTTTTTGCCCCTATACTACTTGAGATGTTTGAGTCCTGTTTTGAGAAGGGGGAATGCCCTCAAACAATGATGGAGGCTAGAATAATACTTCTCCTAAAGCAGGGGAAAGATCCCACAGACCCTGAGGCATATAGACCAATTTCGTTGCTTCCTTCAGAAGCAAAGATACTGGCGACAAGGCTGAATGGACATATGGAAAAGGTTATACATCCTAGTCAAACGGGGTTTTTACCCGGCAAATCTACATCTATTAACATCAGGAAGGTCTATAGACACCTGCAGGTATCACAAAATATCACAAATAACTCAGCTATTATGTCCCTAGATGCAGTCAAAGCATTCGACGCTGTTGAGTGGTCGTATTTGTGGGAGACTATGAAAGCATTTGGATTTGGAATTAATTTTATTAAGTGGACGCAGATATTGTACAGCAACCCGACAGCTAGAATATCTGTTAACGGTTGGACGTCCGATGCCTTTGCCCTCACTAGAGGGACAAGGCAGGGATGTCCCTTATCACCAAGTTTGTTTTCATTGGCGATCGAACCCTTGGCATGCGCATTAAGATCTCATTCGGGTATTAAGGGATTTGAAGTTGGTCAGGGGTGTGACACGGTTGCATTATAAGCTGACGATCTACTAATTTTTATGCAAGAGTATGCAAAATCGGCTCCCATGGTGCTAAAATTGATCCAAACTCATGGCGGTTACTCCGGCTTTGAGGTCAATGTGAGGAAGTCCAGCATAATGGCTATGAAACAGCAGCCGGGGTTAGTACAGAATGAAATTTTTTCAATTGGCTGGACTGAATCCTTCAAATATCTGAGGATATGGATATCCAGAGACCCATATGAATTCAGCAAGCTAAATATCCAGCCACTGCTGGACTTCACTGCAGTGAGGTTTAGGTCATGGAGTAAGCTGCCACTCACGGTTACAGGTCGGGTAAATCTGGTGAAAATGATAATTTTGCCCAAGTTTCTATACGTCCTCCAGCAGTCGCCAGTGTACTTGCCAGTGTCACTTTTTAAAAAAATAAACAGTATGTTGTCGTCATTTATATGGAACAACAAAAGGGTCAAAATACAACTGTATACCCTGATGCAAAAAAAGGAGCAGGGAGGGCTCGCACTCCCCAACTTCAGATTGTATTATTTATCGGGACAGCTAGTACATATAAGGGATTGGATAGTGGAAAAACATGGGGATTGTTTGGTTAAAAATCTACTGTATCAAGGGGATATAAAATGTACACCACTTCAATACCTACTGAAAGGTGGTATCACCCACAGAGATCCACCGTTAGTAGTACAGGCGGTAAAAATTTGGCGGGAGGCCAACAAGATAGTTAAATTCACCGATATTGATATAGAACATCCCCTGGCTGACTATAAGAAATTTGGGGAATTGAAAGCACTTCAGGCAGGAGTGATCTGGGAGCTACAGGGGATAGAAGCTATGAGTCAGTTATATGGATCCACTGGAATGAAGTCATATATGCAATTATCTGAAGAGTTCTCTCTCCCAAAATCTTTTTTTTTCCGGTATCTGCAGTTAAGGAGTGCCTTAGAGACCCAATTTAAACATGTGACCCCATGTTTCTCGATATCCCCTATTAAAAAAGAAGTGCAAGAAAGGGATAAACGAAAGAGTGTATCAAGGTTGTATGGATTACTTCAGGTAAACATGGGCACTGAGGGGACAGATAAGCTGGCTCAGAAATGGGCAGTAGATATAGGTCCTATTTCAGCAGGAGAATGGGAAATGGCCAAGAACTCAATTAAATATGCAACTAACTCCATAAGAGCACAACAGGTGCAATTATATATTTTGCATAGAGCATACTTATCCACCACAAGGCTGGTGAACATGGGGGGTAGAGTATCTCATATATGCCCCAAATGCAAAAGAGAGACAGGCTCGTTCTGGCATCTGGTCTGGCAGTGCGATAAGCTACAAATATTTTGGGGTCAGGTGATGGGTATCCTTGCTGAGACAGGTATTCCATCATCAATGTTAAACCCTAAAATATGTATATTGGGTATTTGCACAGATAGATCAGTAAATAATTTTGATAAAATGTATGTATTTAATATGTGTGCACTGGCCAAGCTGTTGATCGCCAGAACCTGGATGTCCAAAGATGGACCTGAACTCGCGGTATGGATAGCATTGATCAACTACACAATAATGCAAGAGAAATATATTTATTTAAGTAGGGAAAAATTAAATGTACACAGTAAGATTTGGCACAGATGGCTGGAGTCAAATTACACAACACTTAATATATCAACTGTTTCACAGTAACCTAATAGGGAGGGTGGGTAAAAGGGAGGGTAAGGGGGGGGGGGGGTGGAGGGGGGTAACGGAGGGTAGGATGGGGAAATTAGATCAGTGGGAGACACATAATAATAAAGGAAGTTCCATCACAAATACGAGATAGCTATACGATGCTCAAATCACTCACTTATAAATATACACAAGTCACTTAATAACACAACACCAATTTTTTTTTTTTTTTTTCTCCTCACTTCAAAATGTACTAAACAATTAATTAAAACACACAATGAGTTGTCTAATGTCTGTCCATCCAATAAAGTCAGGGAATACTAGAGAAATTGATTTTATTGTTGGGGTAAGGTCATAATGGCGTAGAGAATAATAAAGGCCCTAAAATATTATAGGATATAGCACCGGACACAGTAACGTCAAGACAATATTGTATACATGTGCTAACTCCCCGATCCACCCATAGTGATAAAAATAAATAATGCTTGCTGGATATCTCGCTGTCTTCTTCGTTGTCTAGGTATTGTAAATGTCTTTTTTCTTTGTTTTAAAAAAAGTGTATACGAAACATATATGGCAAGGTCTAAATGTGCTGTAAAAAACTATTATACCCATTTATATGCACAATAGCATAACTGCAACGCAAATTAAAATGTATAACTATGTTTTGTTATCACGAAAACAATAAAAATTCAAGTTTAAAAAAAAAAAACCCCCAGTTTCGGGAGTTTTATCTAATTTTCTAATGTACTAATACCCAGCCTCCGTGTCATCGCAGGGCAGGGTATCGCCACTTTTGGGTGACTATACCATATAGAAGCCTATGCTGGGGGACGAGGAGGCGCCGGGGACAGCCTGCTTAGCTGTCCCGGCGTGAGGGGAGGAGGAGGCGCCCAGGGAGGTGACGGAGACCACATTACACCACAGTACGATGCTAGCCGCATATGTTAATACATATGCGCTAGCATCGCTGCGGCTGAGCGGCAAGGGGCGGCCATGTATATTAATTCATCCCACCCCAATTCTGTTCCAATATTTTGTTCATCTGTCAGATTAGTCAATAACCTTAATAAGCTTGTGGACACTTTTTTCAATGCAGCAAATGATCAAACATCAACAAGTAAGTTCTTTATGTGTGATTTTCTGGATAACCACTTTCAGAACCCTGATTGTGTACAAGGGATTTGAGATGTTTCTTATCATCAGAGTCCTGCACTAGGACTTCATATCACATAAGAAACTTATCTTTGCTTATCTTTTCTGTGCACATTTGCCAGGAAAAGGAGCAAGCGGATCGCAGCATGTGGTGCTCCAAGCCTCTAAAAATCACATAAAATAAATATATTTCTTTTCACAGGTGCTTTAGGCAACAGTTGTCTTGAAGCAGATGTTATTATGTTTAAATCCTGCTCCTGAGCACCAGGGTTCTTCCTTCTCAGCTGCCAGGTATTGACAGCATGGACTCAGTGATGATTAATAGGACTTGTATATAAAACTGCGCTAGTGCTTCACAAAACATACACTACTTGGCCTTGTGCATAAAGGCTACACTTTTTGGAGAAGCATATCACAGGGACATACAGTAACTTCTTACATGCCTACAGCCCCACCTCAATGCTGCTTCGCCCTACTACATGGTATTACTTGAATGCAAAGTCTCTAGAGCAGCTGCTGCCAGCGACCACCAGGGAGAGAACAGGTGACAGAGAGGTGACTTGTACAGGTATTATAGAACTTTAGTAACATGGCCACCGCCCTCCTGCAGTGAGGACAGAACATACCCTCGCCTTCATATACTGTATGCCTGCTGCTCGCCATGGGCTATAGCAGATTTTGTGTTACAAGTATAGCTTAGTGTTTCACAGTTATGTGTGTATGTCTGACATATGGGTCTGTGTGTGTGTGTGTGTGTGTGTATGTGTGTGCTGGGCACTGTATGAGTATCAGAGTATATGCTGGACACAATGGAGGTATGTGGAGTGTATGCTGGACACTGTGTGTATGTCTGGGTGGTGTATTCTGGACAAAGTGTGGGTGTAGGGGAAGTTTATGCTGGGCACTGTGTTGGTATGGGGTGGTGTATACTGGGCACCATGTGGGTATGGGATGTGCAAGCTGGGTACATTGTGGGTATGATGGGAGCATGCTGTGCACTGTAAGGGGCATATTTCCATACCCTCTGGTATGCTGGTTCAGTGTAGATCTACTACCCTGTCGGGAATCTAGGGATATGTAGGGTTAGATCTTCCTTTCTTCTTTAGATTAATTCTCCAATCCAGTTGTCTTCCTTTTTCCTCTGTATTGGAATATAGGAAAAAGAGAAAAATTACCATATATAGTGTAGTATGAGAGTAGCCCAATATCAACCGGTGAGTCTATACAATATGGAGGGGTCGATATATTGTATAGACTCACCGGATGATATTGAGTTACTCTCCTCATTGTACAAACATACTACACTATACTGTATATGGTACTTTTTCTCTTTTTCCTATATTGCAATACGAAGGAAAAAGGAAGAAAACTGAATTGGAGAATTAATCTAAAGAAGGAAAGAGGATCTCCTTGAAATCGACTGACATAATTTCTTATTTTAATTTAGTTTGTGAGCGCAGTGTGTGACAGGTGAAGTCTTTTGTGCATTTCACTATATTTATGTTAAAAGTTGGGTGACCTTTTTTCTTCCCTTGTCCCACCGCTGCTCTAGAGTGTGCAGTAGGTGAACTGACCCTTAATTATCCTGTATGGATAGAGACTGGATGGGAGGATATCATGACACAAGACTTGCAATACTTAATAATACGCGGTAGGGGGTAGTGGCTGTCTAGCCTAGCAGACTCTTAAGGGGCAGACACACGATTTGAGTTGGACATTTTTTCAATGTTTAGAATCGAATCAAAATCGAATCTAAATCGAACAGTGTTAGCGGCCTTCGGTCCAAATTCGATCCCGATGCGAAGCCCTGCGGGACCGGGATCGAACGCAGAAATAGACTTGGAAGGCAAGTCTATTTCTGGTTCGATCTGGTAGAATCCCGTATCCTCAGATACACCTTGAATAAAGCGAGATAACTGCTTGCACATTTTCCAATATAAGACATATTTTATGAAGACCTAACATAAGCAATGAAGCTAGTCTTTTTCCTACTGGGTTGGTGCCAGTAGTCCCTTTCCTGCATGGAACCTCTTCAGTAAGAAATACCCTCATCCTGTATCCAGTTTAATATTTAAATTAGCCACAAATAATTAAATCCATCATATATAATTCTGAAACATGATTTGCTTTATTAGATATGCAAACTAAGAGATTAATATTTAATGCATGTAAATCTTAAATTGTTCCTTAATTGAGTGGATTGCATATTTCATTGGTAGGCAAGCAGAAGAAGAAAATATAAAGATTTAAAAAATTCGGTTGAGAAGAGGCTTGAGGCGGGATAAGGCATTATTGTCTTTGTCAGGAATGAAAGAAGAATTAGCAAATACAATCTATTGTACTTGTAGTTTTTTATTGTAAGTTTATATTCTATGTTTTGCTTGAGTTTCCTAAACAGTAAAGGTCCATACACACTGAGCGGCTTTCTCCCTGCCTGGCGCTGCCAGCGGGGAGAGGATGGCTTTGCATAGCACAGATTACCAGCAGATGAGTGGTTTTCCCGGTGATAATGCGGGAGCGCGCAGCAGCGCTTACCGCTCATTGTCAAGCCATACACACTGGGCGGCTTTGATCTGACAGCCGCTCAAGCTTGTTGTTTTGAGTGGCATTCAGCTCAAAGTCGCCCAGTGTGTATGGGCCTAAACGACCGATGCAATCCAAGACAATCAATACAATGTAAGTTCTCACAAGCAGGGCCCTCTCTCCTCATGTGATTTTATTGGAAAGTATATATATATATATATATATATATATATAGCAGGGAGTGGGGTTGGAGGCACTCACAGGATTTGTTCAGAAATAAACACACAGACCCAAAGTCTGGCAGCAACGTTTCGGTCAGTTTATTGACCTTTGTCAAGCTCAGTGAATGTACAAAAAGCACTTACCTATATACCCTGTTCCCCACCGTGTGCAGCGAGATGCCAGCTTCCTCCTGCCGGTACGAGTCGTGATGACGTCACTGTCCAGCGACGCGCACCCTTCGGTACGCTCAGCCCTGCAGGGTGGTTGCTAGGCAACTCTGTGTAACAAAGAAAAATATATTGTGACTTCAAACTGTGACAATACATAATGTAAAAGAATGACAAACAACATCAGCGCAAGAGAGGGTAATACAGAAGAAAAAATATACTATAACAGAGAAAAGTGTTAGCCGGCTTCCTATACTACTGTCAGGAGGACGGGAAAGGTGTACATGTCAAACTCCAAATAAATTAAAAGTGATGCCTCTGCAATAAGCAGATATGGAATATAACGTGGAGTATCGTATGAGACATATATCATAGCAGCAGAGACAACGAGGGTACTATCATGTTCAAAGATAGCAGCGGAAACTACAGGCTTCATTTAAGCCCATTGGGGATACGGTTTGGAGTCTATGTATCCACATTGACTCCTTTTGTAACAATTTCTTGTCGCGATCTCCGCCACGCAGAGTTTTGGGTACATGGTCTATAATTTTATAGCGCAGGGTCGCTAGACCATGTTTCTGCTCCCTAAAATGCCGTGGGACCGGTTGTTCTAGCGGAATTATCTTACCAAGCAGTGCTTGACGGATGTGTGTCCTGTGGCCTGCCATCCGTTCTTTGAACGCACGGGTGGTTTTCCCCACGTATAGCAGGCCACAGGGACAGCGTATAAAATATACAACGTGAGTGGTACTACAGGTCAATATATGTTTAATGGGAATGCGTTCGCTGGTATGTGGATGTTGGAAATCCGGGCCAGTTTCTAAGAAGCTGCAGGTGGTGCAGTTTAAACATCGGTAGCACCCTGGTTTCTTTGACAAAAAATTAATGGGACTGTTAACTCTAAAGTTGGATATGTCATTGTGCACCAGTATGTCTTTCAAGTTGCGTTGTCTTTTAAAACTAGGCAGTAAGGTGTATTTGGCAAATCCTTTGAGGTCAGGGTCTCTAGATACGAGGGGCCACAATTTTTTTGCGTTTTGTACAATAGCGGTACTAGAGCGGTTATAGGTTTGGACAAAGGGTATTCTGTCATCAATACCTTTCTTAAATTTTGGTTTAAGGGTTTGTTCCCTAGGAATCGAAAGAGCTGCCCCTTTAGCTTGATTTAACGCTTTGAAATCATAACCCCTACAGACAAATTTTTTAATCATTAGATCTATCTCTTTTTCTGTCTCAGTGGGGTTGTCACAAATTCTGTGTACCCGTAGGAACTGAGAGAATGGGAGGCTACGTATGGTGTTGCTGGGATGAGCACTCTCACTGTGTAGGAGTGTATTTCTGTCCGTAGCTTTTTTGTAGAGACCTGTGGATATTTTGCCGTCACCTATAGATATTTGTACATCTAAATAGTGCACAGTTTCACTGCTGATTTCGTGTGTAAATTTAATTGTGGAATCTAGCAAGTTGATTTTATTGATTAACGCTATGAAGTCCACCCTGGTGCCAGACCATATAAGAAACACGTCATCTATATATCTCACATATAGTGGGATATATTGGGAGACGTCTGGATCATTCAAAAAGAATTGCTGTTCCACAGCAAACATGTAGGCATTTGCAAACGCAGGGGCCACGCAAGATCCCATCGCGCAGCCCCTGCGTTGCAAGTACCATTTGCAATCAAATAAAAAGTAGTTCCTTTCAAGTGTGAGTGACAGCAGTTGTAAGAATAATTGAATGTCAGGACCCTTGTACAACGGGCTGTTGTCGAGCAGAGTCCGCACTGCGTCTATCCCCTCTCTGTGGGGAATGTTCGTGTACAGACTCACGATATCCAAGGTGCAAAGGTGGCAATTGGCTGGTAGAGAGTCAAGTGCTTGTAATTTTAACAATAAATCCGTTGTATCTTTTAAATATGTCGGTTGAATCTGAATCGTGGATTGAAGATGAAAGTCCAGGTACTTGGAAACTTGATAATAAACGGAATCTCGTGCCGAAATAATCGGGCGTCCAGGGGGGTTGGTAGCATCCTTGTGGATTTTAGGGAGGGAGTATAAGACAGGGGCCACAGGGAACTCGCTGTGGAGGGCTTTAGCGGTAGTTGTGGAGATCACCTTATCCATAACAGCTTGTTGGAGTATCTGGTATAATTCTTGATTATAACCAACCGTGGGGTCACTGGGCAATTCTGTGTACACATCTGGGTCACTTAGTTGATGTAACAGTTCAGCTTTGTATTTGTTTAGATCCTGTATTACGATGCCACCCCCCTTGTCTGCGGGGCGGATGACAATACTCTGATCGTTGCTGAGGTTGCGTAGACATTGGGTTTCCTTGCGTGAGAGATTGGGGGCTTTGGTCCTAGGACGATGTCCTTCCACCATTGCCAGATGGTCCAACGATTTGTTGAATGCTTTCAGTGACATGTTGTTGGTAGTGGGATCAAAAGTTGAAGCTGTTTTGTAGGGAAAATCTGTAGTCAATTTAGGTGCTTGAATTTCTGTAGTCTTGTTATAATGTTCCCGCAGTCTAAGCTTACGGTTAAATTTATATGATTCAATTTTCCATTGTAGGTCATTGAAATCGGCTGTAGGGACAAATGAAAGTCCTTTGCTGAGGATGCACATTTCCTCCGTTGATAATGTACGCTCCGATAAATTGAAAACTATCGATTCCCCCTCCGTCCGGCTCGTTTTTTTGAGGTTCCGGAGGTGCTGGCCTCCGCGTCGAGTATGGGGTCTCCCTGTTGTACCCGCTGTGCGCGGGTCTTTACCCCTAAAGGGGGCTTCCTTCCGCTATTGTAGTGGTCAGTATCACTTTGTGATGAGGCACCCCCACTGGATGTCTCTGTGTCACCCCACCTCCTCCTACTCCTTTGGGGTCTCCTCCTGTCTGGACGTGGTCTATCAGACGGGTTATTATGTGCCCACCTATAGACCTTACTTTCAAAATAGTCTTTTTTGACAATTTCCAATTTGTTTCGTTTGAACTGGATCAGTTCACTCCGGTAGTTTTCTACCTGTATTGTGAGTTTGTCCAACCACTTCTGCTCAGTGTCTTTCTGAAGCGCAGGTAAGTATGTCTGTTCAAATGTCGAAATTTTATATTTGACTGATGCAAGTTCTTTAGTAGCCTCCGTTATAACTAGCAAGATCAGATCCAGGCTACACTTGTTCAGGATCGCCACCCATTTGCGACAAAATTCTGGGCTATATTTACCGATTGTCGGTGTATTGCGAATCCTGAAGCCTCTTGGGATTTGTCCCGAACGGTGGTAGTCTGAAAGTGTTACGCCATGAAGGTAGAAATCGATCTCACGTTTGCGGAGTCGTAGCAGTTGGTTGAACAATGATTCATTTGATTCAGCTCCGCCTGTAGCAGCCAAGTTGTCTCTGAAGCGAATGCTGTCCGCATCTACGTCTGAGTAGGTTAGGGTTTCACCGGTAGGTAGAACAGTGTTCATAAATCCGGGATTTTCTTGCATGATAATCCTTTGTAGGAAAGATGGTGTGTTGTCACACAAGGTGATGGAGCAGGTAATTCTGTGGGGTGCCTTATCTAGTTATCAGAGCGAATTCAAATAACTTGTATATCCTTGGTAGCGATCGGCACTCAGTTTGTATGATCCAATAATGACCTGGGTGCCATGCCTGTGTCAAACGACACTGTACGTAGCAGGGAGTGGGGTTGGAGGCACTCACAGGATTTGTTCAGAAATAAACACACAGACCCAAAGTCTGGCAGCAACGTTTCGGTCAGTTTATTGACCTTTGTCAAGCTCAGTGAATGTACAAAAAGCACTTACCTATATACCCTGTTCCCCACCGTGTGCAGCGAGATGCCAGCTTCCTCCTGCCGGTACGAGTCGTGATGACGTCACTGTCCAGCGACGCGCACCCTTCGGTACGCTCAGCCCTGCAGGGTGGTTGCTAGGCAACTCTGTGTAACAAAGAAAAATATATTGTGACTTCAAACTGTGACAATACATAATGTAAAAGAATGACAAACAACATCAGCGCAAGAGAGGGTAATACAGAAGAAAAAATATACTATAACAGAGAAAAGTGTTAGCCGGCTTCCTATACTACTGTCAGGAGGACGGGAAAGGTGTACATGTCAAACTCCAAATAAATTAAAAGTGATGCCTCTGCAATAAGCAGATATGGAATATAACGTGGAGTATCGTATGAGACATGTATCATAGCAGCAGAGACAACGAGGGTACTATCATGTTCAAAGATAGCAGCGGAAACTACAGGCTTCATTTAAGCCCATTGGGGATACGGTTTGGAGTCTATGTATCCACATTGACTCCTTTTGTAACAATTTCTTGTCGCGATCTCCGCCACGCAGAGTTTTGGGTACATGGTCTATAATTTTATAGCGCAGGGTCGCTAGACCATGTTTCTGCTCCCTAAAATGCCGTGGGACCGGTTGTTCTAGCGGAATTATCTTACCAAGCAGTGCTTGACGGATGTGTGTCCTGTGGCCTGCCATCCGTTCTTTGAACGCACGGGTGGTTTTCCCCACGTATAGCAGGCCACAGGGACAGCGTATAAAATATACAACGTGAGTGGTACTACAGGTCAATATATGTTTAATGGGAATGCGTTCGCTGGTATGTGGATGTTGGAAATCCGGGCCAGTTTCTAAGAAGCTGCAGGTGGTGCAGTTTAAACATCGGTAGCACCCCGGTTTCTTTGACAAAAAATTAATGGGACTTGAAACATGTATCTTGAAAAAGGTCCCAGAGGCGGACCGAAACGTCGATGCCCACTAATATTGCCATGCTGCCTGAATAAATCAACTTTGATTTGCCTGAGACTGGTGAGTGACTCTGTTCTATATTTCTATATATATATATATATATATATATATATATATATGCCATCCTAATAGTTGCTTGAGGTTTCGGTCCCCTGATGCAACTGTCTTTATTTACTATGTACTTGTCCTATTTTGTCTTGTACTGTAATTCGTTATTTAATTGTTTTTTTTTTTCTCATTTACGTATTGTTAGGCACTGCGGAAACCTTGTGGTACCATATAAACAAACAATAATAAGATAGAATTCCATTATATTATAATACAATTAATTAATTTGAAAAAAGGGGACATATTGAAACTGAACAGTAAATTCATTACTAAAAATACATTGGAAACATTAAACAAGAATTGGTTGCAGTACTTTATATTACATAACTGGTGATAATATAATTGTCCAATTTGCTTTTATTGGGCCTATTTATTAAAATATATTTGTATCCTATCCCCCTAAACCCTTGCAAATTTGAAGTATCACAAGATACAATGTCTGCCATGGTTCCTCCTTTTGTGACAGCAACAGTCAGTATTCAGACTCACCCAGCTCCAGAACGCACGATATGTCAGAGTTTGGCCCCGCCTATAGTAGCCCATCCCTCAATGCTGCTTCAAGCCCCTGTCACAGTGACTTAATAATACAGGCTAGTAAACCTTCCTTATTCCCTTAAATTGCTGCCATATGGAACCATTATTTTTGGTGGCTGGCCACAAATAATAATGAATATACTCCTTCATCTCTCATCTAAAAAATGCATTTCAGTTATCCAAGCTCTGCAGCACTTAGTATGTATGTGCAGCTACTGTACTTTGTTTTAGCAAATGAACCAAGATGATGCAGAAAGGGGCTGCAGATTATCCTGCCCAGGCTCATCTTGGTGCGTAGGAAATTAGGAATGCCCCCTGCACATCTCTGTGTGTGCCACCACTTAGCAGCAGCACTCACAATAAGGCAGATGTATTCAGCCTGGTAAAGTGATAAAGTGGTGATAAAGTGGAAGGAGAAAATGCATCAGCCAATCAGCTGTATTTGAAAAAATGTCAGTTAGATGTTGATTGGCTGGTGCATTATCACCTTCCATGTTATTACTGCTTTATCATCACTTTATCACTTTACTAGGCTTAATACATCTGCCCAAATATTCTTTATTAATATGATTGTAAGTGTGTACTTCTCACCACAGTGTATTGATAAAATATTGCATTGGCATCTGCTATATTACCAGTAGGCGATAACAGGACAGGGGGTGCAGTGTTACTGGCATACTGTGATCCTTCTACTATAGGTTTCCCTTTATTAGAGGTATCCCCTTGCTATATAATCTGTTTCACCTGCCATTTGGCTCCTCATCATTTATCATGTTTAACAGTAGTTGAAAATGGTGTTGATTATGGCTAAGATGATGGTTGGTAAATTGTGAAGATTTTATGAGAAAGGCCAGGTCTAAATGGGCCTGGTGCTGAAAATTAACAAGGGCCTATTATGTGCAATAATAGGGGTTGTGGCCAGCACCTAATAATGTGGGGGGCGTGATCATTGTTCTGGTTGGGTGGTCTGCTCATGGGTGTGTCTCTATTTGTGTAAATACGTTCAACTAATTATATATGCCTGGAAAAGTAAGGAGGCTGGCATAGGAAAAATGCAAAGGGTTTAGTATAGGGTGTAAAATGGCAAAGAGGTTGGCATATGCAATGGCCTGGTACAGAAAAGAGGGAAAATATAAGCTGCAGATATACTTACCTTCCAGAGGCGGCTGCAGACTTTGGGCTGTATCGCCAGCACTGAGAGCATCGGATGATATATATGCACACTCCCTCCAGGCAAAGAGTGCAATGGCATGTATGTATATATATATGTGTATATATATATATATATATGTGTATATATATATATATATATATATATATATATATATACACAGTATATATATGGAAAGAATAGAGGTGCGCTGTATTAAAACACCACTTAGTGGCTATGTACATACAATAAATCAGTAATAATTTTTTTAAATAAAAATAAACATTTATTGAGAGTTTTCCAGCATGTAAGAATTCATCCACATTTTCATGTTCTTATAACTGGCAAATATAGTATAAATCCACAGGCCAACGCGTTTCGTCCCTTAGGACTTCATCAGGGGCAATGAATCAATCCAATGGAAATGTGTCTTCTACACAATGCATAAATGGAGGTATATCCTCTAGCTTAGTGCAATAATGTAGTGGCCAACAGCAAGAACTATAGATCATTGTTAGGACCACCTATTAGGCAAATGCTCTAAACAAAATTGCAGCAGGTAAATTCAATCATGGGTAAATTACAGTGCTGGATGTGACATTCTTCTGTCCACAATCAAAAATATACAGCCTCTAAAAGTGGAACAAACTGTGAGTCACAGGTTTCCTAGAGCTACACAGAACACACTAGCTCTCGGAAAACCTGTGACTCACAGTTTGTTACAAGTCTTCGAGTGCCGCCTGATTATTATCGCATATCTCTTATATATTTAGCCAGATCTGTCACTCATCCCCTGTGTGTGGAACGTTCCCGCCCAGCCTTCTACACAAACCTGCCCCCCCTAGCGTCTCCAGCGGTCCCAGGATTCACGGCACACACACCCCCGCGACCCCCCTTCCCGCGATTCGTGGACCCCCCTCCCGCGATTCACAGCAACCCCTTGACCCCCCTCCCGCGATTCGCGGACCCGCTATTCAGGCCCCCCGCGATTCACGGCACCCCCCTCCCGTGATTTGCGGGCCCCTGCACACACACCCCCCCCCCCCTGCGATACGCGGACCCCCACAGGGCGCGCCCCCCTACGATTCACGGCACCCCCGTGATTCGCAGCCCCCCTCGCGAACCCCCCTCCCCCTTTTTGCGGACCCCCCTCCCGTGATTCACGGCACCCCCGACGCCCCTCTCGCAATTTGCGGACCCCCCTTCCCGCGATTTACGCGCCCCCCTCCCGCGATTTGCTGACCTCCCCCTCCGCGATTCCCGGATCCCCATGCCCTACCATCCACTAGGGCGTGGAGGGAGAATAAAATAGTGTGCCAAGCACAACGAGGCACCGTGCCCGAAGCATGGCGAGCGCAGTGTCCATGTCGACCTATGTCAACATAGACACCCTAAAAACAAATAAAAAGCATGTCGACCTTTTGACAAGGTCGACCTTTTAACCATGTTGACCTTTTACCTGTCCACCTTTAGACCCTGTTGACCTTTTGACCCTGTTGACTTTGTGACTGTCGACCATTAGTGGTCAACCATATGACTGTCTATCATGAGTCAGTCTATGATTTATACCATGACCATGTATGGATGGCAGGATTAGGCTCTCACTATACAGTAGCATTCTGTTACTGGTGCATTTCCTTAGAGCTGGGTTTCTCTGGGACCCCATCAAACAATAAAAATGATTACAGGACCCCAGCAAGGTATCACAGAATGGCCGCCACATGTTTGTGTGAATATCTTTTGAACTATATATATATTAAAGGTGTTAAGCCGTTTTAGACTACTATAACATTAAAGGGTCAACTATTCTGGGTCTATACAAGCCTTACACAGCAGAAGCCTTCAGTCAAGTATCGCACTGCTGAGATCTAACAATATCAAAAGAACTGTTTGTGAGTCAGATTTCTGGTTCTCCATCTCTGTCTGTATCCATGCTAATAAGCCTGTGGTTTGTATACATTGTTCAACTGTATGAAAGAAAATGATTTACCTGTTTCTGTACACTATATTAAGGTATAATTTCTAATCTTTGGTTCTAAGTTATAGTAAGAAAAACAAATTGAATGATATCAGTAACCAGATATAGGGCCAGATTCTCTAAGCTTCAAAAGTGATAAAATAGAGAGTGATACACAGCCAGCCAATCAGGTCCTGCCTGACATTGTTAAAACACAGTCTGTGACATAGCAGGTAGGAGCTGATTGGCTGGCTGTTTATCACTCTCCATTTTATCACTTTTGAAGCTTAGAGAAACCTAGAAACCAAATAGTAGGGGTAGGATTGTGAAATCTTGGTTTGGTATATTTGCATATACAGTACATGGCTAAGCCCAGGGCTGGCAACGGAAATCTTGGGGCCCGGAACACTGATATCTCGGGGGGCCCCCCAACACCGAACGCGGATTCTTATTACATTGCATATTGAATGTATTTTTTTTTATTATTAGAAGTAAATTGATAATTAATATTTACAATGCAATATAATACGGGAGGGCAGAGATGGGAGGGCACAGCATTGTGCGTTGTGTGGTTTAGTGTGTTGCGTGATGCCACTAAACTCATTAGTACAGATAGCCAGACAAGTGATTAGGCAGCCATGCTTTTAGACCCCGAGTCCCTCAAAGGCAGATATTCAATGCCTGCTCTGGGGAGCTGCAGCGAATCCTGTGTAGGATTCGCTGCACTTTCTCCCCAATTAGGGAGATTCGCCGGGCAGCCGCCCGTTCTCCCTATTCAACGCCTCAGGGGCTCTCTGCCCCTGGCGGCGAATTTTAACCCCCCCGGCGAATGCCACCAGGGAGCTGGGGGACGGCTGCAGGCAGGGAGATGGAAGCCTCCCTGCCTGTGCCAGACACTGCGGGGGTGAAGGAGGGCTGTGGGGGACAGAGGGAGAGCCCCCAGAGCTGGCAGGGGGCTGTGTTAGGGAGCCGCTACACACTGGTCCCGATCGTGCATGTGTAATGATCGGGATCAGTGTGCAGTGAATATATGAATATTAATGAGCGGCTCCCGGCTCGGCCCCCTGCTGGTGAATGTGTAAAAAAATATATATATTTAAAAAAAATAAAAAATTGAAATATATTCATGTGCTGCAAGCACATGAATAAAAATAGCATGCCCCTTCACAGAAAAAAAATCTGATTTTTGGACACCAAAATAAAAATAAAAAATGCTTTATTTTCAAAGATCACATTCCAGTTCTCCAGAAAAAGATGACGAATGTAAAATGGAGAATCCGGGGAAAATCACTGGAGAAAGCAGTTCTCCACTTCAGCATTGAATACACTTTTGGTGAATTCCACTAAAAACCCCATTGAAAACCACTGGCGAATCGCGGAGAATCACAAACAGAGAATCGCCAGACATTCGCTCTTCATTTGCAGAGAATTGTGTCCATTGAATATGGCGAATTGTTTTTCCAGTGAGAAAATTCCCTGTAAACCCAGGGAATTGCCTGATTCCCCAGAAAATATGGAGAATCAGAGGCATTGAATACTGGCCAAAGTCTTGGGGCCCCTCAACTGGACGGGCCCGGTACGAGTGTCCCCTTTGACCCCCCCCCCTGTCGCCTGCCCTGGCTAAGCCCCACGCCATCTGTCAAGGCAATATTGGGGTCTCTATTGCTATATTTAGGTGCAGAGTGTAGCACCCCAGAAATCAGAAAGCTCAGAGCAGCACACCATTGAAAGTGTAAATTAAACCCCTTTTACAGCATTGGGGTAAAAGGGGCCAACTCGGGTCCATTTACGCTGGAATCCTACCCAGGTCCTGACCAGGGTGGAACACTGGTAGGACCTGGGAAGTGGGAGGCGTAAATGGTTCCAACTTGGGTTGGGACATCAGGGTAGCTGAAAGGTTACTTGAAAAGTGAGACGCGATTTCTGGAAGTCAGCGCCATGCATTCCACAGTGCGTTGCAGCGGCAAAAGACAGCAGCCCGGAAGGTCACGGCCACCACAGCCCTATTCCGCACTAAGAAGCAGTGCTGACAGGCAGTAGCGGGACCAAGAGCTAAAGGAGGAGGGTGGGTGATGGGCCTCCCACTCCAGTGACTACATTTTTGTTTGAGGGATACATAACCTATCTACGGTAGATGCTGTCTGCTGCCACAAGGTAAGGGGCCTGGGGGAGCACATGCGAGATGCTGCCCTTTTATACCGTTATGTGTGCTTGACTTTTTGAAAAAATATTTTACAAAATAAACAAACCAAATTTTTTAATGCTTTCTTGTCATGTCTTTTTAATTAAATTTTTAGGTACTTGTGTATTATCACGGCGCCCCCGATTTCCATCGCAGGGCATTGTACGATGAAAAATCGCGTTGCATCGCATGCGATGCAACGCGATTTCACCCGATTTTTAATTGTACAGGCACCCAGATGCCTTATTACCATGTTAAATGCCCCCCCCCCAGACCCGAATTGTATACCCACCCTCATGGGTCATGAGTATGTGAAATGCCCCCATTGTTAACGCCACCCCACTATGAACACCAACCCAAAGCATGGCGAGCGCAGCGGTACGCGTCCTCCGACCTTTTCATACCCCCACTATCCACGTCGGCGTGGAGTTGAATTTATAAAGTGTGGCGAGCGCAGCGAGCCACCGAGCCCGAAGCGAGGCGAGCGGACGTGTATACCTGTGAAGTAATGCGCGTCCCCTCGTGGGGCTCGCTGCGCTCGCCACGTTTCGGGCTCGGTGGCTCGCTGCGCTCGCCACAGATTATAAAACCATCTCCACGCCGACGTGGATAGTGGGGGTATGAAAAGGTCGGAGAACGTGTACCGCTGCCCCTCACGGGCTCACTATGCTCGCCACGCTTCGGGTTGGCGTTGATAATGGGGGGCCGTTAACAATGTGGGGGCATTTTACATATTTATTACCTATCAGGGTGGGTATTCAATTAAAAATCGGGTCTGGGGGTGCCATTTAACATGGGACTCACTGGCAAATCGCGTCGCATTGTATACTCAGCCAGGAAAAAGGCTGAAATCGGGTCCATCGCATGCCATCGCATACCTTAATTAGTGGTATGCGATGCGATGAGCGCCGTGATAATAAACAAGTATCAATTTTTATTTTAAATCATTAAGGGAAGGTTATCAGCCCTAAAATAGCCATGTTTAATGTCATCCATAGGGAAAAGCAGACCCGGGTCCGATTTAGGTTGAAGTGCTTTTACAACAAAATCCCAGACCCGTCCCTGTATTTGGAACACAGATCCAATCTGTTTCTGTTCCGGGATTTGCCCCATTTACACTGCGGTAATATTCCCGGGTTGGCACCATTTACATTGCACACAGGTGCAGGGAGTGGCGCTTGAAGATGACATCATCTCCATGCACCGGGACCATCGATTACAATGCCAAGTCCGCCACGCTGGGAGCAAGCCCAGCACCAAGGTAAATTGCTGGGCTGCCCCCAGCCTCTGTGCACCCCCTAGCCTCCATCCACTATGTGAATGTATGCCACACACAGGCATTTTTTGTGGAATGCTCTGACAAAGCTTTAAATTCTTAAAGATGATAACAGAAATACATACTGTTAGACAATCAATCAGTTTAGTGCGCTCCAGTAGTGGACGAGTGCCAGTTGGCTGATACTGAATCATTATAAAACAGAGGTCCTTATGTTAGGGCCTCAACATCAAAGGATAAGACTGCAGCATAGCCACCCAGCTGGAAGGACACTTGGGGGTACACAATTACAAAATTCTGATATTGGCGTTGTGCTGGACAGTGGCTTGACACTTAAACTTCAAATACCAGCCACAATTAGATCCTCTTTCTTCAGAGGAACATAGCCATAATGAAACACTTAATTCCCTCTGAAGATCTGCCAAAAGTCATACATGCATTTATATAATCTTGACTAGATTGCTGCAATGCCCTCTACCTTGGTCTCCCAGCAAAAAAATTGCACCAATTACAGCTGGTACAAAACACATCTGCCAGCCAGGCTATTAAACAACCAGCCCCATGCTAGCCACATAACTCCCATTCTCTACTCCCTTCATTGGCTGCTTATAAAATGAGGAATCATCTTCAAGGTTAACTTACTTACAGTAGTTTGAAAGCTCTACATGACCAAGGCCCAAGGTAGCTTAAACAGCTTCTGATTCCATACTGTCCCACCTGATTACTGTGATCTGTAGATGAAGGACTTTTAGAGGTACCTAGAATCTCCCGTAATTCATCTGGGGGTCGAGCTTTTAGCCATGCGGCTCTGACTCTATGGCCCTTATTCTGATCGGTGCGGATATATCCGCGTGCGTTCGGGCCGCCGATGTTTTGTGTCTGCGCATGTGCAGAGGCGTCTCTGCGCATGTGCGAGCGGGGCGTACGGCCAAATCCCGCATGATATGTGAACACTCCGAACAGGGGGTGGAGAGGGGCGTGAAGGGCTATTTGGGCTCATTGCCATATGCATACGCCCCGCGTTTCATGGGAGTTCCCATGAAAACGCTGGGCGTACGTATGGTAATGCGGCCGTGACGCACGTGTAGGGGGCAGCCATATGACATCGCCGGATGTCAGCTGCCCGCCCAGATCCCTGCTTTTGCACGGAAAAATGTCCGTGTGGTCTGAGGTTGCGGGGGCTGATGGAGCACTCGGTCCTGCATTCGATGGTCTGCGACCATCGAATGATGGGGGAGGTTCCCTTAGATGGAGGAGGCGTATTCCGTGAAAAATACACGTGCGGTCCGTTCGGCCAGCTTCTTACCGCATACGGACGGAGTTGGCGATCCGTATGGAAGGCGGGGTTTCGCACGCACGGTCCTGGCCGCATAATCGGCTCCGGCCGCACCGATCAGAATAAGGGCCTATGTGACTCACTTCCCCACACAGTTCGAGATGCCCCCACTCCAATTTTTCAAAAACAGACTCATAGACTTTACTGTTTACTCAAGCATTTCCATAATTCCCTTAATGATCGTTTATGAAAAGTTTTTATGTACTTCATTGTTCCTGTACTGTATTACATTTATTCTGTCTGTTAAGCGCCTTGAGTCCTATTGAAGAAAGAGCGCTGTATAAATGAAATTATTATTATATAACATACAACAACTTTGTGGCCAACGAAAGGCTGAACTACCCTTGGTGCATCAGGTGCAGTGCTCCAGGGCTTCTGAGGAATAAGGAGCTCACTGTTGCCCCGGCCACCCTATTCTTATCACCCACTATTTTCCCTGTAACACTCTACCTCTCCCTGTCACCCACTGCCATGGAGGGGGCCAAAATTATATTTTTGCACCTGGGCTCATTAACCATAAGTTCCAGCACTGCGGCCAGCCAAACTGCACAACTAACTAGGGATGGCCAACAACCATTCATTATCATTGCTAATATTGTATACTTTTGCCTACAATGGGCGAAAACCAAATGGTTTCCCTTCCTCAATGGCACAGCATAACCAAGGGCCTTATTCTGCATAATTTTCGAATTCTTTCGGATGGCGTTTTTTAGCCGTCTGCGCATGCGTGGGCAACGCTATGCGCATGTGCCACGCAAGGTCTCCGTACTCGTTCTTACTAATACCGTACAGAAATGTGCACCGCATTCACTCGGGAGATATGGGCGTATTATGGGCGTCATTCGGAAGTACACAGGGGCGTAGTTTCAAAGTGGGCTAAACTGGGCGTAAACATGGGCGTACACGAGGGAGTGCACTAATTATGGTAGGCGTGCATTCGGACAGAACACCGACTGCAAACGAACCAAAAGGCAAGAAATACTGTATGCGGTGTCCATAAGCAAGTATTTCTTTGCGGACACCACTCGGTCATGCGCTAGGCATTCGGAACGCCCAATCAGTACGGGCGCACCTGAACCAATGTCAGCTGAACACAATACAATCCACTCCTTTACTCATTACTCATTAATTACACTCTTTTCATTGCTTCAATTGGAACCAATGCAGCTTAAATGGACCATTACAAAACACACAAATATATGCTGAAAGGCAGGTTCCCGTCCGTTCTGACGCAGTAAGACCGTGCAAACGCTGTAAGACCGTGCAGAATATGTGTGTGTCCACCTCACACGCAAGGTTTGGATGTCGTCCGTAAACACGCCCTGTTCTTAAAGTGTGAGTCCGTCCGTATGCGGAGGACAGGTGGGCGTTTCTTCGTACGATGTCCGCACAGCGTGGCGTGCGGACCGCTCCGAAAGAATTCGGAAATTTACGCACCAACCAGAATAACCTCCCAAATATTGTTGTTTATTTACAAAATAGCTCCAGTCGTCTGATACCCAAAATGGCCTGTCCCGGGTTCTGATTTGCCCACTGGCCAGTCAGTGAAAGGACAGGTATGACCATTGGTTATTTATACCATCAATGGTCACCCATTGCATAGCTGACAATCATCCATGGCCACTTGCCATATCACCATCTATAGTATAGTACCATTGAGAGTAACCACACAGAATTCCATCCATACAGCTGACTGGTAGTAGTAGAAGTAGTAGTAGTAGTGGTGGTGGTTTCCTTCCTCCAGCGTCCTCCTGTAGCAGTTCAACAGGGGCACATCTCCAATGCCCATTCAGACTCATATTACCTTGAAACAAAGCTCTTTCTACAGTACATTAATGGAAAAGGCAACTGGATACTTAGCAGTATGAAGAAAGAACTGTATGTATGTTTAACGGGCTTCTACAACATATTCATAGGACATTTCAAAAAGTAGAACATTGCACTACTGCTATAGAATTATGTGAAAACGAACAAGTTAAGTACTGTACTGTATGTATAATGTATTTACTTAGGTTGTACAAGTATCTATCCCACAATCTGCTGGCATCAGTTTATTGGAAGCCTCTCATCATACCCCTCAACGTTTAAAATGTTCTCCACAGCACTCCTGTTGCCACGAAGTGGAGTGCTCCTGGCAAAGGGCATTGGTCTACCTGAAAGGGGGCATAGTTTCATGGGGATGACACTCCCGTGAGCCACGCCTTCTGTTGACATCATTATGAGGGCAAGGCCAGCGCTTTGAGAGCCCTCTGTCTCCATGAGTAGAAGCTGTGTGCATGCGCACAGTATTTAATCACCAGTATTCTGTGCTTAACAGATCCCTAAGCACACTGCTCCTGTGGGATACGGTCACTAGGTCTACAAGCACTGGGTCGACAAGCATTAGGTGGACTTGCATTAAGGTCGACATGTAGGGAGGTCGACATGGGTTAGGTTGACAGGGTCATTAGGTCGACACAAGCATTATGTTGACAAGGGGAAGGTTGACGCTGGGTTTTTCACTTTTGTTTTTGAGCCGACGTGTGCCGACGGGCGGTATTTCATGCCCTACCATCCACTAGGGCATGGTGGGAGAATAAAATAGTGTGCTGAGGGGACGCGGTGCTATGTTTCAGTGTCCATGACGACTGTCGTAATTTGAAAAATGGGAAAAACCCTGTGTCGACCGTTTGACTGTTGACCTTCCCCATTTCGACCTAATGCTTGTGTCAACCTAATGACCCTGTCGACCTAACCCATGTCAACCTTCAGTCATGTCGACCTCCCTACATGTCGACCTAATAGTGTTGACCTAATGCTTGTCGACCTTCTTGCTCCTGTCACCCCGTGTGTACAGGGCATTATACTGATGCTGTAGCCAGTTATGCTGAGGCCCTGGTCTTGTGCATACACAGATAGTAGCTTGCCGCACCTTGGATGTTTCCGCAGTAGATATTACAACTTCTAGTGCAGACATCTAGTACAACAATAAAGGTAAAACACAATAGAGCTAAAACACCTACATAAATAAATGCAATCAAATGTAACATTGCACTGCCCTGAATCTTACAAATGTGTTTTTATCTCTAACCTCCTATGCATGCACAGTAAATATACAATGCTAAATAACAAGAAAATAAAGATCCTTTGGCAATTGTAGTTATTCCAACAACACATAATTCATGGAGGTCAAAATGCTTCACTAAAGTCTCATCAAATAAATCAAAAGAGCATTCACCCTAACAAGACTTCACGTTTCCCTGGTGCATACCTGTCACATATTTTATGCAATATATTTCTATTATTCATAGATGCGCTACTTCAGACAACTCCTAGTATAATTCCAAAACTTCTAGACTATATCACTGCTAATTTTAATAAATAAACTGATCTTGTGTTTGCCTTTGGTTCAATGTTTTCCACAGGATTCACCAATACTGTAAGTCAACATTGTAATTTAATACTTTAAACAAATATACCAAATAAAATATACAATATCGAATATTGTGTAGAATAGAAGATTAGGTTAGAATATATTAATGTGATAATCAGTCATAACAACACATTTTGGGCCACAAAAATCATGGACCTCCCCTTATATTTTTCAAACAGACGTGTCTTGGTGCCCAGTTCAAGCCCTTCCTATGATGTCCTTTGACCAAGTCCCGGTCCTGGATCCCCAACCAGAGCACCCTGTAAGAGCCTTTTGGCACCCCTGGGTGCCTAGGCACTCAACTTGGGAACCATTATATATGGTTATTTTTCATTATTTGACATAATACAGATGCATCTCTTTTGTTGCCCTTTTGTGCAAAACCCTTTTAGACTCTGACTGCTGTCTTCGGGTTTAAAGATGTGTTAATCCAGCCTACTATGGTGTTGTTTTCACCTACATATTGGATGTGTTGCAGCCCACATGAAGCCTCATCCAAAAATCTCTGTATCAGTTTGGCTTCTTGCACTGTGAGTTCTCCACTTATCAACACAATGTCCATCTGAGCCATATTATGTGAAAGCCAAGGAGGAGGTGTTTGTTTTCTGATAGGAGGACATGAGCAGTTGTGATTGTGCTGTAAATGATATTAATCACATGGTATTTTTTGTTCCTTCTTTTCACAAAAATCATAAAACTGCTGAATATTGTTGTGTCAGCTCATCTGTCCTCAGTTTAATAACATTAGGCACAGTTTTCTCAGCAAACCATCACATAGACTCCTCAAACATAGCATGGAACAGACCCATCTGGCAGCTTGGGAGCATTGGGACCCATATGACTTCATTTAGAATAGCACTCAACTTCATCCAGGACTATTTTCCAGGCTACGTGCCTTATCGTGCCTTATCTTAAAGCATCAGTCTATTAATGTTCCTGGGGTGTCTTATAACCAAAGCTTCTGCTTTGCTACCCTGGTTGGCATGTTCCCAGGGCCGCAACTAGGGTGGGGCAGCTGTGCAGTGCGGACGTTGTGCTGTGGCCATCACCACGCTGCTTATTGTCATGGCTCTTTCTCAGGTGTCAGATACTGTAGCAGTGTCCAGAGATTGAGTTTGGCAAGTGTAGGGAGAGATGGTATTGTGGTCTGAGCAGCAGCGGGAGGCAGTGGCCAGGTAAGTTATTTTTGGGAAAGCTGTAGTGGGGTGTACTAACAGTTATGAGGCTTACTATGAGACAAGCTATTTATTTAAATGTTATGGATATTTGAGTTATTACCCCCTCCCTCCATTTAAAGCATGCAGTGGTGTGTGTCTTTACCCCATTACCCGGTACCATTAAAGTACACAGAGAATACAAGGCACAAATAAAAACCACTGCAGTGCTGCTAGATCAGGCTTAAGCAGGTTGGATGAGCAATATTTATTATTCTTTTATTTAATAGTTGAATTCCAGGCTCAGTTCTGAGTCTCTGTTTGACCAGATGCTGGGGTGGATCGGCAAGCATCATTGGCAGAGATGTTTACTGTTGAATCCCATTACAGCTCCTGAAATGTCTTCATCAAGGTGAAGATGGATGTATGTGCAACACTAACACATCATAAGCAGATTCTACCGCAGGCAAATCAGCTTGTTAGGTGATCTTTCCGCAAGGTACTCTGGCGGTTTTCTACACTTATCAGAGTATTGGAATCAAGAGTCTTGTTGTTCTTCAAGTCGGAGAGCAATGTGTGATAGGCTGCATTGGGGTGATGGATACATTTGCCCCATGGAGCAGAGCCTGCAGTCTCCTCACCTCGTGTCTCCCTATTGGCTAAACTCTTCAGGTCTCAGCCAGCATTATTTTTTTTTAGTACAGCAGGAGTTTAGTACAAACTATGTAACTGCTTTGGGTCTCTATTGCAGTCAGTCCTACAACACACCTCACAGACTACATATCCTCTTTAGTCCGTTCACAAGTGTTAGATTGGACAAATTGGGATTGTTTACAAATGTACAGATATATCAGGGGCCAATATAACCAACTATCAGGTACAAGGGTTTAACTACCATAGGTACAAGGGGTGCAGCTGCTATGGGGCCCAGAGCTGAAATGGGCCCAGCTTTACTGAATAAGTAATATGTTTTACATACATTTATCACCATCAGTTGCTAAATAGGGGGCTCTTACAAACTTTTGCGATGGGGCCTATGAATATCTAGTTGCGCCCCTGATCAGGTACTCTTTTGTCTTTGAGGAAGGATCATAGGACACGTGGGCATGTGTTTAGTCTAGAGAGAAGATTTCATACCCTTAGAAGGAAAAACTCTTTTACAGTCAGAGAAGTTAAATTGTGAAACTCTCTTTCCAGAGAGGTGTCGGCAGACATTAAATACATTTCAAATAAGGTAGGACATACATTTATTGGGTAAAAACATCCAGGGTATAACCAACAATCATAAATTATCTTAAATTAAATCAGAATACACAATTTATATAAAGGGATGTACAAAATAGATCATACACTCTAACCAAAGGTTGAACTTGATGGATGTGCATATTTATTCAGCCTCAGACATACAAGAAACAGGTTTTTACAAGTGACCCAAAGTATAAGGAGCACAGAAGATCAAACCTTGTGGACTGTCAGAACATAAGTGTAGCTTCACAATAATGTGAGCATAGTTCACAACAAGTCACAACAGTAGACAGACACAGTCTGCTTAAACTAATACCACACAAACAATTAAGTGTTCTTATGTTTTTATTGAAAACACCATGTAAACATTCACATTGCAGAGTGGACAAAGTATGTGAACCCCTAGGCTAATGACTTCTCTAAGACCTAACAGGAGTCAGGAGTCAGCCAACCTGGAGTCCAATCAATGAGATGAGATTGGAGGTGTTGGTTAAAGCTGCCCTGCCCTATAAAAAACACACACCAGTTATTAGTTTGCTATTCTCAAGAAGCATTGCCTGATGTGAACCATGAATCGCACAAAAGAGCTCTCAGAAGACCTTCGATTAAGAATTGTAGAGTTGCATAAAGCTGGAAAGGGTTACAAAAGTATCTCTAAAAGCCTTGATGTTCATCAGTCCACGGTGAGAAAAATTGTCTATAGATGGAGAAAGTTCGTCACTGTTGCTACTCTTCCTAGGAGTGGCCATCCTGTAGAGATGACTGTTAGAGCACAGCACAGACTGCTCAAGGAGGTGAAGAAGAATCCTAGTGTCAGCTAAAGACTTTAAGAAACCTCTGGCATATGCTAACATCTCTACAAATCAACGATATGTAAAACACTAAACAAGAATGGAGTTCGTGCCACTACTGTCCACAAAAATACATTGCTGTACGTTTCAAACTTGCAAAAGAGCACCTGGATGTTTCACAGCACTACTGGCAAAATATTCTGTGGACAGATGAAACCAAAGTTGAGTGGTTTGGAAGAACACACAACACTATGGGGGGTATTCAATGTCAGGGGCACGGCTGTTGAGCTAGCGCGACAGCCGTGCCCCTGTCCCGTTCTCGTTTTGCTCGCCTGGAGCTCGGCAGTCGGGATTCAATGTCCCGGCCGCCGAGCGGCGAGAAGGGGGCGTGGCCGCGAATTGAGGATGGAAATAGACGAGCTTCGGCCGGGAGCTCGCCTATTTCCGGCTTTTTTCGGCAGAACGAGCCCGACAGCTTGTGATGTCGGGCTCGTTCTGCGGAGAACCCCTGTTCAATGCTGTCGGGGAAGACAGCATTGAATAGGGCCCCGCAGCCATCTCCCCCATCGGGAGATGGCTGCGGGAGCACGACCAACATTGCATACCCCCCTATGTGTGTGGAGAAAAAAGGGCACAGCACACCAACATCAAAACTGTATTCCAACTGTGAAGTATGGTGGAGGGGCATCATGGTTTGGGGCTGCTTTTCTGCCTCAGAGCCTGGACAGATTACTATAATTGACAGAAAAGTTCATTCCCAAGTTTAAGACATTTTGCAGGTGAACTTAAAGCCATCTGTCCACCAATTGAAGCTCAACAGAAGAAGGGTAACGCAACAGGACAATGACCCAAAGCAAAGAAGTAGATCCACAACAGTATGACTTCAACAGAAGAAAATACTCCTTCTGTAGTGGCCTAATCAGAATCCTGACCTCAACCCGACTGAGATGCTGTGACATGACCTCAAAAGAGCAATTCACACCAGACATTCCAAGAATATTGCTGAACTAAAATAGTTTTGTAAAAAGGATTGGTCCAAAATTCCTCCTGACTGTTGTGCAGGTCTGATATACAACTATTGGAAACTTTTGGTTGAGGTCATTGCTGCCAAAGGAGGGTCAATCAGTTATTAAATCTAAGGTATCACATACTTTGTCCGCCCTGCACTGTGAATGTTTACATGGTGTGTTCAATAAAAACATGAGAACATATAATTGTTTGTGAGGTATTATTTAACCCCTTGAGTGTTGGGTTTTCCTGGGGCAGGACAAACCTACCAGGGCAGGTTTGTCCTGTCCCAGGAAAAACCACCAATCAAGCTGCAGCTACTACCATCTGCAGGTAGTGCTGCAGCCAGAAAAAGCAGCAACAGCAGTTCGTGGGGGGAGTGCCCGGCAGCAGCAGCGGTGGTGCCCAGAGACAGCAGCCGTGGCGTTGGCGAGTTCGCTTGGGTGATTGGACGCTCATTTGTTCAGGCACCCGAACACACAAACGTTCCGGGGCCGGGATGGGACAGGTGAGGGGGAAGTTGACAAAATAAAGTTGAGAGCAGCGCTGTAAATGATATAAACAGCTGAATCGAAAATGCACTTTTAATAAAGCATATGATTTAACCCAGTAAAAAACAATATAAAACATTAAAAACAGCATCAGATGTAACCGGACTATTGGAATTGATGAATATATCCAATATATCCAATTGTAGAGATTGGTATATAACCTGCACTGTCCACAATCACAGTTGTCCCACTTTATGATGGAGTCCACACGGCATTTGATCCTGGGAGCTGTATGAGGGAGTCCCTATTAGATGGCTTGAATGGGACTGCAAACTCTGAGCAGTTTGTATCCAGATAATGCCAGGTTTGATTCAGCAAAGACATCCACATTTTGAGGGGCCAGGTGGTCAGCAAAATCAGCAGGTAAGCAGGTCAGTCCAACAACAAATGGAGAGTCCTATAGTACTGGTTCTGGGTAAAGTACCTACGTGTTTCACTGGACTACACGCCAATTTTGTCAAGGTGGGAAGGTGAACAGCATGTAGTAGATGCATGCCAGTGCTGGAGGCACAACTCACCTACATACTGTATTGTGGTATGCCCGGAAATTTTCCCGGGACTGCCCGCTGCAGCAGCGCAGCTGAGCCTGAAAAATTTCTGGGCATACCACCAAAGTGGTTAAAGCAGACTGTGTTTGTCTATTGTGACTTAGATGAAGATCAGAACACATTTTATGACCAATTTATGCAGAAATACAGGTAATTCCAAAGGGTTCACTTACTTTATCTTGCAACTGTATAAACTTGACTTTAATAAGGGCTGCTGCTTAATTGAACAGAAAATCTGATATTTCATTGTCTGTTAATACAACCATGGTTTATGTCGCGCTGCAATAGTTAGGTAAATAATGTTTGGAAAATGGACGCACTGTTAACCGTTGTTTGCAAGATGTATTTCTTGTACAGATGGAAAAAATTGAAAAAGAAAAAATGTTACGTATAATAAGAAATAAGATCATCTAATAAAGCAGAATGCATCGACATCATGTATGTGCAGTCTCTTTGTTCTCATGTCTTAAAGAGATTATGAGCTGTTTAAATGCAAACCAATGTTTTCAGCAATCTTGTGATCAACGGAATAAACTGGACTCATTAGGCCGGTTACATTTGTCATTGAGTTGTGAAAACTGAAGAACAGTTGGCCTCATTTGCTCCATTTCAGCCTAAAGACAGCTCATGGTTGAAGACATTGTGTCTGATTCAGTCCTGTTTGCTTAGCTGCGTATACTCGAACGCCTGCGCCCCCATCTGCCACCCGCATCCCCTCTCTAGCATGTGAGGGGATGTGTACGAGAACACATCGCTTCACATGCGGCCATGAGGAGAATTACTTCGATGGTCGCCCACCAACTAATGATTTCTCTCCCTTTTGTAATAAAAGTCATTCAGAATTTACTTTTATTTCCGTCGGAGATGCTAAAAAGTCCTCCGCCCACCCCAAACAGGCATCAGCCGTCTGCATTCCCAGGGGAACACCCAGCGTTTTCATGAGGATGTCCATAAAACGCTGGGCATTCCCCCTGCTCCGGCCCATATCCGCCCACGCCCACCCGCCTCTAAAGCGAATGGCTCACGAGTGTGAAACTCACCAAAGCGGTTCGCTCCCGGGGTTTGTACATGCACATAAACACGCATGCGCAAACCCCCCACCATCCAACAAGGGGACAAATTCGGACCCATACGAAGGGGTCTGAATCGGCCCCATTGTTTGTTACCAATGTTAGTCCTATGAGAACCAATGCAATAACCACTGTTGGAACCCACTGAAGTACAGGCTAACAAGGTTAAAGGGGCATACACACTAGACGATAACTGTTAATGAATTGCATGATAACGATATTGCTAACAATATCATTGTGCATATCGTCTAGTGTGTACGCACTATATCATTAACGATGCACACTTGTGTTGGTCGATAACTATTCCCTCCATCATCCTGCATGTAATAATCTTCTAAACAATGTGTTGATCACCATCAAATGATTAATCTGCAATAGACTGGGCCCCACAAACTTTTCACTTACCAACAATTAGTATTTCTTATTGGTCAGAGCTATTGTGACAAATCTTATGTGAATTAGCTCGATGGAGTAGTGGAGTGTTTAAGGGGTTTATTTACTAAGATGGGAGTCTATTGAAGATGGAATGTTGGCATGGGCAAGGCAACCAATTAAATTCTATCTATTATCTTTTAGGTGCTAAAAAAATAAGAAGTAGATTCCAATTGGTCGCAACATCAATAGAACTCCCATCTTAGTAAATAAACCGTAAAATGAAATGGTGCATTACTGGTAGCATAAATGAAACAGAAAATAGAGAACAGCCTAGCCCTCATGACCCTGCCTGGACAAATTCTGAATTGTCAGTTTTATTATGATTGAATTAGGTCAATATCACCATTGGAACATCGTGACCATACCAACATCACAACCACTGTAATTTATAATTTTGCTGGCACCTGCCCCTCTCTGCAGCAGATAAAAGGTGAAGGGTACTTTTAAACATTTTCAGCAGTACAACAGGCATTGGGGAGAGGGAACCAGGAAGCAGAGGTACCTCCGGTCCTCTGAGAGTGGCAAGAGTCTCTTCCTGCAGCCGCACAATGGTCTTTCTGATTTGACCATGTCAGGGAAGGTCTAGTGTGGTTGCATCTGATACCACCATGGAAGTGGTTCAAAGCCTCAGTCCTGTCCCTCACAGTTACAGTAAGGCACCTTCTGCCCTTCTCAAACTCGTCCCTGGCACTTTCAGGATTAGACGAGACTCTCTGGCATAGTCGCGTTCAAGGGTCACTGGCTTCTTCTTCTATTCTAAATAAGTGCAGTCATAGAGATTGGACTTTGCATCCTGCAGATTTAGATGCTGGCCACCACTGACCCCCATTGGCTTCCTGGCAAATTAGGCTCTTTGAATGCCAGTCAGACTAGCTTGTGCAACCCCGCTTGTTTAATGAGGGCTGAGGAGGTAAGGAGGGGCTGAGGAAGGTAATAAGGGGTGATGAGGCATAGAGGAAGGGTGAGGGCAGAGTTAGGTGATGGGGAGCAGAGGAACGCGACAAGGGGCTGAGGAATGTAATGACAGCTGAGGACCACAGTGAAGTGCAGATGAATGTGCTGAGGGGCTGAAGGTAATGAAGGGGCTAGGGATGGTAATGAAGGTCTGAGGGAGGTAATGAGGGTGCTCAGGAAGGTAATGAGGACTGATCACAGTGTTTAGTGGCTCAGGAAGGGTACAAAGTGCTTACTACCCCAGTCTGGCTCACTGCCCCCTTTTCCAGTACACCATAGGGTGAACACAAAATCCCATTTCCATACAACCCACTTAAAATATTCTTGGATTCCTCTTTGTTCCTTTTCCTGACAGTGTGTCTTAGTTGCGGGTAATTAGTCCTGTTTCCTTTGGAAGGAGACTGCTGTGCACCCAGCTCACAGAGCTTCCCCAGAGCAAAAAACAGAGACAAAAAATACATTTGAAATCTCACAGTACAATGAGGATGAAACATTTTGTAAATCTAAGTAAGTTTGGTATCTGTCATATTGTACACGGTACATTAGAAAAGTGTAGGAGGAAAGACTGTAATGCTAGACATTAGTATAAAATTGTCAATTGATTTTTGGGGAGACTAAAATATATATTTTACATACAGGCTGAAATGATGGCAGAAGAAATACACAACTTTAGTGCATGTTGCTATTTATATATGAATCGAGTTCCTCTCTACTAAAGTGATCCTTCTAGAAATGAATGGGGCTAAAGTCATGGCTGGAACAGGTTTCTATCAGAGGAGCTGTCCCTCGCTAACCTCACAAATAATTAATTGCTGCAATTAACAGCAATAACATATGCTAATACGCAGGTTTTAGGCAGCCATTAATGAATAGGCAATACGTGCCCTGCAAAGCATATTGATGATAAATACTCATAGACATTTACTGTACATGACCCATCATAAGGGAAGGAGTGTGTGTGGGGGGGGGGGGGTGCATTATTTGTGCACTCCTTCAGTGTGTGCACTTCTGGGAAAGTGGGTATCGCATCACAATAAAGAGGATGCCATATGCCAGGAAGAGGGTAATGCTTTGAGAGGCAGAAGGTGACAGGAGAGAGAGGGTCATAGGGAGTGTAATGACACAGGGGAGAGGCAGTGGGAAATGGAGTGACAGTGGGTGAAGAGTAGAGGCAGATGACAGTGAGAGCCTGTGGGTAATGCCACTAAATGGATGACAGGGGGAGTCAGTGGGTGATGCTAGGGGGGAGACAGGTGACACAGAGGATTGCCAGCAAAAGCAGTTGGTGACAGGAGAGAGATGTGATAAGGAGAGAGGTAGTGAGAGGCAGTGGGCAATGGAGAGGCAATATGTGATGGGGAGAGATAGTGGGAGATGAAGAGGCATTGGGTGGAAGTGAGAGGCAGAGGGTGACATTGAGAGCCATTGGGTGATGTCAGGGTATTGGTGACAGGGGAAGCCAGTAGGTGATGCCAGGCAGAGCCGGCCCTAGCCTAAATGATGCCCTAGGCAAGATTTTGGCTGGTGCCCCTTAGCAACGCCACTAGTTCCGCCTCTGACCCTGCTCCCCTTTCCCAGCACCATCAACCCTCATCATAGCAGTCATCATTTTGGTGCTCCTACCCGCAATATTTTAAATAGAAACAGTGCACACATTCTGTGCGCAGCCCAAACAGGGGTGTGTTCTTGCTGGGAAGGGGCATGGCCACCCAATAGTACCCCCACACAGTAATGCCCCTTACACATGACACACATTATTAATTTCCTTATAACCATAATGCCCCTTACACATTATGCCAACCTTTATTAATGCCCTTCATACACATAATGACACACATAATGCCCCTTACACATATGTTGCACATTATTAATGCCCTTATACACATGACACACATAATGCCTGTTACACATATGTCGCACATTATTAATGCATTTATACATGACACACATAATGCCCCTTACACATATGCCGAACACTATTGCACAACCTACCCACCTGCAGACAGCACTCGCACAGCCGCTAACACTGTGACCTCTGCCTCTGCTCACTGTGACCTCTGCCTCTGCTTGGATACAGATGTTTCCTCATACATCTTGCATCAATAGGCCATGCAGCTCCTGGCCAGTTCTGCTAACGTTTGGTGCATTTTTTGCTGAAAATTCCTTATATTTGCATTGTTATGTGACCAGGATACACAAGGAGCTTCCGATGATTAAAATGATATGCAGCATGCCTTTATTCTGTGTGCGACTGTGGCTGTACCTGCATACAGAATGCTATGTTACAGTGATTTCCATGATTACACTATTTCATATGCAGAGACAGCCTCATTCACGCACAGAATATAGGCATGCTGCATATCATTTTAATCAGCAGAAGCTGCTGATGCCCCTAGGCATTCCAAATGCCCTAGGCAATTGCCTAGTTTGCCTATGCCTAAGGCCGGCTCTAGCAGTCAAACAATGCAATTCAAGGCATTTTAGCCCTGCCACGAACCCATGAAAACCGGTAATTTGGGGGGAAATTTACTAATATGAATTCGTAAAAAATAGGTGTATTCGTAGGCAGAAATACACCTATTTTTTAGACATTTGTATTTTCGGGATTTACTATCTCGAAAATACAGCAATTCGTATTCCTAAAGATGGCACATTCGTATTTGTATTTACAAATACGAATGTCTACACCATCGATAGGATACGACAGGAATCACCATTCAAAAGAATGGTGGTTCCTGATTTACTAAGCAGCCGTATTGATAATACGGCTGCTAATTGGTGTAAAACAGCCACGAAAATACGGCAGGAAAATACACCTTGATTTCCCTGTTGTATTTGCTTTAAGCCTGCACGGATCAGTCAGATCCGTGCAGACTTGAGGGAAAAAAAAAAATAGAATAAATAAATAAATAAAAAAAAACAGCGTGGGGTCCCCCCCACAGCTGTAACCAGCACCAGGCTGAAAGAGCCGGGGCCGGTAATAAAAAATCAGGGAACCCGACAAATAGGGGTTCCCCGATTTTTTACAACCAGCCCCAGGCTCCAGGTCCGGGGCTGGTTTCCAAAATACGGGGGGACAAAATGACTAGGGGTCCCCCGTATTTTAAGATCCAGCCCCAGGCCAAACCAGCCAGCAGGGTAATGCCACAGCCGGGGGGAGACTTTATACAAGTACCCGTGGCCAAAGCATTAACCCTACTGACCAGTCAGCCTGGCCAGGGGCCCTGGGGGAGTGGGGACCCCCCCAATAAAGGGGTCCCCCCCTCCAGGACTTACCTGACCAGGCTGAAGCCTGGTGCTGTCCTCGATGCCCCTGGGCGGTGGGCATCGAGCTGATACTGGTGTAAAAAAATAGATGAAAAAACTATTGTTTTAAACTGTGGAACTATGAGTCCCAGCAAGCCTCCCCCGCAAGTTGGGACTTGGAGAACCACAAGTCCCAGCCTGCGGGGCATTAAAGGGCCCGCTGGGTTTTGTAGTTCCACAGTAAAAAATATAGTTAAATAAATACACATTGACACATTAGAAAAATAAAACTTTAATACATACATTACACACATACTGATACTTACCTATCTTGATCCCGTAGGTAGGTCCCAGGGTCCGGTCCGGGGCTGGTCCGGGTCCGGGGCTGAAGAGTCCGGGGTCCAGGATCCGTAGTAATCCAAAGGGGTACCTGTGGAAGGAAATCCTACTCACCTGGTCCTCTGGCGACCACCCCGGCATCTTCTGTTCAAGTCGCGCTGCTCCGCTGGACACTGGAAACTGAGACGCAGAGATCCTTCATCCTCTGCGTCTCTACTCAGAATGACTTCTGGCCAATCAGGAGCCGCCTAGCGGCCAATCAGGAGCCAGGCTAGCAGGGCGCAGGCAGTCTGTTTTTATTTTGTTATTTTTCTTACACTGCATTTTGATTATGTGTGCTCATAGTGCGATGTCTTTGAAGCCCTTTTAAGGGCTCGAACTCACCAACGAATCTCAGAGTCTCTATCTGATATATATATCTGGCACAGAGACACTTTTTAAGGTGTCTATGCGGGGCTGAGGTCTCTCCGATATATATATATATATATATATACGGAAAGACACCCTGCTATCCCGATATTTGGGACAGCCAGATCATACTGCACTGGGATAAATTTACATCTGCTACCAGAACAAGTGAAATACCATTGCATCCTCCCTCTGAGGCTCTGTTATTCTATTGAGTGAGCTCTATAGGACGTTAAAAAGACACTAGAGGTTATATCAACCCAGTGTCTCTGTCTTGGCACCTCATCATAAGCTCTACTAGCAGGGCCGGTGCAAGGCACCAGAGCGCCCCAGGTAGGGATGCCAATCCCGGGGCATTCTTTCAATCCCGGGATTCGGGATTGAAAAATGCTCAATCCCGGGATTCCCGGGATCCCGGGATTGGCCTCCCTGATAAAAAAAAACAAAACCCTGTCCCCATCCCCCCAAAACTGCCCACCCCGTACATCAATTAAAGGCAGACTAATTTCCAAATCACTATCCCCCCTGCCCTGCACTGCACTGTCACTTACATGGTAGTAGCAGGACCATCTCCAGGGAGCGGGCGGCTGGGATGAGCTGCACATCGGGACGACAGCTGGGAGGAGCTGCACAGCGGGACGGCGGCTGGGATGAGCTGCACAGCGGGATGGCGGCTGGGAGGAGCTGCACAGCGGGGCGGCGGCTGGGAGGAGCTGCACAGCGGGGCGGCGGCTGGGAGGAGCTGCACAGCGGGATGGCGTCTGGGACAAGCTGCACAGTGGCTAGGTGTGTTGCCAGGCGATCTAGTACAGAACAGTGTACTATAGCGGCATGACGGCGGACGGGCTGTGCAGCGTGACATGATGTCAGTGGTCACGCTGCACAGCCCGGCCACTGCCATGATGCCGCTACAGCACACTGTTCCTATCAGCCGCACTGCTGCCCACAGGTATTTTACTATCGGGCACTAATCCTGCAATCCCGGGATTGGAAGGCTCAATCCCGGGATTGAAATCCCGCCTTTTTTGTCCAAAATCCCGGGATCCCGCCGATCCCGATCCCGGGATTGGCCTCCCTAGCCCCAGGCGAGTCGGGGTGGGGGCGCCCCGGTGCCGGGGGAGTGTGGGGGGGTACCTGTCCTGCGGCGCTGTCCGGTGCCGGGGGAGGGGGGTACCTGTCCTGCGGCGCTGTGTATTTAAAGCTGGCGGCGGAGGCAGCGAGGGGTCCCTGCAGTCAATTAGAAATAACGAGCGCTATCCGCCGGGCTATGCGGAAGCGCTTCTGTTGTGAAAACACTGGCCGCACGCTGATTGGCTGAGATCAGCGTGCGCCGTGCTGCCAGTGTTTTCAGAACAGAAGCGCTTCTGCATAGCCCGGCGGATAGCGCTCGTTATTTCTAATTGACTGCAGGGACCCGCCCTCCAGTGGCCGGCGCCCTAGGCAAATGCCTAGATTTGCCTAGTGGTGGCGCCGGCCCTGTCTACTAGTGAGATTGGTTAGATCTATTCTAGATCACAATCCACTGAGCAGTTCGAGGGAGCCACACACTGTGCAATCAATCATTACACTCTTTATATGTAACATTAAGGGGGAAATTTACTAAAGAAAATTTGTAAAAAAAAATAGGTGTATTTGTATCCAGAAATACACTTATTTGTGAAATTTACTATCCCGAAAATACGGCAATTCGTATTCGTATTGATGTGCTATCAATACGAATACGAATTGTCGTATTTTCGGGATAGTAAATGTCAAAAATAAGTGTATTTCTGGATACAAATACACCTATTTTTTACAAATTTCCTTTAGTAAATTTCCCCCAAAGCAACAGTTGCCTACCACCCTTGTAATACAATAAAATGCAATAAAATCAATGGCGCTGAAAAGGGCGGCACTAACCTGCCCAGGGGTTACCTTCCCTGGGTAAAGAAAGACAGTAAAATACAAAAGACAGGAAAAGCGCCCACTGTTAGGATTTGTTGTTCAAAGTCTTCAAAGTCCATATAAAAAGTTCTCTTTTTATCTCCAGCACAGGTATATGTGAAGAAAATAAAAATAGAGGGAACACAATGTGTAAATCTGTTTCTTGAACCACAAAAAATATATATAGATGGGGTTTCTTTAAGGACACTTCAAATCCCTTTTTTTTTTTCCAGTGATGTTATAGTCTTTAAGGTTCACCACGTGTTCTCTGGTCTGTGTAAAAGCTGACGTACATGTATGCTTACATATATCTGGAGCTTTCAACACACATCAGGGTATCTTTTTAGTAGGTATTCTTACTTGTATGCTTACTTTAAGCTAAGTATAGATCCTCACATCAGGGTATCTTTGACCATGGACACGTCTCCAAAGGATTTTTCACGTAGTTTTATTATAACAAACGAGGGTCAAATTATACAAATTTTAAAAATGGTTTCCAATATCTTAAAATGTATACCAGTGATTATGGATTGTTCTAGGGCCCAGGTTAGGGAGTCACAAAAAGATGTTATGCCCGGGACGGCTCACCAATACCTTAGGTCTATCACAAAGAACATAAACTGGATATACCTTAAAAACAGCAGCACCGCACCAACGCGTTTCGACCCTCAGGTCTTTATCAAGGTGGTGCTGTATATGAGTTCAGACATGGTTTATATACCTTAAATCCCCTCCCCTTCCCCTTGTCATAGGTGGGTGTGGGAGGTGGGTAATCGTTGGCAATACATCAAATTGTTGAAACATTGGTATAGTAGTGCATTTTGTAAACAAACATCATCAAAGAACATATGAAAATTTTAAAAAACACAGAATTTCATCGCATGCACAAACATATCAATTAAAAAACCTGTCAATCAGAAAAAACGGAAATGTGGACCGGAAGTCCATTTATGGGCATGTTACCCTGCACCCTGTATCTCGCCTGCCCCACGGGGGCTCTTTATCCTTATGTTATTATATATGCTCGTGTGGGGGCTGGCCAGGGCGGCTCTCCACTGGGTGTTAGCGTATGGGTAACAGAATTCACAGCCACAGCTAATGGCTCTGTTTTCAAGATCCAAGAATTCATTACTTGCAATAGCAAAAACTGCATATACATGATCCAATGCTCATGTGGCCTTCAATATGTGGGCAAAACAGGTAGGACGCTGAGAGAAAGATGGGCCGAACATGCCCGAAACATCAAAAAAGGCATGACAGGCCATCTTCTCTCAGAGCACTTCAAAAACAAACATTCCTGTTCCACGCAAGATATAACCAAAGTGATTGGTATTAAAAAAGTAGTAGGGAACTGGCGAGAAAAAGGATGTGACATAACACTTGCCCAAAATTAAATGAAATATATCTACAATATGAAAACCCTCACACCCAACGGCCTAAACGGCGATTTTGAGGTCAAATGGTTCCTTTAATCAGCCAAACAAGATACCATAATGGATTCAGCCATCATATACATTAGAAAAAAATATATCCAGACAAAAGTTCCAAATATGAATGGTTATTTAAAAAGATATTTTCATGTTCTTAGTAATAGAAGGCCTGTCCATACCAAAAGATCTAGATAGAACTCTAAACATTTTATGGCTGTACAGCTTTAAAAGGAGATAGTGTCATAACCATAACGTTAAATCAAATATGGCCGTGCGTGTCATAGCAAAATGAATAGATGCACACACCATCCAAAATGGCCGTGCGTGTCACCATAACAGAAGCCAGAATCAAGCTTCTGTTTACTATAGGAATATGCGCTGCCCTGCGCGCGCAGTGTGTATTGCGGTGCGTGTCAACATCTAAATAGGAGCGCATCGCGTCAGACGGCGATGCGTGTCACAGCCAGAAGACACATTAAATCAAGATGGCCGTGCGTTCCACGGCGCGCTCCGACTTCCGGGTGTTCGTATACCGGAAGCGGAGCTTCCCATACGCTAACACCCAGTGGAGAGCCGCCCTGGCCAGCCCCCACACGAGCATATATAATAACATAAGGATAAAGAGCCCCCGTGGGGCAGGCGAGATACAGGGTGCAGGGTAACATGCCCATAAATGGACTTCCGGTCCACATTTCCGTTTTTTCTGATTGACAGGTTTTTTAATTGATATGTTTGTGCATGCGATGAAATTCTGTGTTTTTTAAAATTTTCATATGTTCTTTGATGATGTTTGTTTACAAAATGCACTACTATACCAATGTTTCAACAATTTGATGTATTGCCAACGATTACCCACCTCCCACACCCACCTATGACAAGGGGAAGGGGAGGGGATTTAAGGTATATAAACCATGTCTGAACTCATATACAGCACCACCTTGATAAAGACCTGAGGGTCGAAACGCGTTGGTGCGGTGCTGCTGTTTTTAAGGTATATCCAGTTTATGTTCTTTGTGATAGACCTAAGGTATTGGTGAGCCGTCCCGGGCATAACATCTTTTTGTGACTCCCTAACCTGGGCCCTAGAACAATCCATAATCACTGGTATACATTTTAAGATATTGGAAACCATTTTTAAAATTTGTATAATTTGACCCTCGTTTGTTATAATAAAACTACGTGAAAAATCCTTTGGAGACGTGTCCATGGTCAAAGATACCCTGATGTGAGGATCTATACTTAGCTTAAAGTAAGCATACAAGTAAGAATACCTACTAAAAAGATACCCTGATGTGTGTTGAAAGCTCCAGATATATGTAAGCATACATGTACGTCAGCTTTTACACAGACCAGAGAACACGTGGTGAACCTTAAAGACTATAACATCACTGGAAAAAAAAAAGGGATTTGAAGTGTCCTTAAAGAAACCCCATCTATATATATTTTTTGTGGTTCAAGAAACAGATTTACACATTGTGTTCCCTCTATTTTTATTTTCTTCACATATACCTGTGCTGGAGATAAAAAGAGAACTTTTTATATGGACTTTGAAGACTTTGAACAACAAATCCTAACAGTGGGCGCTTTTCCTGTCTTTTGTATTTTACTGTCTTTCTTTACCCAGGGAAGGTAACCCCTGGGCAGGTTAGTGCCGCCCTTTTCAGCGCCATTGATTTTATTGCATTTTATTGTATTACATTTGTGTGTTACCTATAAGATCAGGCAGCAGGATGTTGGGATATAGAGATAAAAGAAAATTGATTGTACAACATGTATTTGAAAATGAAGAATATGACAATGAAACCATTGAGGTAGAAGAGGAAAGCCTAGAACAAATAATGGAAAGGTTAGAAAAAGCTCTGAACAAAGAGAGCAGTACATGGTGGGAAGTAGCCACCATGGAACAGTACCTAATGGAAAAAATGATCCCTAAGGGATTAATTATAAAGAAAGAACCATCCAATAAAAACGAGTCCCCAGATTTCAATCTAGGCTGGGATAAAATTTTGGAGGAATGTTCTTTTTCTTTAATGAACCATATTATAAGAGATAGAAAAAGATATCTAAACGACCTAGAGGAGGAAATTAATATAATTACCAAAAGCTTGGAACCCCTAAGAGGCTTAGAAGAATACAGCCAAATAGAAAAAGATATCGAATATCGAGTAAAAAATAAAGAAAAAGCCACAATACAGAGGAAACAGAGGAAGTACATCAGGGACAAAACACATAAGGAACAGACAGAAGATTTAGACCTAACAACACAGAGAGAAACAAGTTGCGACTGTGAAATCCCGATCCTAACCCCCCATCAGAGAACATCACAAACAAACCTAAGAGCCACCACAGAACGCAAAATTAAACATAAAGTCCCACATAAAAGGTTTCGAGATCTAAGAGAATGGCGACAGAACCAAGACCAATATGAGAATACACCCCAACATTGGGAGAAACGTAGAACAAGAAGATACAACGATAACCATGAAAGAAACAACGGAAGGACATACAAAGGAGATACAAGAACAAACAGAACAAATATGAGAATTCACGAAAAAGATAGATTCAGAATACGTCATTCAAGAGTAGAAAACAACTACCGACACAACAATCACAAAACCTTCATAGTCCAAGATGAATGGCATGCAGGACGCCAAAACCCAAGGACCCCATACCAACAAAAAACTCAGGAAAGTTTTTTAGATCGGAGTCACAAGCGGAGGAATTATATATAACTCATCTGTACAAGAAAAAAAGAAGAGGAAAGAGAGGGGGTTTACATTTCAGGAAGAAGGAAAAAAATGTGGATCCAGAACAGAAAGATGAAAACCCAAATGTGGACACACAATCCATCGGAGAACCAACAACAAAAAAAGATAATAGAATTTTCAACTTAAGTAATCACCCACTCGATCCAAATGAAACTGCAGTCCTCAACAGGGGTCTAAAGTATGCACTAGATAACAAAATCGACAAATTTGGAACGTATATAGATATCCAAAAGTTCACCAGGAAGTTGTCACTTAAAAGATTTTTTGCGAAAGAAGACAGAAATGAAGAAGAAGCAGAGGAAGATGAAGAAAATCCCACTCACTTCAGACCCAAATCAACATTTAACCCAACCTTCGCAAGAGGATGCCTGGTAGAGACCTTTCAAAAACTCGTATGTGAAGAATTGGAAAACATTGTCCCAAGGTGGCCGAAAAAGCCCAATCTGAAAAAAGAAGAAAGAGATGCTATAAAAACACTTCAAGACAACAAAGAAGTAATTATCAAACCCGCGGATAAAGGGGGGAGCATCGTTATAATGAATAAAAACGACTACGAGAAGGAAGCTTTACGACAATTAAACGACAGAAACACCTACATCCTCCTAAGAAGTAATCCAACTACCAAAATAGAGAAGAATTTACTACAAATGCTAGTCAAACATCAAAGCAACAATTCGATTACAGAAAAGGAAGCAAAATTCATACACAATCCCAATCCGTCACTCCCAGTTTTCTACATACTTCCTAAAATACACAAGAACAATAAAGAACCCCCCGGACGTCCGATCGTAGCAGGCACAAATTCGGTGACAGCAAACCTCTCCGAATTTGTGGACCATGCGCTGCAGCCAGAGGTAATCAAGACCAAATCCTACCTCAAGGACACAATAGACACCATTAACTGTATCACCCAAATAACCTGGGAAAAAGATGACCTCCTAGTAACAGCCGATGTCACCTCATTATATTCCATAATCAATCACCAAACAGGAATTGCAGCGGTTGAATACCATCTCACAAAAGCCAATTTCAATCAAAATAAAATAGATTTCCTGAAAGACGCCATAGAATTCATTCTCAATAACAATTTTTTCTGGTTCAAAGAGCGGTACTACCAGCAAACAACAGGTACCGCTATGGGAACGAAGTTCGCCCCTGCGTACGCGAACATGTTTATGAGCTGGTGGGAAGATCATAATATCTGGACAAACAACATACACCGAGAACAAATTAAAGTTTGGAGAAGGTATATCGATGATATTATGTTTATATGGAGAGGTGACAGATCAACTTTGGAAGATTTCTGCAATATTCTCAATAACAACGACCACAATATAAAACTTACCTTTAACATCAGTGACACTGAGGTACAGTTTTTGGATCTATGCATCTACGTAAAGGAGGGGAAATTACACACGAAAAATTATACAAAACCTACAGACAATAACAATTATATCCCGGTGACAAGCAATCATCATCCAACATGGCTGAAAGGCATCCCCTCGGGGCAACTGCAGAGGATACGACGCAACTGCTCTGAAGTGACGGTTTTCCAGGAACAAGCGAAAGAAATGAAAAACCGCTTTATGGAAAAAGGCTATCCGGAAAAAAAGATTGATGAAAAAATAGAAGAACTGAAATCCCAAGACCGAACATCCATGTTGAAATATAACAATAAGAAAAAAACCAAACCAAAATTAGCTTTCATCACCAAATACAATAATCAACACAAGGAAATAGAAAAGGCATTCAAAAAACACTGGCACATATTAACTAAAGATCCGCTGTTAAAGAACCACGTTGGAGACAAACCCACGTTTATTTACAGGAGGGCGGAAAATCTGAAATCTAAAATAGTAAAAAGCGATAATCCCGAACAAAGAGACGGGAGAATCAAAACTAAGGGTTTCCATAGGTGCGGCATGTGCCCTATGTGCAAGACCCACAAAAATACCCCTACCAAGGTAACAGAATTCACAGCCACAGCTAATGGCTCTGTTTTCAAGATCCAAGAATTCATTACTTGCAATAGCAAAAACTGCATATACATGATCCAATGCTCATGTGGCCTTCAATATGTGGGCAAAACAGGTAGGACGCTGAGAGAAAGATGGGCCGAACATGCCCGAAACATCAAAAAAGGCATGACAGGCCATCTTCTCTCAGAGCACTTCAAAAACAAACATTCCTGTTCCACGCAAGATATAACCAAAGTGATTGGTATTAAAAAAGTAGTAGGGAACTGGCGAGAAAAAGGATGTGACATAACACTTGCCCAAAATGAAATGAAATATATCTACAATATGAAAACCCTCACACCCAACGGCCTAAACGGCGATTTTGAGGTCAAATGGTTCCTTTAATCAGCCAAACAAAATACCATAATGGATTCAGCCATCATATACATTAGAAAAAAATATATCCAGACAAAAGTTCCAAATATGAATGGTTATTTAAAAAGATATTTTCATGTTCTTAGTAATAGAAGGCCTGTCCATACCAAAAGATCTAGATAGAACTCTAAACATTTTATGGCTGTACAGCTTTAAAAGGAGATAGTGTCATAACCATAACGTTAAATCAAATATGGCCGTGCGTGTCATAGCAAAATGAATAGATGCACACACCATCCAAAATGGCCGTGCGTGTCACCATAACAGAAGCCAGAATCAAGCTTCTGTTTACTATAGGAATATGCGCTGCCCTGCGCGCGCAGTGTGTATTGCGGTGCGTGTCAACATCTAAATAGGAGCGCATCGCGTCAGACGGCGATGCGTGTCACAGCCAGAAGACACATTAAATCAAGATGGCCGTGCGTTCCACGGCGCGCTCCGACTTCCGGGTGTTCGTATACCGGAAGCGGAGCTTCCCATACGCTAACACCCAGTGGAGAGCCGCCCTGGCCAGCCCCCACACGAGCATATATAATAACATAAGGATAAAGAGCCCCCGTGGGGCAGGCGAGATACAGGGTGCAGGGTAACATGCCCATAAATGGACTTCCGGTCCACATTTCCGTTTTTTCTGATTGAAAGGTTTTTTAATTGATATGTTTGTGCATGCGATGAAATTCTGTGTTTTTTAAAATTTTCATATGTTCTTTGATGATGTTTGTTTACAAAATGCACTACTATACCAATGTTTCAACAATTTGATGTATTGCCAACGATTACCCACCTCCCACACCCACCTATGACAAGGGGAAGGGGAGGGGATTTAAGGTATATAAACCATGTCTGAACTCATATACAGCACCACCTTGATAAAGACCTGAGGGTCGAAACGCGTTGGTGCGGTGCTGCTGTTTTTAAGGTATATCCAGTTTATGTTCTTTGTGATAGACCTAAGGTATTGGTGAGCCGTCCCGGGCATAACATCTTTTTGTGACTCCCTAACCTGGGCCCTAGAACAATCCATAATCACTGGTATACATTTCAAGATATTGGAAACCATTTTTAAAATTTGTATAATTTGACCCTCGTTTGTTATAATAAAACTACGTGAAAAATCCTTTGGAGACGTGTCCATGGTCAAAGATACCCTGATGTGAGGATCTATACTTAGCTTAAAGTAAGCATACAAGTAAGAATACCTACTAAAAAGATACCCTGATGTGTGTTGAAAGCTCCAGATATATGTAAGCATACATGTACGTCAGCTTTTACACAGACCAGAGAACACGTGGTGAACCTTAAAGACTATAACATCACTGGAAAAAAAAAAGGGATTTGAAGTGTCCTTAAAGAAACCCCATCTATATATATTTTTTGTGGTTCAAGAAACAGATTTACACATTGTGTTCCCTCTATTTTTATTTTCTTCACATATACCTGTGCTGGAGATAAAAAGAGAACTTTTTATATGGACTTTGAAGACTTTGAACAACAAATCCTAACAGTGGGCGCTTTTCCTGTCTTTTGTATTTTACTGCCTACCACCCTTGTTTTAAAGTGTTAAACCCCACCTTTGTATGTCCTATATATGTTTTTTAAATATTTTCGCAGCCTTTTCGAGAAACATTGAATAAAGGTTATGTTTTAATATTTTTTGAGGTGCAACAAAATCAAGGACACTCCCTTCTTTTCTTCTTTCATGTTTTGTTCATTCATGCTGTGTCCAAAGGTAGCATACCCCTGATCCTCCTGATGTGATACATATCCTTAAGGACATATATAGGGGTCCACCCTGCCAATTCCAGTCTTGTTACGGACTTGGGGGTTACCCACCGTGGGAGTCCGGAGACAGTAACGTGAGGATGCAGGAGGCAGGGAGCTGGAGATCAGGCGTGAGCCCGTAGCCGGGACCGCTGGTTAGAACGGCCACAGCGAAACCCTACACTGACTCTGTTGAGTCCCCCGGGCAGATGGAATACCCCTGCGGTAGTGCTAGGCTTCGCCTGTAGCCGCGTTCGAAGGAGCCGGTTAAGCCTGCTCCGACCCCGATGCAGCCAGGTGTTATGTGGTGACAAGGAGTGAGCGATCGCCAGGGGGTATCTCAAAAGGCAGATCTAACTAACGGGCCTACCTGAAAAAAAACCCGACTAACCGGCACCAGGCCAAGGACGGGACAGCACGACCGAGTCGCAAACACCAGAACAAAGCAACAATAGGGTGCCACCAAACCAAACACACGCCAACATAAAAATAGTACTCTTAAAGTGACGGTACCCCAAAACAGACATAAACCCACCGTTGTGGGCCTCTCCGAACCACGGAGAGCAGAACCAGGATAATAATGATTATAACTAAGGAGGAAGGGCCGCTTGCCCGTAGGAATAAAGAATAAGGAACCAGGCTCCACTGGAGCACTTATGTGACCGGCCCAAGACTGGACACTGACCGCAGCAATCGGGCGGCTGGATAACGGCTGGACTACGGCTGCACAGTGACCGCAGTGAGACGGCAGCTGGACAATGACTGCACCACGGCTGGAGGTCCCTGGACTAGGACAGCAAGGGGACAATGATATTTGATCCAGACTGCAGCAGGATAGGACACTTGACTGGACCCAGACGACACAGGACAAGACTGTAAACAGGACCCAGACTGAAGTGAGAAGGACTCCGACAGAATCCAGACTGAATGGAACAGGAGCAGGACCTAGGACCAGAGAGCAGTATATCTGCAGCTAACAGCAAGCTATCACTGGCACAGATCCCCAGGAGAGCATGGTTTATAAAGGCCTCAGGTGATTGAAACACCTGGTGCTGCTCCTGATTAACGAGCTAATACCTCACAGCCTGTGAATAATAGCTCAAAGAACACAGGGCTGTAATGGCAACAGACCTACCACTGGAGGCCACCAGTGAGTCAAAATGCCAAACAGAAACAGAACAGAAAACAAAACACTGAACCATTCACCTGATTCCTGACAAGTCTTGTGTGATTGACAACCCCCCTCCCCTTTTACCATGTCCAAACTATGGCCCTCCAGCTGTTGTGAAACTACAAGTCCCATCATACATTGCCACAGTTTTGCTATTAGGGAATGCTAAAACTATGTCAAGGCATGCTGGGATGTGTAGTTTCACAACATCTGGAGGGCCACTTTTTGGCTATGCCTGGTGTAGTGTGTATTTTGGCTCAATCCATGTGGCACAATGTGAATTTTGCCTTAATCTGCATGGCATAACGTGAATTGTGACTCAATCTGTGTGCCATAGTGTGAATGTTGGCTCACTCAGTGTGAATTTTGGCTCATTCCATGTGGCATAATGTAATAGAGGCAAGTACAGTATAAGGGGGTTACTATTGTGTTGCATGATTTGTGTAAGGGGTATATGGTGTGGTAAACTTAGGTGACCACATAAAAGGTGCTGAAATGTTGTCTACTAAGTTTCAGCTTTCAGTATTTCTTTTATGACTGCAGTGCCGCCTCACCCTGCAAGTATCTTAGGACATTGACGTCCTGTGGGTGCACCTTTGGAGTGCACCCGCCAATATATCTCCCTGCATTTTTCTTATGCCAGCCTCCTGCCTTTTCCAGGCATATATAATTAGTTGAAAGTATTTACACAAATACAGACACACCCATGAGCAGACCACCCAAACAGAACACTGGTCACGCCACCCACATTATTAGGTGCTGGCCACAACCCCTATTATTGCACATAATAGGCCCTTGATCATTCAGCTCCAGGCCCATTTAGACCTTAATCTGGCTCTGCGGTTGGCAATAATAATACTTATAAATACAATAAGTGTACTGTAATGTATATATTGAGTAATAAAATATTAAAGGTTGTATACCAAAGAAAATCCAAAGAAGAGCAACAAAGCTTATTAGGGGAAAGGAAGATTTAAGCTACGAGGAAATATTAAGCAATTTGGGACTAATTTGGGACTATTTACACTAGAGAAGAGATGTATTAAATTGTTGACATGCTCAACATGTATAAATATATTAGGGGCCAATATAAGGAACTGTCAAACACCCTTTTTTCTGCTAGAAAGGAAGAAAAAAATGAAAAAAGATTTTGTTCATCTACAACAAAAAATTTCTTCACAGTCAGAGCAGTCATACTTTGGAACTCTCTTCCCGGAGAAGTGGTGTTGGCAGCAGAGGCGGGCTGGGCCGGGGGGCAGAGTGCCACATGCCCCCCTGGCCGGCATGACTATCTACTGGCTGGGCCGCTGTGTGCATCTTGCACACGCTGCCGCAGCCCAGCCATCACTGACGAAGCCGCCGGCCACCTTCGTGTGTTCAGCACAAGCTGTTCCTGGCCGCACGAATGTAAGGTGTCGGCCTCTTCAAAAATGGCCGCCACCTTATAGGAGACAGACACTAGAGGTACTGCTATACCTCTAGTGTCTGTCAGACGAGAACAGTGCGGCCAGCTCTACCCGGAAGTGCGGATTTGGGTAGGGCTGGCGCGCTATTTAAATCAGGCTTGCCTACGCTCCTATGCTGCCTCCCTCAGACCTTCTCCAGGAAGTCCCTGCTCCTCCCAGGAAGGAGCAACATAGACATGTGAGTGTGCACTGGGGAGAGGGAGGCTGTGTATAACATACCTCCCAACTTTGGCAGTTTAGCAGGCGGGACGCTGCTGCTGCGCGCCGGAGGCACGTCGAAATTTTCGGGGGGCGTGGCCTTATTTGGGTCGCGGCCTATACTCGCGGCTCTCCCGCGAGGCCACGCCCCCATTTTGCCGCTATGGGGGCATGACCCAGAGGCATGCGCACAGCGTTTATTCCCCGCTGCTTAGCAGCTGACAGGGGGGACTCCCAACAGCCCCCCCACACCGCGGGACACTGCCGCCCGCGGGTGGGACAGCAGGACAGGCCCTGACAATCGGGACTGTCCCGAGAAAATCGGGACTGTCCCGAGAAAATCAGGACTGTTGGGAGGTATGGTATAATGTATCACAGTGTTTGGGGGGGGAGTGTATAATGTATCACAGTGTTTGGGGGGGGGGGATGATGTATAATATATCAGTGTGTGTGTGGGGGGGAGGATGTATAATGTATCACAGTGTTTGGGGGGGAGGGTGTATGATGCATCACAGTGTGGGGGGAGCGTGTATAACATATCAGTGTGGGGGGGGGCAGGGGGCTGCATAATGTAATATAACATTATGGTTATGTGGACAGGCTGTAATATGGGGGGCTGGTGTGCATAATGTATTGGCTGTAATATGGGGGATGTATGTAATATAATGGTACTGTATATGTTCTGCACGTTTTGTTTTTTTAAGAGGCCTGTGATTGATGTTTATAAGTGAATGAGGTGTATGTATGTTTTTTAAAGTGACAGGTGTGTGTGGGATGTATTCAATGCTGTGGGCAAGCGGCGACAGCGAGCAGGGCTTCCTGCTCACTGTCACCACTCACCCTGTCAGTTTTAAATTCACCCCCCTCATACGCCAATTCCCCCTCGCTCAGTTTTTTGAATGAGGGGGAATTGGCGTATGCCGCTGCAGAAGCAGCGAGACTCGCGGATATATACAGCGGGTTCACTGCATTAGCCGCGGGTCTCGCTGTTTGGGGGAAACCTCGCCGTCCTGTGACGGAGAGGATTCCCCCAGAATGTTGAATAGGGCAAGCAGCTGGCGAGGGGGTTAAACAGGGATGATCGCTGATTTTCTGCGATCCTCACTGTTTAACCCCCACGCCGGCCGCTATGAATACTACCCTGTGTGTGTGCAGTGAAAGGTGTATGTGCATGTGTGTTTTTAGTGAAACAGGTATGTGGTGTATTTAAGTGAGGGTTTTTGAGGGTTTTTAAGTGATAGAATGATGTGTGTGTGTGTGTGTGTGTGTGTGCATGTACATGTTAACTGAAAGAGGTGTGCATGTGTCTGAGAGAAAAAGGTGCATGTGTTTGTGTTGAGTGGCAGTAGCGGATTTAAAGGGATCACCAATGAATGTGCCCCTCTATCGTTTAGGTGATTTTTAGTTTTACAGTTTTTAACAGCCGACCCACATACCACCTCTAACAGGAGCCAGACGACCCGCAAGCCACCTCTCACAGGAGCCAGACGACCCACAAGCCCCCTCTTGATGGGACACACATCGGGAGCTGTGACACATCAGTGGGACAGAGGTGTGTGTTTTTATTGAGTGACAGAGGTGTCTATGTTTGTGTATATAGATACTGTATACATTGGTGAGGGGACTGTGGTAGACCAACATTTATCTTGCCTCCGGTCAAGGACCACTGATGGCGCATGCAAATGGTCGCCCTTTCTCCCTCACACTCTCTCACTGTCTGTCACTCTCACAAACTCTCTTTTTCATTCCTCACACTCTCCCTTTCACACACATTCCCACTCTCTCTCCCACCTCTGTCTCACACACTCCGCCCCTCTGTCTCTTAAGCTGTGTACACACGGGGCGATATTTCGCACATATCGCTGGCAATATGGTCGCTGAGCGACCATATTGCCAGTGATTTCATGTGCTATGGGCGATAAATTGCCGGGAGCGCGCTCCCGTGGCCAGCCCTGCAATGGTCGCTTGTCGCAGGAGCATGCTCCTGCCACCAGGGCTTTCCCCGGCAGTCAGCTGTTTCCCCCAGTTTCTCCTTCTCATCAGCGATCATCTCTGGTCGCTGATGAAAAGGAGACATTGAGCAATATATTGCTTGAAAACAGGACACTGAGCAATATATTGCTAAGTGATATATTGCTCCGTGTGTACACAGTATTACACATGCATTCTGGTGTCTCTTTACTTCTCTCTTTGTCTCAAGAGAGGCAGAAATATTTTCTATAAAACATATAATGCAGTGTTGCATACAGCAGCATCGACATCTGAATCAGGCCCAGAGTTTTCTTCTGCTACTGTAGGGCACACCCCCTAGTGGCAATAGGTACATCTATAGGTGGAGTTAGACACCCCCCCTGGGCGGATCATGACTCACGCTCTCAGTGGCATGGAGCATTCCACTAGCAGCTAAAATCTCCCTGAAACTAGTTTTCAAAAGTAGGCAAGTATGATTTAAATGGATCCTCTTGGCGACGAGCATGAACCCTGGCTCTCCCCTGCAAAAAATCCCCATGGCAAGAATAAAACACCTGGCAAGAAGCATGTAACCCCTGGCAACAAGCGATATAGGTAAGCAGCATTTATATGGTATAATTATTTAGTTTAATGGGCATTACGGTATTGGCATTATGTTTTATGGGCATTACGGTGATGGATTTATGTGTAATGGGCATTATGGCGTTGGCATTATGTGTAATGGGCATTACGGTGTTGGCATTATGTGTAATGGGCATTTCGGTGTGTGGCATTATGTGTAATGGGCATTACGGTGTGTGGCATTATGTTTGGGCATTACGGTGTGGCATTATCTTTAATTGGCATTACGTCTGTGATGGCTTTATGTGTAATGGGCATTACGGTGTGTGTGGCATTATGTGTAATGGGCATTACGGTGTGTGGCATTATGTGTAATTAGCATTACAGTGATGGCTTTAGGTGTAATGGGCATCACAGTGTAAATTTTTGTAACGCGCATTAGGCGCGCACTTTCTCCGTTTCTGTTGTATGTGTGTGTGGGGGGAAGGATTGTTTAATCCTTGCTGCATACTAGAAGGGAGAGGATAGGGTGGTGAAATGATGGCGATGGTGATGGGCCACTTGCTTGTGTTGCCCCCCAGGCTGAAAGTTGCCAGCCAGCCCCTGGTTGGCAGACACTATAAATATGTTTAAAATAAGGTTGAATAAACATTTATTGGTTACAAACATGCAAGGGTACGAATAAGTAACACAATCTGTCTTTAGAATATCAGAACATACTATACAACAAGGGATAAACTATAATAAACATAGGTTGAATTAGATGGATGCAAGTCTTTATTCAGCCTCACCTACTATGTAACTATGTAACTTAGTAGTACTGGAGTCCTGCTTGTTCTTGTGTATCTCCTATATAGATTAATAACTCATTTTCCCACTGGGTGATTTGGCCATGATCGAATTAAGGGAGTCCATAACCCATGCAGGGTCTTGAAATATCGCTGGAGGGTGAATGCAATCCTTGAGTCAAGGGAGTGTCCTCACGATGTATGTGGTATTTGTAATCCACAGTATGCCGGTGGTGGTGTCCCATATGTTGGTATATTGCTGAGAACGTTCCAAAGTTAAACCCAGGAATGAGATACGGAGATAAATTGTAGTAGGACAAAACCAGTGCAACCTTTAGAATCCAGAGCTGGTTTTAAAAGTACAAGCGCCGCCTATGTGGGAGCAGCTCGACACAACACCCCACTAGGCGCCTGTTCTATTCTTGAGCCCACCCTACAATATCCGTGTGTGCGTTTACATGTGGTAGGGAATATAGATGTAAGATATATAATATAGAATGTAAGCTCCACTGAGGCAGGGACTGATGTGAATATTTAAATATTCTCTGTAAAGCGCTGTGGAATATGTATGCGCTATATAAGTATCTGGTAATAAATAATTAATAAACAAATTTAAAATAATGACTTGGAGACTTATTGGCGATGAAAAGGGTCAGGTTTACTAATTACTAGCTAAAGTACCCGGCGATGGTTTAAATGTTAAAAGTTCAAGTATTAAGTAATCAATGAGTTGGATTTAATTGTCCATTTCAAAAATAATTAGCAGCTTAGCAGCTCTTCCAACACACCCATGAGGTGGCTGCTCAATGTCGTTTTTTTTTTTGGGGTGTCGCCAGTAGCCCTAATCCCCAGCTTGTTCACGTCAATTCCCTCCAGTTTCAAAACAGAAAATTAAGTCAAATAGAAAAACACTATAAACGTGTAACAACAATTGTTGGAACTGGAGGGATCAGTGACAAGTCTTTTAATAATTTGAAAAATACAAAAACTGTAAATTGAAAAAAACACTGTAAAAGTGTAAAAACTTTTGAACTTTAAAACAGGAACTTACCGCTTTAGACCATGATCTTATGTTTGGTTGTTCTGCTTTGCTGGGGAGCCGTCAGTAAAGGTGGAAGAAATGATCCGGGTTCAAGAGTCTCACGCGGCACAGAGGGCAGATGTTGTTGACCTGCAGCCATTCTGTCAGACAGGGAACATGGAAGGTGTGGTGACAGTACGATACAGCCATTTCTGTACCTACCTCAATGTCAGAGATACAGATGGAGCAGTACTCTGGTTCCTCTCCGTCTGCAATGGTGCGCCTGCTGTAGGTGGGGAGATGGGACAGGACGAGCCGCATGATGTTGTCCAGCAGGAGGTGATCTACTCTCTCTGCAACTGCCTGATGGTCTCTTCCTCTTCGTCCAGATCTTCCTCTTCCCGATGTTGGTCCAGATCTTCTTGCTGACTGACTCCCACGGGATGGTCTGCAGCGTCCTGACCTCAGCCATGTCCCTCTGATGTTCGGGCTGGGTCCATCTAAAACGATATTTCATATATTGTCGATATAACAAATAGCCAAATGTGACATGTAAAGATCAGATATTGCTGGTGTACAATAAGACTTCCAGCAGTAACATGATTTATATATTATATTACTATACAACTGAAAAACAGAGCTGCAGCAGTATGAGTGTATGGATGCAGGCCCCAATGCTTAGCGGCTTCTGATCTGTAACTGACAGCATGGGAGGTGCCAGCCAGTAACACAGGGACACTGGCCAGCCACCACTGCTATAATCCCTCCCACTACAAAGGACAACTGCTAGAGAAGAGACATTGGTCTAAGATTTAATTTTCTAAACATTTACTGACCTTCATTTCCAATCAGCTGGGATAACTCTCGACGGCTCATTGTAACCGGAGGCAGAAGGTGATCAAATAAAAAAAAAAAAAAAAAAAAAAATGGGGGAGAAAAGAGAAAGAAAAAGCACAGATGTAATTGTGCGCTGAGCTCCACTCACTGATAATTCACTCGGAGAATCACTGGCAGTGATTATTAGCTTGCAAATTGATCTCACATGAGAGGCCTTTTCTCCTGTGTCCACATCAGCTGCTGCTCAGGAAATGCCAGTGATATTGCTGTGCACTGAGGATTGCAATGTGGCATGCGGGCGGCAGTTGGTGGTGGCAGTTGGTTATGGCCATGCAGCACAGCACATATACAGTATACCCCACATCATCCTCTGCTGCCAGCAATATACTGGACAGAGTCACATTGTAGCAGGGGGTCCACGTACATCCCAATGTTTAGTTAAAATGTCTCTTACATTACTACTTTCTAATATAAGAGAAATGTTAACTAAACATTGGGATGTACTAACTGTCCACCCCCTGCTACAAACTTTTCTTCCTCCCAAGCCTCAATTAGTGTTTAGGTGAGCTGCCATTCTGAAATCTGTCATCACCTTAAGTCAACTGTTAAAATAAATTGGTTACAAACAGCGAAGGTGTTTTCCCATGCAATAAGTGCAAAACGTGCCAATATGTAGATGAAGATTATGGCACATAATTTGGGACATAAAAAATCATGGGTTATTAAAAGCTGCATGACGTCTCACTACACACCTGATCTATATACTAAATGTGGAAAAAGATATATTGGAAAGACCAAGCGTCAACTTTCTGCAGCTTTCAGTCGGAATAGTAAGTCAATACTTACCTGTCAGATGGCTGCTGATGACTGAATTGGGGGCAGACACTGACGTCATGTGACATCACCTGCATCCCATGGGAATGTCAGTTCATGGGGACGCTGGGTGTTCCCCTGCTGCCTCCCTCGCCCTCCTCTGCCCATGCGAACGCCTTGGAGAGTGTGATACTTACCAAAGGCATTTGCACAGGGAGTCTGTAAATGCGCAGATCCACGCATGCGCATTCACAGACCCCCCACCTGAATCAGGCCCTATGTATCTATAAGAAGGTGTATCTTTGACAATCTCTCTCTCTCTCTATATATATATGTTTTTCTTATTACCATGCAATTACTATATATCCTCTAGTTTCTGACACCTAGGAGTCTCTCTGTGCATGTAGAGGGACTAGTTAGTGTTAGCGAGTGGATCACTGAAGAACAGATGGATAACTAATATTTTGCTGCTGTGACCTGTGACCTCATCTTAAACAGCCCAAAAAGGCAATTTTTAAGTACATCAGCAGGGAAAAGCAGGGCTGACCCGTTTTAAGTATAAAAGAGCACTGACCTGGGAATAACGTGCTTGAAGTGCAGTGTAAATGGTGTCTGAAGCAGGGTCTGACCTGGAAAATTCCTGTGGTCAAAATACAGGGTTCGACCTGGGATTCTAGTGTAAAAGTGGTATTAGAGGAGTCTGGGTCTGCTGCCCACTTGTGAAAGGGTGGAATCTATAACACTGATCGCTCCTCCCCCAATGCTGACTTTTTCATTGTGGTCAGCCAAATTTTTTGGGGCGATTTTTTTTCCCAAGGGGGCTTTGCCATACTTTCTGACTTTTGTTTTCTCCTCTCTGGGAGAGGGGCAGGGCAGGGCAGGCATCATCAAGTCCCGCCCATATAGCAGTCAACAGAGCCGGCCCTAGCCTAAATGATGCCCTAGGCAAGATTTTGGCTGGTGCAATGCCACCACTGGGAGAGCTACATCTCACGGGTGAATTTGTTACATGATGGGCAGACAGGGGACTTTCATATGATGGTGAGCGACCACTGAATGATTTCTCCTCCCTGTGACTGCATGCAAGCAGATGTTTAATCGTACATATCCGTTTGCATCATGTCTCAGTGAGGGGGCGTGAGTTTGGTAAGACAGTGTTTTCCTGCTGGACAGGGTTTCCTACCGGAGAGGAGACTGATGTGGACATCATCAAGCCCCGCCCCCAGTACTGAAAATCCCACAACGCAGGGAAGGGGTGGGGCTAAATTGTGTGATTTGCATATTTAGCCCCTCCCCTGAAAACGGCAAATCGTGGGAAATTACTGCTGCTGCTGGGGAGATGCGGAGACTGGAGGGGAGGAGGCGGTTTCAGGAGAGTTGCCTACCTGACCCGATTTTGAGGAGCCCCCCGGCCATTCCGGGAGGGTAGGCAACCCTGCTTTTTATTTTTTTTACGCTCTTGTTCAAATTTAAAACTCACTTTATATTTTATGTCCCTATTTTTTTTAAAAACCACTAGAGTTCTTGTGAGGTCAGAAGGAAGACAGCCAAATACTATACAGCCTGCCAGGATAGTTAATACAATAACCATAGGCAGAAAAGTTTAATCTGGCGTTTTTACAAGTTGTTACCCAAAAGAGACAGACATTATTATTATCATCAGCTTGTGTGTGGCAGCAGGGCTTATCGTGAAAGGCATTACTCTACAGAAATGGCTATCACAATAATTAGATTGGGGAATTGTAGAACAGATGAAAACAGACCCATCCCAAGTTTGTTATTATATTAAAATATGTTACACAAATAGAAATAAAGAAGTGGGGTTCCTTTTAATATTTCTTTTAATGTTGACTAAAGGTGCATTCACAAGGTGCAATATGAGTACGACTATATTGTCAAAATCAATAGAAAACTTAGCACATATAGACTGTGCAGGCGGTTCAATACTGACTGTATTGTATACAGTCTAGCAGGGCCAGACTGGGACCAGAAATCGGCCCTAGCATTTTGAGCACACAGGCCCCCCTGTAGGAGGCGGGACCCTTGCGCGGCAAAGTCGCATGGCGAAAATCGGGCGTGTCATCGCAAAAAGGAGGCGTTACCCATTACACATTATGGAACACACCATAATGTCCATTGCACATTATGGAACACATCGTAATTCCCATTACACATTTAGTGAACACACCGTAATTCCCATCACACATTATGGAACACACCATTATGCACATTACAAAATATGACACAATCCATTATGCCCATGCTGCACTACTTAACTTTAATACATTTAAAAATAGTGACTTATGTTATAAATGACAAGTAAAGAATAATATGATGGAAACAATATCTTGCCAATGCAGCATCCCAGTCACAGGGCACTATCAAGGCCGCCATCAGGGGGGTGTTATGGGGACACTTGTCCCGGGCCCTGCCCCTCTGAAGAGAGGGGAGGCCCCAGGGAAAGTGCCTCACAACACCCGCCGGAGCCGAATTCTGTCCTCTGCGTCAGGAGCTGCCTGGAGTGTCAGTGTGATGGCAGCGGGAAGCTTGCTGCTGGTGATGGAGGAGGGCTGCTGTGCATGAGCAGCAGCAGTCCATTCTCTCATGGGCCTTGTTCAGTATACACGAGAGAGGTGCAGCGAGGGAGGTGCGCAGTAAGTTTAAAATGCCCTCACGCTGACCACCTCCTTGTATGATTTGTAAGTCAAGTGGCAGAGATGAGAGACACCGCCGTCTTAACTGCCTAATACCCCCTCCCCATGGCACACCTAGGCAGACAAAAACCCTACCTGAAAAAGCAATATTTTTACATGTTATATAGCCCAGTTGTGGCCCAAGATTAAGCCCCACCCCTTACATTGGCCCCACCCCCTTTGCTAGTTGTGCAGCTTCAGCCAGGAAGGCAGCCTTGATAATTGTGACTGAGCTACAGGAGTTAGGAAAACTGATACAGGTATGCACTGCTGCTGACTGTGTACATGTTTTATTTATATATAGATATATAGATTAATCGCAATGATCTATAGGTATGTATTGATTTTTACATAGATTAACACTGAAGCTTTTGTGAATATTTTGTGTAACAATAGGTGTGTGGGGCTGTCTATTTTGTCAGTCCCAAAATTTCTGATGGCAGCCCTGGACAATATGCAAGGTGTGCTGGTAGGGTACACTCATGCACATGAATATGTATGTGAGAAGAGCATGGTGCTGTTGGGACCAGCGGCGTCAGCTCCCCTGACGCTCCGTCGGGTCCCGGAGTATGCGTCCCGACTGTTGCTAAGCAGCCGGGACGTCAGCGTACTTCCTGGCCCGAACTTCCGGCTGCGGTCGCCAGGCAACCGCGACGCAGACCGGCTCCTGTCTCCCCGCTGCCGCAGCGGTTGCCTAGGCAACGGAGACGCCAGGCGGCCGCCGGCAGGCGGGAAATACAAACACACATGGGGGGTAATTAATCAGAGGGCGGTCCCCGCTCTAGTTGATTGGCCCAGGCAGATATATATACCTTTTCCTTACCTCAGACCAATGCCGGATATAGTGAGTCTTTCTGGTTTCGCTATTTCGTGTCTGGCTTCCTGTGGGTCGTTGTTCTGCTGCACCGTTTGTTTCCTGTGACACCTGCTGCTGATATCCTGAGAACATATTACCATCTTGAGTGTTCCATATCGAGGAAGGAAGCGGTGGTGCCGTGGTCCATGTGTGTCCCTGTCTGAGACACCCGTCTCATCGTGAGTCCCAGTGGGACGCCCTCTGGGGTCCTCCCATATATATATATATCCTTTCATTCTGGTATATCTATTGGATATTATTATTGTTATTATTGGTACCAGCTTTTAGCATTGTTGCTATTGGGTATTCCATCTAGCCCTATAATCTTTTGTTACTGTATTAGATCACTACGCATTGTTGCGTCCACCTGTACTTCCCTAGTCTGGTTATCAGGGGATTTACCACTGTGTCGCCATCTTCCTGTGTCGACCTTTCACAGGGGCTCTGAGCTTCCCCGCCATTACTGGTGCTAGCTAGTTTTCCCCTTGTCCTCTCCTGACCTCGGCGGTAGTGTTGTCCATTCCTAAGACCTGCCTGTAGCGGAGTGGGGCGGACCTAATTCGCCCTTCAGCAGAGACGGGCCCAGGTGAAGCCTAGCCTTGCACACTACCGTCGATTTCAGCTCGAGGCAACGGAGTTAGGGTTGGCGAGGATACCCTCAGATCCTAACAGGTGCACAAGAACAGCATGACAGCGCCACTGGTTGCCATAGCAACGGTGACACAATGCTTATATCCTCAATGTGGCATCGGAGTGGCAACATAGCTTTGTCACTTGGTCTCTGGGAAACTCAGAACAAGTGCACTGAGCCGCGCCACTGCCTCCTGCAGTCCTGGCTAGATGTCGCACTGACCGCGCATGCGCCTGCTGGTCATGAGGCCGGGCCCTGTCTATCCATACCACGTCCTGCGTTGTGACGTCCGGCCGGCCGACCACAGTCTTGCATCGTGACGTGGCCGGCCCCTCAGCTGCCCCCACACATGCTGCTCAGACTGGATGGTGCGGATCAGATGTGCGGCGGTCGTGTCATGAAGTAAATATGCAAATGACATGGCCGCCCGGCGCAGTGCAGAAAATCGTCCCACAAGGCCATCGGCCCTTCTGCCATTTGCCAGAAGTGCCAGATGACCAGTCCGGCCCTGCAGTCTAGTGTCCAATTATAGTTAAAATCTTACATAGCCAAAATCTTAAGTAGTCAAAGTCACACAGTATGTACAGTATAGTCAATGTGGTTCATTTCTGGGCTCTGGGGAGTTCAAAGTAAATTCAAAAACTCACCGTGTGCATGCACCTTAATTCAGCAAATGTTAGTACAATTTTAAATGAAGGAAAAGTAGGACACACTTTCACCCTCCTAAGGGCTTTTTCAAAGGCTTTTTCGACTCTTTGAAAAAGCCCTAAGGGGGGGGCGAAACGCGTTAGTGGATTACCCAGTTGCCAGAGGATCGACTGAATATTTTATAATCTGGTCACTAGCCGATTTCCAGCTTTCTATACCACTCCATGCAATTTCCATCTGAGTGTGGTACTCCATTCTGGCAGGATCCATCCCAGACCACTTGGTCACACCATCATTGCTGACTAGACTGATGGCGGAAGACAGGTGTCTCAATCAGCGTGCGTGGGTGAGAGACATGCTACCTGTTTGGAAGACCTGCACACCTCGGGAAACCGTCTGTCCGGTCTGCTAGTGTCTGGCTCCCCGTCACATGTGACATCTCACGGGTTGAGCTGACACTTTTACATCTAAGCAACGGATAGAGCTGACACTTCAACATCTCAGCACCGGCATCCCATTTGGTCATTTACAGCAAACTGACTCCCCACTACAAACACTTGAATGTGGGTTGAAGTCAGCACATAAACCGCCTCTGGACCAGAGACACACTGTTCTGCGGGTGAGAGACGCATTGGCGGTGAGATATACAATTCACTCCTACTTGAAATTCATATACATTTCTAGGATACCCTGCCGTGAACCTCCCTACGGGCATTGCTATAAAATTGGGGAACGGAGTACCTTTGAACCTTTAACTAACTATACTACCAAAGCCACTTAAATTATTACCGGACCCCACTAATAAGCTGGAATACGGACTATATACAGATTAGTTCCTATATCTTTGAAAATTATATTTACTTGATGTTCTTATGAAATTGTCTTAGGACAAATTACTTTTAAAATGTATGCTCATTATTAATGATCTACTGTATATTTGTATTTTTCTTTTAGGTGGCCACCTTTTTAGTGGACTAGGGATAAGGGATATTGGTGTGTATATACACTAGCACACCACGGGATCTGCTGCCTCTACTGATAGAATAATAACATATTGCTAAACTTTTTATATGTACACGTAAATATTCTTATTTTTTTATACATAATTTTTTTTATTATTTTCTATAAGCGCCCATTGCTGCCATTATTTTATAGTGCCTGTTGCTTTGTCCATTTTAGCAGGCTTACATATATATATATATATATATATATAAAGTCACTTAGAATCAGGGCACTCACCAAGCAGCTATAAGGCAATGCTTCTTTTTATTATTCCATAATGCACAACAACTATGCCGACGTTTCGGACCCAACGGGGCCCTTAATCATGGCGTCCTGGATCTCACAGAGAAAGCAACTGATCTCATGCTGCATGCTGCTCACTTTTATCTGGTCTTAACTACACCAATTAACCCCACATGTGGGGACCGGAAATTAACCATGACATATACGTATATTATCACTGTGGATGCACCTGCACATCTCCCACATACTCCTCACTAAATAGGACTGTCATACATAAGTCAACTAATAGGGTAAAGCAATGTATAATACCGTATAAAACTCACCAAATCTGAAACAGCCGGTTCACACTCATATGGAACGCACGCCGCCATTGTAGGCGGTCCCTCGTGCGTGTCACCTCCTAAACCAATCAACAAGTCGCCATACCCTGACGCGTGCCCCTTCCGGGTAACGCGTCACCAAGAGTGTGTGATCTGTCGGGAGACATATGGAACGCACGCCGCCATTATAGGCGGTCCCCTGTGCGTATCAGAACATCCGCCAATCCACATGGCGTACGCCCCCTCATCATTGACGCGTCAACACGTTTCCAACTACTAGCGTCTATATTCCTGCTCTATGTCACGCCTCTATATGTTGCTAAGTGACGCGCACCTGTAGTTAGGCGCGTCATCATTGTAAACAATCCCAGCGCTCATACATCTGTAGTGGTGCGCTGTACTCGTACATGGGCTTACTATTACCCGCTTAACTGCAAATTTAAATATAGCAACATGATGCCATACATCCTCAGAGGGTGCATAACCTAAATCTTAAACTAGAGTGGTTAGGAGGTCAGTGTTAGATGTGGTATTTTAGATGAGTGCAATTAGTTGGCAGCATACAGCAGGATTTCAGTTTCTAGACAAACAACATTTCTGTGATATATATATCACAGAAAAAGTACCCCAACCGCGCCCAAGAATATAATAGGAGCAGCAACTCTAATGGACCCCTGTTAGCCGGGTCCAGATAGGCAAATAGAAATACAAATGTGGTTTAGAGTGCGCTAAAGAAAACTCAACAGTTTCAAATTGAACATTTATTACATAGTCTTCACAAAGACTTCAAGCTTTAAATGTACGGCAGGTCTGTTACTGATACAGATGGTGTAGTAGGCCCAACGCGTTTCGTCAACGAATTGACTTCATCAGGGGCTTAGCGGACAATAAGTCAGCAAGACGTATAAACACTTTTGTAGGTTATAGGATTTCATACAGTATCCAACACTTAAGGGAGTATATCTCTAATGGACCAAAATTGGTAGTGGACGTATATAGTTGCCAAATGTGAGCAGCTAATACGGCAGTGAGGTCTGAGACCAATATCGGCTGTTCACACAGTGGTCTGGTATATCTCAATAATGAGCCATAAGTGGCAGTGGACGTATAAGGTCGCCAAATGTGGGCAAATAGTACAATAGTGCGGTCTGAGACCAATAACGGCTGTTCATACAGTGGACTGATAGGGTTCCTAAGTCACTTCAGACCAATTGGAGTGAAACCGGAAGTGTACAGCCTGGGATACAACAACAGAACATTAGCTGCTCATATTTGGCAACTATATACGTCCACTACCAATTTTGGTCCATTAGAGATATACTCCCTTAAGTGTTGGATACTGTATGAAATCCTATAACCTACAAAAGTGTTTATACGTCTTGCTGACTTATTGTCCGCTAATCCCCTGATGAAGTCAATTCGTTGACGAAACGCGTTGGGCCTACTACACCATCTGTACCAGTAACAGACCTGCCGTACTTTTAAAGCTTGAAGTCTTTGTGAAGACTATGTAATAAATGTTCAATTTTAAACTGTTGAGTTTTCTTTAGCGCACTCTAAACCACATTTGTATATATATATATCTATATGTATATATATATATATAGATATATATATATATATCATGATTGCTTACCTGACCCTCTCCATGAGGGAGAAAATGCTCTGTTCCTGGATTTCCCTGGTAATTTATGATTGCCTTCACCTGTGTGGAGCCAGGTAATTGATAAGAAAGGTGTTTCACCACAGGTGATGGCAATCATACATTACCAGGGAAGTCCAGGACCAGAACATTTTCTCCCTGAAGGAGACAGTCAGATAGGCAGCCCTGATTTAGCTGAAACTGAACTTGTAATCCTTATGTGTTAGCTGCACCTGGAGCTTATGCTCAAAGCGGCTCTCTAAAGCAGGTTTTCCACGAGTAATTAGACTTTCTGGCAGCATGCCTGCTCTCTGCAATACAGTCACAACAGCATCCAGCTAATTGAGTCACTTGTGACGCATCGTTCAGCTGAAGCCACAGCACTTCTGCAGCATTCAATTCAGTACAAGCAGCCTGCACAGGAACAGCAATAGGATGATTTATTATTATAGCATTTTAGTGTAAAATTACACAGAACCGTGCCATCCTAGCAAATTGTTTACATAATTGAACTAACTTAAATAAAAGCTACAACCGAGGCACCCAATTCTATAGTACACTACTAGTAGTGCCTACTGTATACATGTGCTTGTCTCCATCACTAATGAAATAATACTGCCCCATTTAATATATCTTGGTATTTGGTATTTGTGCTGCGCTCCGCTCCCGCCTCCTCCTCCTCCAGCGCTGCGGCCACCGCTCTCCTCTCTCCCCGTCAGTCCCCGTTGTGCTGCCGCCGATGTTGCTGCTGCTGCTGCTGCCGGGCTTCTGCTCTCTCCATTTAATATATCAGAAAATTACTGGATCAGGTATTTCTTTTATAAATACCGGTAATATTGGCCCCTAATATATATTTTTTTTAATATATTGATCAATTGTAAATCCTGGTTGCCTACCTGACCCTCTCCTTCAGGAGGAAAATGCTCTGTTCCTGGTCTTCCCTGGTAATGTAGGATTGCCATCACCTGTGGTGAAACACCTTTCTTATCAATTACCTAGCTCCCCACAGGTGCTGGCAATCATACATTACCAGGGAAGTCCAGGAACCGAGCATTTTCTCCCTGAAGGAGAGGGTCAGGTAGGCGACCATGGTGTAAATTATTTTATTTATCTTTATTCATTACCCTGCCCCAATGATAGATTCATTAAACCAGCAGTTCTCAAACTGTGGGTCCCGACCTGCTCAGCATGGGGTCACCACTCCATGTTGTTGACCATCAGGCTGATGCAACGAGGAGGTGGCGGAAAACTCTTGCAACGGGGCGCATGAGCGTTTCGTGCACGCGCCTCCTTCCGGCTGATGGCGGGGGCTGGCGATTCTATCGCCAGCCCCCAGCTGAATGATTGGGGCTCCATTTGTAGGTGCATTCTCTCCCTTTCTATGCTATATATTGAATAAGAGGTATTTGCTTACGTTAGGGGGTGTGATAGATAGAGCTGATTCATGTCCACCTTATAAATTAGGTTCATTTATATAATAAGTACATTTTGTCCTAAGCAATAGTTATATCATAATTACAAAAATATACCTAATGTGTAAAAAACAACTGTAAAGTGATTTAAGGAAAAAAGTGTTTGTTGTAAGGCTGTACCATTAGTCACCAGACAGATTCTTATCTGAAAATAAATAAGAACATCTGATTAAAGGAGACAAATGCAATAAAGTAAAGTGATGTAGCCAGTGATTTAGCTTGTGATAAGTTAAATGCATAGTAATATAAGAAGACTGTAACTATGGGCATGATTCAGACCTGCTCCCTCGGCTGCAAGTATTCGGAGCCCAGTGAGCAGGTAGCCGCTGCCCCGCTGATCTTGGGGAACTTGGACCTTACCTGGCAGTTTTATAACATCTTCCCAGGACACCTGATTAACTTGAACTCTTTGGCTTTTGTCTACTTGACATTGCAGAACTAGTGATCCAGTGAGAATCCAGTTCTATAATATATTTTATTTGTTTTTATGGGTATGTAAAATAAATGGTGTTAAAGTATCTGGAGTGTTTATCTGTTCTTATATTCACTGGAAGAGTTGGTGTTTGTAATTGGAGGTGGAACCCACACTGGCCAAGCTGATCTAGGACAGAATTCTGCCATTGTTCTCTTCATCTTATACAAATTTGTCTACTCGTATTGGTAGATCACCACTTCCGGTATGCGCTTCTACATTATTGCCTATGTGAATTTGAATATTTGGATATTACGGACTACACTGAACGCAGGGGTACATTTTCTAAGATGGTCGTTCTATTGAAGACGGGATGTTATTGTCTAGACGGTGCTAAATAAATAGGAAGTTGAATCTGATTCGTTGCTATGGGCAACATCCCATCTTTATTTAATTATTTCTTTATTGAGATTCTTATATAGTGCAGCATATTCTGTTGCACTTTACAAAAGGAGACAGTGATACAACAAACAGGGTATTTACAGACAGTCAAAAGGTAGGAGGGCCCCGCTCACAAGCTTACAATCTATAGGGAAATAGGCATTGATACATAAGGATAGATAATGTATTCTTTATTGCATCGATTCCACTAGAATGCAAGGTTCTGTGACTGGTTCTGGGATTTGATAAGCTTGCCTGAAGAGATGAATTTTCAGGGAACGCTTATAGGTTTGGAGACTGGAGGAGAGTCTTATTGTGCTTGGGAGGGCATCCACAGAGTGGGTGCAGCCCAAATAAAGTCATGCAATCGGGAATGGGAGCGAGTAATGAGTGTGGATGAGAGACGCAGATCTTGGGAGGAGCATAGAGGTCGGATTGGAAGATATTTTGAGATAAGAGAAGATATGTATATTGGTGTAGTTTGGTTTATGGCTTTGTGTGTAAGTAAAATTATTATTTTTACGGTAGAATACAGGTAACCAATGAAGTGACTGACAGAGTAGCTTTGCAGATGATGAACGTCTGGCTAGGAAGATTAGCCTCACAGCTGCATTCATGATGGACAGTAGTGGTGAGAGTCTGTATTGGGGAAGGCCAATAAGAAGACTATTGCAATAATCAATGCGTGAGATGATGAGAGCATGGATTAGAGTTTTTGCAGTGTCTTGTGTAAGGTAAGGGTGAATTTTGAATATGTTTTTTAGGTGTATGTGGCATGATTTTGAGATAGATTGTATGTGGGGAACAAAAGAAAGTTCAGAGTCAAGGATAACACCTAGGCAGCGAGCTTGAGAGGTAGAAGTGATTGTCATATTCTCAACAGCAATGGAGATATCAGGTTGGTAACTACTAATTATTGGAGGAAATATAATCAATTCTGGGTACTTATGTAATATCTGGGCTCACGTTTTTCTTATGAGACCGGGTCCCCTCGCGGGGCTCTCTGCGCTTGCAACGCTTCGGGCTTGGTGGCTCGCTACGCTCGCCACACTATATAAAACCAACTCCATGCGTAGTTGGATAGTAGGGGTATGAAAAAATGGGGTGCATTTAACATGGGAGCCCAGATAATACATAAGTACCCAATTCTGTTTTTGAAATATTAAGTTTGAGGTGGCGAGATGACATCCAGGATGAAACAGCAGAAAAGCATTCAGAGACACGGCTCAATACAGATGGGGACAAGTCCGGGGAGGATAGGTAGAGCTGAGTATCATCCGCATACAGATGATACTGAAATCCAAAAGAGCTGTTTAGTTGGCCAAGAGATGAGGTATACATTGAAAAAAGCATAGGACCTAAAACTGAACCCTGAGGTACTTCAACTGAAAGAGGTAGCGAAGAGGAGGTAGAATCAGAGAAATGAACACTAAAGGAGCGGTTAGATAGTTAGGATGAGAACCAAGAGAGGGCTGTGTCTTGTAGTGTTTGTATGAGAGGTGTGTGGTCAACAGTGTCAAAACCAGCAGAGAGATCTAGAAGAATTAGTAGTGAATAGTGTCCTTTAGATTTAGTAGTGACCAGAACATTCACAACTTTAGTCAGTGCTGTCTCTGTGGAGTGTTGGGCACGAAAGCCTGACTGACGCGGGTCCAGTAAGTTGTGCGAGTTAAGAAAGTGTGTGAGGCAAGTGTAGGCAAGTCTTTCAAGTAAAGACACACATTTTTTCAACAGAGGACACACACCCACTCACAAAACCAATCACGGAAGAGGAAATACTAAATATAATCAAAAATCTAAAATTAAACAAATCACCTGGCCCCGACGGATTAACAAATGAATATTATAAGTTGTTAGCCCCCAAAATAGTAAGTTCATTAGCAATTATGTATAACTCTTTTTTAAAAGGTACCCCCCTACCCCAATACTTTAATGCAGCCATCATAAAAATCCTACTAAAACCAGGAAGAGACCCAACACAACCTGCCTCTTACAGGCCAATTTCTCTGTTAAACACAGACTACAAAATATATACCAAAATTCTAGCAGACCGTTTAAAATTGTTACTTCCAGCTATAATTCATGTAGACCAAACGGGATTCATTTGGGGCAGGCACTCAACAGTTAATGTGAGAAAGGTACTGACTGCAATGCAGTGGGTACAAACTAATAAAACAACTGACCCGCAGGCCTTGCTCTCATTAGACGCTGAAAAAGCGTTCGATTTAGTGACCTGGGACCATCTCTACAAAACATTAAACTATTTTGGAATACCCATGGAGTATGTTTCAGCTATCAAAGCATTGTACTGCGATGCATCATCCCAAATATTAGCTAATAGCTACCTTTCCCCGAATTTTCCAATACGGAGGGGCACCCGACAGGGATGTCCCCTCTCCCCACTGCTTTTTGCAATGTCTATTGAACCGCTAGCTATCAAATTAAGGGCAGCAACGGATTATAAAGGGATATCAATACGGCATACAGAACTAAAATTAAGTTTATTTGCAGACGACCTATTGTTGTTTTTTTCTGACCCAAGTAAGTCCATCCCAGAGATAATGCAAATAATAGACACGTACAGCAGGTTCACAGGATTTAAGGTAAATTACGACAAATCACAATTACTCCCATTAAATGGCCAAATAACAACATTTATGACTGACCCTATATTCGAAAAATTTAAGATCTGTCAAACCTCACTAAGTTACTTAGGAGTCCAGATCCCGTTTCACCATAACGCACTGTATAAGATAAACATACACCCCATCCTTAACAAAATGTCGAACCTGCTTGATAATTGGCAATCATTACCTTTATCCTTATTAGGCAGGATCACAGTAGTAAAAAGTATAGTATTCCCAAAACTATCTTACATACTTCAGATGTTACCGTTGAAGCTAAGTAGGAAAGACATGCTAAAATGCCATTCAATGTTTAGAAAATTTATATGGTCAGGGAAGAGACCTAGAATCTCTCTCCCAAGATTATGTTTGCCTAAGGCAGAAGGAGGATTCGGGCTTCCTAATATACAATATTTTTCCCAGGCTGCGCATTTCAGGTATATAACAGACTGGCTTACTGGCAGGTCAGTGTATACCAACCGTATACTCGAGGAAAGCATATTCTCTCCTTTTTCCCCAGCAGCTCTACTCCATGCTCCGAAATCAGCCATCCCGTCACACATATTTGAATCAATCCTCTTTAAAAACACGTATTTATCTTGGTTAGTTATAAACAAGAGACTAGGAAGAAGATATGATAGCTCCCCTTTCACTACATTCTGGGGAAACCCCTGTTTCAAACCAGGACTAGAAAATGCTAACTTTGTGAGTTGGAAATTAAAAGGCATATCGGCAGTGAAAGATGTGTTTGACCCAGGTGGAGCCGTAATGGTGTTCTCGGCGCTGAAAGAGAAATATGATATCACAGATAAAAGTTTTTATATGTATTTACAAATGAGACATTTCGCTCAGTCAATTCCAAAAGCTTGGGATAGTGAAGACCACCCAGATCCGGTTCTTGCGCTGTTATCCGCACATAATGTCATGGGGTATAGAATTAGATTTATGTATAATAATCTGGTATTGAGTGAGGTAGAGAAGCTGAGAACCCCTTTGGAGACGTCTTGGAAAAAAGAGGTCCCCACAGCTCCTGAGCTCAAAGATGCACTCAAAAATAATACTAATACTCTAAGGTATCTAAGGGCCTCCTCTCTGCAGGAAATTCACCTGAAATTTTTAAATCGTGCCTATATATCTCAAAAACAAAGGAGCCACTTCGTGGTAGATGATCTTGGTTTATGTCCAAAATGTGGCATGTTGGGCGCGACTTTTATACATAATTTTTGGGAGTGCAGGAAGGTGAGAACCTTCTGGCACAAATTGATTGCATATATAAATAAGATATTTAATGTGAAAGTTACGGCTCAACTAACCCCATGCTTATTTCTATATTTTAAGGATTGGGACCTGGGTAGAAATAAGAGAGGTATAATACCTGCATTATCAGTGTTACTTACATTGGCTAAGAAACTAATACTCAAGTACTGGATAATGAAACAGACCCCATCCATAACAGAATATAAGCGAATGTTACTGGACATCATATTATATGAAAGACAGGCGGCGTTACAAAACATAGAACAGGGTGTGTTTCAGTTCTACAAGAAGTGGGAAACTGTGATATTAAGCTATGAAGCAGAAACCCAGGCATATATACAAAAACTATTCGAGAATACCACATGGTTCCTTCAGCGACAGTTAGCAGGATGATCAAGCTAATGTTGTTTGGCAAGGCGGAAATGATAGGGTTTAGAATTACTAAGGTGTATATGCGAAATCTGGACGAAGCAACCAGATCCACCCCCCCCCCCCCCCACTGTCTGTCCTCCCAGTGACCCCCAATCTCACCTTAATACTTTCCCCCTCACCCTCAGTTAGTTATACTTTGATTTTAATTTAAATAATTAATGTGTTTTATATAATGTGTAGAAGCATGAAGACATAATGACTGGTACAATACCACACAGGATCCATATAAAAAAATATAAAAGGAGAAAAAACAGTCAAGAGAATTGTTTTACAGGAGAATTAAGTTTTTATTATGTTTAGAGACAAAGTGAAAAAAAAAAAATTATATAATATGTACGGACTCAAGTTGATCTCCTTTCACTGTAACGAGAGATGAGGTTCTCTGGTAGAACCAAAAAGTGCAATTGAAAGTTAATGTTGTGTGTAACACAGTTTATTTTTGTATCATACAAGCAAACTGTAAAAGATAAAATGTCTTTATGTAAAGCCAACTGTATGAAAAACTTTGAAAATACAATAAAAAGTATTTAAAAAAAAAAAAAAAAAAGACACACATTTTTACAAGAAAAGTAAGTATAATGTAACACCTACATTATACTTACTGTTCTTGTAAAAATGTGTGTCTTTGCTTAAGTAGTAGGTAGCACCTCCTCATTGGGAAAAAATCAAGGGAAATTTCCCCATAAAATATTTATATTAGAGGAGATAGGACTGTCTCACGAACACAAAAGACTGGTGCGGGAATCATTTTTGTTTTTGTATGTCTTTCAAGTAGTTTGGAGGTGCATGGAATTTGAGAGATGGGGCGGTAGTTTGAGAGAGAGCTTGAGTCAGAATTCTTTTTTTTTCAGAATCGGAGTAATAACTGTGTTTGAACAATGAAGGAAAGACACCAGTAGAGAAAGAGAGGTTACAGATTTTAGTTAAGATTGGGATGAGCACAGGAGATAGAGCTTTACTTATTTGTGAGGGTATAGGGTCAAGAGGAGAGGTAGTAGAGTGGGAGGAAGAGAAAAGTGCAGATACTTCATCTTCATTCGTGGGATCAAATGAAGTAAATGCGTCAGAGGGCTCAGGTATGGAATTGAGCAAATCACCAACTGAGTTCAATAGAACTCTCATCTTAAGCTGTGTACACACGGGGGAGATATATTGCTCAGCAATATACTGCTAAGCAATATATTACTCAGTGCTCCTTTTCATCAGGGACCAGAGATGGTCGCTGATTAAAGGGAACCTCTTTCGGGGGAACCGCAGAGGGAATCAGCTGGTCACAGGAGTAAGCTCCTGCGACCAACGATCATAAGGGGGCTAAAAATGCTGATTTATTGCCGGTGCACACTCCAGCGCACCTTTAGTACATTTACCCCTCAGTGGCCCTTATTCTGGTTGGTGCGGCCGGAGCCGCACACGGTGCTCCGGCCGCACAAACCAATCCCCGCCCACGAGACGGATCGCCACGGCCGTCCGTACACGGACGGCTGGCGATCCGCATAAAAATGGTGGGGCGTACGCCTCCACCATGGTGGGAGCTGCCCCCTGCATTCGATGGTCGTCGACCATCGAAGGCAGGGCCGCACGCCACAGCAGCTCCCGCAAGCTGAGACCACACGGACAATCGTCCGTGTGATAGCTTGTATGGGGGCTGAGAGCTGACATCCGGCGACGTCAGCTTTCCGCCCCCATCAGTGGCGTCATACCCTGATTAGCATGCATACGCCCCGCGTTTGCATGGGAACGCCCATGAAACGCGGGGCGTATACATAGGGAAATGAGGGTATGAAGCCCCTCACGCCCCTATACGCCCCCTTTGCGGCGGACGAAATACGTCTGCGGCGAATGGGGCTGCACATGCGCAGATTGACCTCTGCGCATGTGCAGACTAAAAACATCGGCGGTACGGCCGCACGCGGGCCGTACCGTCCGATTCAGAATAAGGGCCAGTGTCTTGATGGCAGAGGGATCTGAAGATCATGTAGGTTCTTGCAAGCAATTTCACGAATACTAATAATGTTTTAAGGTTGCCCCATCAGGCACCTTAAAAGGAAAAGGAATGAGCTAATTAGTAAAATCTGTGGAAAGTAGTGTTTACTCCTGTGTGTATAACTGGTCCATAAAGCATAATGAATAGGCCCACATATGTTGAGTTGTTAAGTTAATGTATAATGCGTACATCATGAATGTTTATTTTAAACAAATCAGTCAATAATACACAGAAGAACACTGGGCACTCACATCAATCACACATATTTCTGCTTAAGACTTTTTAATTCAGTTTAATGGGACCTGGCTACAGTACACCCGCTCGCAGCATGCTGCAACGCATTCACATTGCAATCCCACTACAACATGCTACTGAAAGCAACAAGGCTGTAGTAGAGGGACACATCTGTTATAGAAGCAGGACCACATACAGGAAACACACTCTTGCTCCATGCTGTATGTATAAGTTATTGGCCCAATGGTGTGAGCTGCATTTCCCGTTGATCGGCTACCCACATGACACTGCTTTTTGGCAAACTACATGCTGGGGCCCGTGCTGCAGCATTAGGAGGGGGCATGGTCAGTTTGACTGTTAGTGGAGGGGGGCTTATAACGAGTGCTTCAACACCCATTACATTTTGACAGCTATATAGTAGAATAATATCTTGGTTGTTTCATTAAATATATTTACATTACAAAAATGTGTCCAATTTTATGCACACTAACAGATATAAAACTTCTGCATGTTAGTGGTTTATTTTTAAAAGTATTAATAACACTAGCCAAAAAAAAAAACTTTTTATTTACTTCTTTTACAAAAATGGTATTTTTTTTACTAAATTTGGGTCAGGAAAACCGAATATGACCTTAGAATTTGTTTATTAGCTCTAGTTTTTTAGATACAGTACTTGTGATACATGTACCTCTGTAGTAAAAACCAATATTATATTAATATGATATCTGTATAGAAGTAGCAATTGTTTTAATTCAATCTATGTACAGGCAAATTAGCAGAAAATAAGATAACAAGCCTTGCTGTTTCGTATGACGCCCTATTTATGAGTGCGCCTTCGTTTTGCTTGTTGTTTGTACTCTTGTCCTGGAGCATCTATTGTCACCGTCCAACAGTAGTCTGCAAGCATGGAAACGTCCCATTTACCCTGATACTGTATCTTCGTTCCATGAAATATCTTGGCGGAAACTCTCACCATGCTCATCACTTACTGCACCACATTTTGGAGGAAAGAATGAATTTTGAGTGACATATATGAGTAACATATATATTGAGTAACAAAATATGGCTGACAATAACTCAGGATACCTGTACTAAGGATGGCCAACCTAAAATTTATTTAAATAAAAAAAATCCCTAGTATTTTTCAAAAATCTCTCAAATTCACTAGAATTTAATGAAATATGGTTATATCTCAGAACATAGAGCTAACGCAGCATTTTAAATGCCTTATTCGTATTTCTCATGCTGGAATAAACTAGAAATGATTATTTTTGTTTCGGAAGCATTTTCACCGTTGGCTAGTATTATAGGACGCCCCGAGTATGAAACAATACAGAGCAAGAATGGATCCATGTAATGGGTGAGGTCAACAGGGTCATTATGTTGACACAAGCAATAGCTCGACATGGGGAAGCTCGACAGTCAAAAGGTCGACATGGGGTTTTTCACTTTCTTCTAAGCGGCATGTGCCGACAGGCGGTATTTCATGCCCTACCATCCACTACAGTATGGCGGGAGAATAAAATAGTGTGCTGAGCGTAGCGAGGCACCATGCTCAAAGCACGGCAAGCTCAGCAAGCCATGCGTGGGGACGCGGCGCTACGTTTCAGCGTACATGTCGACTGTGTCGACATTTGGGTAAAAAAGTGAGAAAAAACCCGTCGACCTTTTGAATGTCGACCTTCCCCATGTCGCCCTAATGACCCTGTCAACCTAACCCATGTTCACCTTCAGTCACGTCGACCTTCCTGCATGTCGACCTTCAGTCATGTAGACCTTCATGCATGTCGACCTAATGGTGTCGACCTAATGCTTGTCAACCTAGTTGGTGTCTATCCAATGATTCATACCCCTGAAAAGTTGGCTGCGCCGCAATTTATTGGGGAATATTGTTTTGCCTGACTCAGGCAAGCGAAGCAAAATCCCCCAAAACATTCCAGTTTTCCAGGGAAACCTGGGCTACAGTGGGCAAAAACACCCAGTTTTAACAGGTTTTCGCACTCAATGTATTATCGAGGATAAAAGGATATCCCTGATAGTGAAAAGACATACAAATGCATCAATAACATGGGTTAGGTCAATAGGGTTATTAGGTCGACCACTGAAGGTCAACATGGGGAAGTTCAACAGTCCAAATGTCGACATGGGTTTTTTCACTTTTTTTCGAATGTTGTGGGGTATGTGTATCATGTATCGTATGCGATCCTGCTGCCCGGCAGCCTGGCCTCTCCCCAGTGAGGTATTGCATGCAAGAGAGACATGTGATACCTCACACAAATGTAGTGTAATGCAGCCTAACCGTTACCTCATGACAGCCCAACGCTCCCGCCCACAGCCCAACCCTAACCCTCTCAGCCTAACCCTAAATCAACATTCTGACAATGTCAACAACTCACCTGTCAACATTCTGATATGGTTGACACATTGCATGTTGTCATTTTAACACTGTTGACATTGTAATATCGGCATCATGAATGTTGACCTTTTGACTACAATTGACGACAATTAAGAGGTTTGCAACAAAACTGATGCGGTGACTAAGGCCGAGATGTACTAAGCCATGGAGAGTGATATACCACCAACCAATCAGCTCATACCTGTCATTTTTCAAACAGCCTGCATCATTGCAGTTACAAGCTGATTGACTGGTTTATCACTCTCCATGTTACCACTTTTCAAGCGTAGTACATCTGGCTTCATATCATTGACATAACTGACAATCCCAAATTCTCTAGGCAGATATCTTGTAACCAGTGCTGCAAGTTAGGAGGTACGGGGTGGTACGGCGTACCACTAAAACATAGGGTGCCAGTACCCCGTACCGTCATAACAAATTACCCCCCGAATCGTACTGCACATATGTAAGTGGCGGGGGACGTGGCCTGTACAGGTCCGCCGCCCCCCGCCACAGCAGATTCCCTATGGAGGGCAGGGAGCGCATCGCGCGTCTCTCCTTCCTCTTCCTCACCCTCACCTCCCTCAGCAGCAGCGGCGGCTGGAGGGGGAGAGACCAGGCAGCAGGACTACTTGAGCCGCCCAGGCCAGCCAGCACTGCACGGTGAGTTGTGCTGTGCTGCCGCTGGCACTGTGGGGGGCATATCTGGCACTGTGGGTGGTACATCTGGCACTGTGGGTGCATACCTAGCACTGTGGGGGGCATATCTGGCACTGTGGGGGGCATATCTGGCACTGTGGGGGCATGTGTGGCACTGGGGGGCATATGTCTGGCACTGTGGGGGCATATCTGGTGCTGTCTGGCACTGTGGGGGCATATGGCTGGCACTGGAGGCATATGTGTGGCACTGTGCAGGCATATCTGGCACTGTGTGGGCATATCTGGCACTGTGGGGGCATACCTGGCACTGGGGGCATATCTGGCACTGTTTGGACATGTGTGGCACTGGGGGGCATATGTCTGGCACTGTGGAGACATATCTGGTACTGTCTGGCACTGTGCGGGCATATGTTTGGGACTGGGGGCATATATGTGGCACTGTGGGGGCATATCTGGCACTGTGGGGGGCATACCTGGCACTGGGGGCATATCTGGCACTGTGTGGGCATGTGTGGAACTGGGGGGCATATGTCTGGCACTGTGGGGCATATCTGGTACTGGATGGCACTGGGGGCATATGTGTGGCACTGTGTGGGCATATCTGGCACTGGGGGCATAACTGGCACTGTGGGGGCATGTCTGGCACTGTGGGGGCATATGTGTGGCACTGGGGGGAATATGTCTGGCACTGTGGGGAGATATCTGGTACTGTCTGGCACTGTGGCAGCATATGTCTGGCACTGGGGGCATATGTGTGGCACTGTGTGGGGCATATCTGGCACTGTGGGGGCATATCTGGCACTGTGGGGGCATGTCTGGCACTGTGGGGGCATATGTGTGGCACTGGGGGCAATGTGTGGCACTGTGGGGGTAAATGATATCTGGCACTATGGGGGCATATATGTGCACAAGCCCAAACAAAAATGTTTTGTCATGTAGCCACTCCCCCTCATGTCATATGACAACACCTCAGACCACACCCATTTTCAGCACGTGGCACAGTACCACTAAGACATTTTTCCTACTTGCACCACTGCTTGTAACCTAGTTTTTTTAGTGTCACCACTAATGTTATGCTGACTTGTGCACTACTGACATGACCCCAGCGTTGTCTATATGCAGAGTAGAAATAGCATCAGATGAATTATTAAACAGGGCTGTGGTCGCATCAGCTTGCATTGGTACTGTTGCAGTTGTTTTTAGTTTGCTACTGCAGAAGGTTCGACCCTGATTTTTGTTATTTATAGAACATCATTTGTAGGAGCTTCTGCTTTTTCTAATTTATATATATATATATATATATATATATATATATTTCTTTGCTGAAGCCAAATTCTGCTGCCTTATCAGTTTGTTGCATTGTGTACAAGCATAAATTGCAGATAAGAGTGAATATTCTCCAGCACAGATGCTGCTGTTACCATGGAGAGGTGGGAGCCAATAAGCTGCCAGAGCTCGGGACTGTACTATGATGCTGAGACAAGATGGTGAATTCTACCTCTGCCTCTCATTCATTCCTTGCAGCTGAACCAACATACGCACACAGGATCTAGAGCATCTTGTCAATGAAAGCAGCTCCATAAGACCAAAAGCAAGCCCCTCTTTCCTTAATCCTTTGATGTTTTTTTATTTTACCTCGCTTGTTTGTGAATGATCACATTGCCTCTTTTGAGTTATTTTTGCTTTCCATAACAAGTCCCCATAGAGGGTTGATAGCAGGCAGCCCTTGAAGATGGTTACATCACTGGCTGACTGGTGTATATCTCTCCACTGAGGATAAGGCTGAATGAGCAGACAGGGGCTGTAGATCTCTGCACTCTTATTTGCCTTAAGAGCTCGTATCTTTATAACTATCTCGTCTAAAGCTGACCGCCCTGACAACAGAGAACATGGCCTGCAGAAGATGTTATTTGTAAGTATTGCTGTGTTTTGTATCACTGCCTCCATTAAATAGATGCAGGTAGCAGATCTAAATTCATTCATATATTACGTGGTAAACAAACGGGCATAGTAATACCATTTCTGTCGCTGGACAAACAAATCCCCTACAGTAGCTGTGCATCCCAATTGTGGGAATATACAGCGTTTATGGCTACAGGATAGGGAGACAGATAGAAAGTGTTTACATGAGAGCATTTTGGGCTTGGTGTGTTAGTACAGAAGGAGAAAATGCTTTGTCATAATAAGCTAACCTATGGGTATTTCCAATCTATCTACAGTGCTATACGTTGAACTGTGAGAACGCAGTAATGTCTTGAGAGCGCATTATATGATTGTTTTATTGTAACTAATAACAAGATTTGTTTATTCATAGTCAGTCATTTAAAGAAAATGTTGATTAGACCGTTTCTTTCTAAACATTCCTAATAAGTGTGAGCTTCTTGTTCCAGGTTCATCAACTGCATACATTGATGTTATTCATATTTATTTTCGGTGATTATAACATGCACAGTACATTTATTTTAGATGATTATTACATTATACAGTACATTAATTGTAGGGGATTATTACGTGGACAGTACAGTTCTTGTAGGGGATTATGACATGGACAGTACGTTTATTTTAAGCGATTATTGCATTAAGAGTAACTTGCTTCTAAAAGAAACGCTGTTTTCTATACAAAGCCGTTAATATCTCATCAGCAGCAAAAGTATTATCTAATAAACACCGTCTCAGCAGAGAAAATCTATACCGTAACTGAATCATGTGCATTTGGAATATGTAGACTTGTATAGATGTGATACAATGTTGATGTCCGACACTGCATTAGTAAATGGTAATATTCATTTCTAAGGTGTATTTTCAGCCATTTTGAAACACAACAGTTACATTTAGGAGACAGTAAGTAAGCGCTAACCCTTTTTATTGACTCTGCGCTACATTAAGTTGTTTAAAATTGGACCATTCATCAAATATTCATTTACTACTTACCAGTCAATAACCTCCCAGAAACCCTTCAGCTTCCAATGATCAGATGAGAGCTGTTACCTGGTTACATTCACCTACAGTATAAGTGTTTTATTGCAAATATATACCTAGGAAATATGATTTATGCATACAAAGCTAAGTCTACATGTTTACCATTACTGAATGTGTGGTAGGTACACATAATTACCCACCCAGAGATACCTACCTGAAAATGTACATATGGTAAGTGTACCAAATACTCACCCCATTAGCATAAAGCACAGAGGGTCACATCACTGGTAGAGGTCACTCTAGCTTGCAGCCATTTTTAATCATAGTCTTGCACTTCCTTATTAATCCTTCTGTGTCCGGATTAGAACACAGATAAATTCCCATCAGACCACCAGCACTGACTAATAACAATGTTCAACAGTCGTCAAACTTCATTTCACAATATTTCTTCTCTAGAGTTTACAAATCCAATATGTTTTTTTATACTAAATGTATTTCATTTCATGAAACATTTTGCCATCAGCTTTTGGGAATATAAATGTATGTATCCCTGTTTATACAAAGCGCACAGTTATGTAAAATAGTATCTGTAATTGTATTTTACAGTAAAATGTGTGTAGAAAAAGTTGTGTTTCTTTGTGGATGCCCGGGAGTAGGAAATGGGACAGAAATTATGCATGTAGGAAGTTAAGAATGATGCTGTGAATATACTATATTTGTACAATGGGTATCCGGTCGAGGGATCTACAATGTCTAGATTGACCATGGTACGGTGGACCACGCTTAGTCAAACCCATCTAGTTAGAAGCCTGAAGATAGTTGACCACATCCAGATCATCAGTAACAGAAGTTAGATGCCAGCGTTATAGTGGGCACACACAGTTAGATGTGGAATTTGATTCGATATGCCGTTCATTTCGATCAGGCATTCGATCCGAATTTGTTTTGATTTCTACTATATAGTCTTGCTTGGCAAGACTAATTTTCTTTTCGATTTACACTAAACGTGAATGATTGAATCTGAATCGAATGTGGAAAACCCATTCAATGCCCATTCTATTCCGATTCGATTGTGATTCGAATTTTCTTCTAGAAGCTCAATCAAATAGGAAAATATCACCACTATTAGAGTGACGGGAGCATGGTGGACGATCACATGGTCGACACAAGTTTTTCACATATTCTGGTGCCAACTGTCACAGGTCGACTTGGTTCATAGAGTGGACATAGAGTGAGATTATAATAGTATGCCTGAAGCACGTGGTACACTGTGCACTGCACATATATAGTGTCCAGATGGACCCCTGTGATATTCTGCACCAAAAAAAAACCATGAAAAACTCATGTTGACCATGTTCCCGTTACTCTAATGCTGGCCGTCTATCTTCCATCACTGTCAATCTAGATGCGGTCCTATAAGTTTAGGCATCTAACTACAAGGGTTCGACTAAGGGAGGTCAACTATAACATGATCGATTTAGACAGTATCGATCAGCAATACCATAACTGTAGAAAGGCGAATGCAGTAGCTGAAGATACAGAAGGGTGCCGGGCACAGGTATGTTAATAACCACAGCTTACTCATACTGTAGCTAGGACTTAAGACAAATGCTGACTCTACAGATTGCTACTTTTATATAGTTCATCTGTTATTCAATTTCAATACAATGATTCCAGTTGTGTGTTCATGTAACCTGTTGATGTCTTCAGACTTCTATGTCATAATTACCTTAGACAGTGTTGCTTGTGGATGATGGGAGTTCTGTTGGAGATGGGATGTTGACCATAGCAACCAATCAGAATCTACTTATTTATTTGGCACATTCTAGAAGATAATAGATAAAATCTGATTGGTTGCCCATCGCAATGTCCCATCTTCAATAGAACTCCCATCTTAGTAAGTAAACCCCTGAGAGTCTTTGGAATGAATCTCATGAGTCTAACCCTGATCCACAAGCTGTTGTCACAAATCAGAGCGGGAGCCCTGACAATTCATTACGGGCACTGGTCCCTGTACACTGGCTGAGAGCACTATCTATAAAATGATGTAAGTTGTGTGTGTTTATATGGGGGACGTGCCAATTACTGGCATTATATAGTAACGGACATACTGTAGCTACAATGATGCAGTTCAGCGCAACAATGTGTCATCTGCTGTCCGGAAGATGAGAGGTAACTGGTGGCTGCGGACAGTCAGATGGCTGTGGGCAGATGGAGGCCAGTTGCCTACTTTTGCAGGTGGTCAGGAGTTCCAGCTTCTGATTGGATCATTGCAAATTTACTTGTGAAATTAATAAATGCTTTCTTTATTGATAGTGCCTAGAGTATACGATTTTGTGGGCATACTACTGTAAAAGTACAAATATGTCCTCATAAGCTATTGTGGCAGTCGCAGGGCTGGCAACAGAAATTCTGGGGCCCGGAACACTGATATCCCTGGGGCTCCCCAACACCGATTGCGGTATATGGAATGTATTTTTTTATTATTAGAAATAAACAGATATTTAATATTTACAATGCAATATAATAGGGAAGGGCAGATGGGAGGGCACAGCATTGTGCGTTGTGTGCTCATTAGTACGGGTAGCCAGACAGGTGACTAGGCAGCCATGCTTACAGCCCGAGTCCCTCAAAGCCTTGGGGGCCCCTCAACTTGTTGGGGCCCGGTACAAGTGTCCCCCTTGACCCCCCCTGTCGCCTGCCCTGGGCAGTCGCACCCAACAGCCTTTCTTTTTCACTTAAATGTGCGTCTTAGTCACAAAAATTAAGCAATACTACAGAAATTGATGCTACAGAAACTGCTTAACGAGAGCAATTTGGGCTGTCGATTTGACTAGTCAAAATCGATTGCAAGTTGGTGCAAATTGTACCATGGTAGTCCACACCTGATCACGATTTGGTCCGGACACCTGTCTATTTCTACTATGTTGGAACGAGGGCCATGCTGCTCAATGCAATGGCCCCCACTCCCCCCCCAGTCCGCGCGCTGATATTGGCCCATGTGTACACACCTTAAAGGGTATATTTACTAAGGTTTGTACAATAGGTAAGATACATTTTTACATGCAGCTTTTTAGGGTTTAATTATTGTTTCACATGCAGGTCCAACAGAGCTTTATGTCTTTCACGTGTAAGATCTACGTAAGCACTTTGTTATGGTCAACACAAAAGGGTGGAAATCATATGTCATATAAGACCATTTTATTGATATATATATCTTTTTATCCATTTTTTTTAAATATACACTGGATATTGTGCTGGAGGATCTGTGGAGACAATCTTGGATGCCTTTTTGGGACACCATTTTGATGCACGTATGAGACTGTTGGACATTTGTTGCGCGAGACTCTATTTGCCATATTTGTGTATTAGTTCTGAATTTTTGACAGTGATTGTAGTGCTGTATTGTTGAACGGCGACTTGCAGCAATTAGTAGCTCCAAATTTCTGGCACCCTCTGTATTTTTATAGGTCCAACAGAGCATCAGCCTCACTTCCATTATGAAAAAGTAAATTATTTTTTTGTTATAAATGTGTATTTACTGATAATAGTACAGACAATGCTTCACACCCAAAGGACACCCACATCAAATACATACAGCTTCAAGTAATACATTACATGGGAATGAGCATTATTTTTATATACTGAATGTTTTCTATTGATCATTGTTGTTTTGTTGTTTGGATTGTTCCATGATGGGGGCTATATCTAACAGAGCAGTATACTGTATGAATCGAGATAGTTTTACTGTATGCTACAGTGATACTCATATTTCAGAATGAGAAGACTGTCCATTGGTACTGTAGTGAGGGACAGACTTGATGTTGTTTTTGGTATCAGACCATGAGATCTTTGTGCAATTAGAATTTACTATACAAGACAAAATATGTTCCTCTAATTTAGGGCTCACCAGATAAGCACTTCAGTGAGAATGTGAAATGTTTAAGAAGTTTAAAGATTGACTCAGAATACATAGACAGACTTAAAATGTTAATCACTATAATTTCATGTTACAATCCATAAAAAAATAGCTTTGTCATTATTTATGCATTAAAAATAGATAAACTTGCCAATGGGGAAAGCAAGCCTCAATTGCTTCTGTACCAGTAAAGAAAGTGAGCTAAGTGCTATTAATCAAGTGAACAATAATTAATTTATCACCACAGAGTGCTCCCAGCTCTATACAAAATCAGAATCTCTTCTAAACATTAAGGTGAATGTTAGGGTTTATTTTAGGGTCAGGGTTAGGCACTAGGTGGACGTTTAGGCATTGAGGCAGGGTTGGACACTGGAGCATGGGTTGGGGTTCAGTAGTGGCCAGTGCATGCGCCGTAACCTTATACATACACCACATGCACTGCCCGAGCCTCCAGGGGCTGCCTTTGCAGCACCCCCTGGAGGCTTAATCAGGTTCCCGAGTCCGGTGCATGTGTAGTGTCGCCTGCGGTATTGCGCATGTACAGATCCCATATTTGGGGCTGCCCCGCATTTGTGCACAGAGAGGCATCCCGGAGGGAGCGAACGCCTCCCAGTGGGACTGCCTTCAGTGACTGGCAGGTCCGACTTCCAATAGGAAGTCACTACCAGTTGCATTGAAGCCAGAGCAGTCTCACAGACTACATCTGGCTTCATATGCAGAGAACAGTGGCAGATTTTACCTGGGGGGGCTGCAGCCCTGCAACCCATAGGTAAAAACCACCACTGGTAGTTGCTAAATTCTAGGCTTGCTCCTTAACTATCCATGCCACCACTGGTTGCCTTTAGCAACCAGGTGGCGAGCGGAAGGAGCCACTGTGCCCGAAACATGGCGAGCTTGGCAAGACTGTGAAGGTCTGTTTGGGTCCCTTGTTCCGACCTTGCTCCTCCTCTCTGCACCCCCTCTTCTCCTCTGTCACGTGTCAAGGTCCCTTAGCCCAATTGAATTTAGACCTAACTGTTGAGGTTCGAAAGCCGGAGGTGCAGTAGAATAAACACATTTTATAATCCGCAAAACTTCATCAAATATCAAGCATGATGGTGAAAGGGTGATGGTTAGGGGTTGTAGCCACAGGACCTAAACCTTTCATAATAATGTCCTCCTTGAATTCCTTTTTAATTTCAAAAGATTATGGAGAGTAATTTAGATCATGTGTCCGGCAACAATAGCGGAACCAGAAGTGGATCATGAAACAAGGCAATGACCCTTAACAGGGAAAATCTACCACTAAATAATAAAAGTAGAAAGAAATCAATGATTTAAAAGGCCAAGTCAAAGTTTAGACCTCAACCCCATTAATATACTGTGGTTAAATTTAAGGGTATTGTGCATAAATGAATGCCCTCAAAACATAATGGACTAAATCAGTGTCTTATGGAGCAGTGTCCATAATTACTCACATACAATGTAAAACACTGGTTGCTCATTACTATATGGATTACCTCAAAGGGGGTTATTCTAGTCCATTCTTTCTGACAAAATCCTTCTTAGATGGACAAAACCATGTGCACTGCGGGTGGGGCAGATGTAACTTGTGCAGAGAGAATTAGATTTGGGTGGGGTTTTACTTCAAAGTGAGATCTATATTGAAGTGTAAAATCATGCAGTCAGTATTTTCCCTGCACAGAAACAAAATAACTCACCCAAATCTAATTCTCTCTGCACATGTTACATCTGCCCCCCTGCAGTGCACATGGTTTTGTCCATCTAAGAAGGATTTTGTCAGAAAGAATGAACTAGAATGAACCCCAAAGTTATTGCTTTTATACAGTAGGTGCAAAAAGCAATTTATGGGGGGGAGGGGGAACATGCTTTTTAACAAATGTGCATGTAGTTTAGTATTAATTATAATAAAGTAAAATTTGTGTTATATGGTCTATGATTATTAGATCCAGTCGCTCACTACAGCAGTGCTGGCGGTCACTCAAAAATGCTGGCTCCTACTCACTGATAGTAGCCGAGTGCTGTACTGTAACATTACGTGCAGCACTTGACTCCTGTCACAGTGTAGGTGCCAGCACCGCAGGCTCCAGGAGCATCCCAGTATCTCCAGGACCCCCCGGAATGATGAAAACAAAGTTCAGGCCGCAAGGCCTTGCCCTTCGCATGGCACGCTCTATGGTTATAGCCACCACTACAACACACTTCAAAATACATAGTGATGCCATGATTAGACATATCAGAGTTTAGACTTGTTTATTATATACTGACATTTATGTTAGTGTTATGAATAGCTCTTTATAATAAAAAATATAGCCCCTTTTGGGAGGAAAAGTGTCCTTTTTAGATCCAAGTACAGCCTGCCATTCTTTCATGCAAATTGCCCTTTCTATAGGACAAATGTTTACTTGGATCAACTTATCTACTAGTTCTGATCATGGTCTGTTTAGCAGCAAAATCTATAATAGTACCCACCTGGTATATTATAAAATGCTGTATTGCTTTATGGTTCATATGCAATAAACTATAACACTGGGAGGTAGATGGCAATTAAAAAAAAAAAATCTTGCACCTCTAAAAAGAACGTGATCACTTCTCTGCTAATTTACAGAGCGCTGCGATCAGATAGTCGCCGCCCCACCAGAGTGAAATCTCATGTCCCCTGCACCCGCACCCAGCTTCTCGAAGACACACCCCCCCCCCCCCCCCTGCACGCCATGACCTCCCACTTACAGAGCACAAGTGGGCATTGTGAGGATCCCAGATTTGAGCCACATTGCATGATCATAGCCTTGCAAATCAATGCCTCTTTCCTCTGCACTGTACAGCGGGGGCAGCCCACCTTTGTGGTCACCTCGCCCCCATTCACTGACCTGGCGCTTCTTCTCCACAAGAGGAGGTCAGCAAACTTGGCAAATAGATCTGTAATATACTTTACTTAGTTTGTGCATCACTGAATGTTACCTAATCATTAAAATTCCAAAGTAACATATGCAGACAGTCACTATGGTTCCTTAGAAACTCTGCTCATTATCATTTTAATACACAACTCTGTTATATTTTCATTTATTTTCTTTAATGAGCTATCTCTGCCATTATACATACTGTAGCTACAAATGATGCATACTGTAGCTGTGTGTTGCCTGCTATGGTGATATTCTTTTAATAGGATCATTTCTGTACAAAACCTGAAAATGTAATATTATTAGAATTTCTCTGTTTAGTCCCAGTAAGGTATTAATCTGGATGCACTCCCAAGGTGATCCAGGACAAATGCAGTGATGTCCTATTAGTGTAGGTTGCTCATCACTACCTGTGCTCCTACTACATTGTAATAGAGTGCGGAAATATCATATTCTCTTTATAATTAGATGCAGCTGATCCTGTTTTGCTCTTTTCCAAGGTATCAGTTACACTGACATAAGAGTGACGTAAGAGACGTACAAATTATACCAATGTGGAAGAGGGAGAATTTGATGGCAGCTTACTGATTTACTTGTTTGAATGAAATCTGCCTACCCCGGGGTCTTTCATGGCCTTGCATTATTCTGCTTACAATTTAACAATAATCAAATAGAGCCTTAAAGGCTAGCGATATATGGGATTGCTGAGTGATCTGGGAATATGTTAAACCATTTTATATATATAAATATATATATATATATATATATATATATATAAATGGTTTAAGATGTTTGTGTATAAACATGGTTTATTAGATTATATAGAACATATGTAGATTCTCAGTAAAATGTCTAAGGACTTGAAAGCACCATATTTTCTAGGGACCTTTGGGAACCTCATTGGACCAGCAAACATGGATTAGTGATGCCTTGGTGTAAAGTGTTATTGCGTCTGTCTGTCAGTTTATATGGTAGAATTGACAGGGATATTTATAAAGGAAAGTGATGGGTAACAGGTGTGTGCTAAGTTCTGTGATTGTAGATAGGGTGTTTCAAGAAATTAGTGGGCCTGTGTGCAATATTTGTGCATGCAAGAACAGGCATAACAATGAGGCATGCCTCTGGTCTACTTTCCCTTCCCTAAAAACCCTGCAATGTCAATACGCCTGCTGCTTCTGGTGCGTGTGCCATTGACATGTCAGAGTGGGACATATCTTCTAAATTTCTGTGGTTGCATCGCCCAACATTGCTGAAAAGGAAACTGGGATCCCACGCGCACTGAAGGCAGCAGCCAAAGTCTGCAGCTCTGTAGAGAGGAGAGAGCTCATATGGAGTCTGTACACGGACCCCCTGCTCTGTTAATCTGGCTGTAGGTCTTTTTCATATAGAAGAATGTCTGTGTTTTATGGACTGACACTGCACTTGCTTGGAATGTCCCAGAGACTCACAGATTTACGATGATTCTCCCAACACCTCAGCAGATTAGACAACTCTTCTGCATCCCATCCACATCTACTGTGAATCACATCCGTGTGGCCCAGAGCATTACATAATTTTATATCTAGAGATTAGATGGCATGATTCTCTGTGCCACCACTTTTGCCCTTCAAATTTTACACTACTTGGCCCTACTAGGAATATTACAAGGTCAACAACCAATGTCGGACTAGGGAATTAAAGGTCCACTGGGAGACAGCAGTGGTAGGTGTCCATGTTTAAGGATGTGGTCAGTCATGTAGAGAGAGTTACATTTGGGGAGTTATTTTGTTTCTGTGCAGATTAACTACTGCCTGCTTTATTTCTAAACTGCAATTTAAACATACCCCACCCAAATATAACTCTCTCTGCACATGTTACATCTGCCCCACCTGCAGTGCACTTTTGCCCATCAAAGAGAGATCTCACTTTTGCGAGGCTTAGGCCCTAAGCTCATAATCAGGCCCATAGAGTCCAAGTGAAAATAACTTTCCCAATGTGATTGGTTCCTATAGTGGTACAGGTTAAGTATCCCTTATCCAAATATACGTTATCCAAATTATTCTGAAAACTATATTTTCAAGAATGTACTGTATTGTTGTTGCTAAAAGCACTACTTGGAACATCTGTACCAGCACTACAGGGGCTGATATGTGACTGGCACTACTGGGGATATCTGTAACTGGCACTACTGGGGTCATCTGTAACTGGCACTACTGGGGACATCTGTAACTGGCACTACTGGGGACATGATATGTAACTGACACTACTGGGGACATCTGTACCAGCACTACTGGGAACATGATATGTAACTGGCACTAATTGGGTAATCTGTAACTGGCACTACTGGGGCCATCTGTAACTGGCACTACTGGGGCATGATATGTAACTGGCACTACTGGGGACATCTGTGACTGACACTACTGGGGACATGATATGTAACTGGCACTACTGGGGACATCTGTACCAGGACTACTGGGGACATGATATGTAACTGGCACTACTGGGGATATCTGTAACTGGCACTACTGGGGACATGATATCTACCTGGCACAACTGGGAACATCTGTACCAGCATTACTGGGGACCTGATATGTAACTGGCACTACTGGGGACATCTGTAACTGACAATGCTTGGGACATGATATGTAACTGGCACTACTGGGGATATCTGTAACTGGCACTGCTGGGAACATGATATGTAACTGGCACTACTGGGAACATGATATGTAACTGGCACTACTGGGGACATCTGTAACTGGCACTGCTGGGGACATGATATGTAACTGGCACTACTGGGAAATGATACATAACTGGCACTACTGGGGACATGGTATGTAACTGGCACTACTGGGGACATGCTATTTAACTGGCACTACTGGGGATATCTGTAACTGGCACTGCTGGGGACATGTTATGTAACTGGCACTACTGGGGACATGATATGTAACTGGCACTACTGGGGACATGATATGTAACTGGCACTACTGGGGACATGATAGATTTCTGGCAGTAATTATGTGCAAGAAAGTGATTGCTTAGCATTCAATTTAGTGCCTGAGATAGTACACAAACCTTTTTTCATGCTCAAATAAAATATATATGTGTGTATTTGATGTGTTTATACAACATAAATGGAAATATGTGAAATGCTGCATAATTTTAGTAAATTTCTGCATAGTTTTAGAAAAAATGGCTCACATATAGTCATTGCAAATACAAATATCTCCTGTAAGAAGTACCATAGATGCTCTGGCAGTGGCGAGGATATTACTGCAGTAAGACCCATATTGCAATGTTCTTTATTATTAAGCTTTTAGTTTGTTGAGTGCATTACACTTCTTTTCAGTTTTCAATATGTTTTAACTTATCATATAAATATATATATATATATATATATAATTCATTGTTTTTTATATATGTTGTTTCCTGTTTCTATGTGGTTTCTTATGGTATTTTCTGGTTGCTGATGAACGGCATCTCTGTAGGAACATTAACAGGGGCGTAGCTAAGGGTTCATGGGCCCTGGTGCGAAAGGTCAGCTTGGGGCCCCCCTACATACAACAAAATTAAAATCTGTATATGTGCTCGATTTTATTTATATATACATATATATATATATATATATATATACACACTAACATACACACACACACACATATATGCGGCATGTATGTTATTGTGCCAGGAGGCACCCACGGCAGATGTTTTAAGTCCAAGGAGTGCCAGGCTGAACTAGAACACATATATATATACACATATATTATAATATATATATATATAATATAGTATGTATCTATAAAGCCAGGCAGAAACATTTACTTACTAAATTTGGAGGGGCTGTCACCTCTCATTCTCCTGGTGGGGTGCTGAGGGTGGCATGGGCGTAGATAGGGACGCTCCAGGGGAGAAATGCGGTGGCATGCCGTGGGGTGCAGGCAAGGATAGGTGCGCTCCACGGGGAGCAAACAGTGGGGTGTCTTTCAGGGTATACTGCGTTGGTGGCAGGGAGTGGACGGGGAGGCAGGCCTGGGGTGACCCGGGCTAAAGATACCTGACATCAGGAACAAGTTGCAGGCTCCTGCCCGTCGCGGTGGGGTCCCCCGGCGTCTGGAGGGCTGGTGCTGGGTCACTCTTCTGCAGGAGGGCACGCTAGTGTGGGCGCTGCTGCTGCAGCGTTGCCACACTCAGCTGCACCTCTCCTGACCCGCGCTGAAGTCTCTCCCCGCCGGCTTCTCCACTCCCGGTGTCTCCTGGGCGTGTTCCGGCTCTGTCCGGGACCCGCTACTGTTCTTCTCCTGCGCCTGTCTCTCCTCTCCCGGCACGCCGCGCTCTTCTCCCTGCGCTGTCCTCTCTTCCTACTTCCCCACGTGCAGTGACCCCTCACCTCGCCAGATCCGCCCTCCGACTCCTATTCGTCCTCCAGGCTGTCAATCAGCCTGAGGACACTTTCTTTGCGCCCTCAGTCTTCGGGGTATTAACCCCTTAAAGGCCGCTGTCTGGGCGGCACTAGAAAACATGGTTGCTTAGCAACCCTATTAACACGGCCCCCGCTGGACAAATTGGTCCAGGTCGGGGTGCCACATACGCAGAACATAACAGCGGCCTATTATAGTGGCGGGGGTTGGGCCCCCTGGCTCAGGGGCCCGGTCGCAGGTGCGACCGCTGCGACCCCTGTAGCTACGCCACTGAACATTAACTGTAATCACACAATCAAACCATGTACCAAGAAGCAATGAATTCTAAATTTAGAAGCAGATACAAGTCACAAAGAAACCACACATGCAATCTCGGCAGAATCCCATGGGCCTTGTAGTATTTTGGTCTAGCTTATTTTGTTTTTCATCTGGGAACAATAGCAATTTAAATAATGACTCATTTTAATTAGAATATAGCAGATGTGCACTTTCAGTCACATGAAAACTACACTAAAATCTTTATAGTAGCATTTGTATTGTTTACATAGTTGGGAAACGATCCTGATGTGGGCCACTGCAGAATAAGCATAGGAAGGCCAGTGCAGTTGTATTGTTTACATCAGGGGTCAGGGAATTTTTTTACCTTTTACAGCAAAATATATTTAGATACACCTACATTACCTCCTTGATTTGAAAGGATGGAAATCATATAATTGTAATACACACTGTACCCCCAGGAATTGAAGATATATCCTGCTTGTACGGTACACAGCCTGGCAGCCATTGATGATGATGATGATGACCATGTATGGCTGTGTGTGGTACAAAATACACTGCACTGCGTCAGGTCCTTGTACACTACAGTACTGTAACACACACAGCCGGGCAGGCATATAGAATCTATATATATAGGTTCTATATGCAATGAAATTAAATTCCTGGGGGAAATGGACGGTCACGCTGCCGAGACACAGCTGGGCATGCATATAGATTCATATGCATGCCCGGCTGTGTCTCCGCAGCGCTACCGTAATATTATTAATATTAAAATTAGGTTGGACATTTATTGAAAAAAAAAAAAACATTATGGGGTACAACCAATAACAACTTTGAGTGCCAAGAGAATTTGTCAAAATTGGTTATGGCAAACATTGTTATTCATCATAAATGACCTGTAATGTTTACCTTATATAGGAAATATAATCTCTTTTTACACAACATTTTTTATTTGAATCTATATAACTAATGTGGGCGATGCTGGCATTTTTAACCAATAGTTTGCATATCTATCACAGAGATGTTGGCACTCAAAGGGTTAAAACAAAGTTCATATTTCAAACAGGGGAGACAAATCTAGCTCAAAAATTGAACTTGATCGATCTACATCTTTTATCAACCTCAACTACTATGTTACTAAGCAGTGGTTTACCTGTTCTGGCCTGATGGGAAATTAGAATGAAGGGGACACTACACATGTTTTGTTATGCCAATGGATCCCCCCTTTCCCCCACCATCAGCCCAGAATGAGGATTTAACCCTTTGAGTGCCAAGTGAATTTGTCAAATAGGTGTGAAAATTATCAAGCAAAGATTATTATTTATCATAATGAACTGTAATATTTACTTTATACAGGAAATATAATCTTTTGTTTACACATTTTCGTTTGAATTTATATAACAAATGTGAGCGACCCTGGCATTTTTAGTGGCTATTTTGAACATCTCTCACAGATATGTTGGTATATACCAGAAGTGTTATGGTATATACATACTTGCCTACTTTTGAAAACTAGTTTCAGGGAGATTATAATTGGTAGTAGAATTTTACACAGTTCCCCATCGATTGAAGGGGTGTGTCATGCTCCACCCAAAGGGCGTGCCTAGTTCCATATATGAAGAGATTGTGAACATGGCACCTAGAAGCGTGGGTGTCTACTGCTACATCTGAGAGGAATCTTTTAAAATGACTTATATCCAAATGTACAGTAGATGAACCCAAAAACAGTTAGTAAGAGCTACTATACTTGATAAAGTGCTGGGGAATGGTGCTGATGACTCAATGTAAATGTATCTATCTTTCATTCCTTTCCCCCCCAAAAAATGTAACAGTGTAATGTGGACTAGGTGAAATGAGGTAGATTGCTAGACTAATGAGGGAGAGAGGAAGATTGCGGCTATTTCAGGGAGTCTTTTGCAGAATGCAGGAGGGTAGGTAACTATGGGTATATTACTGTAGGTAAAAGTGTATTCACTTACAAGTGTTGTTCAGTAACTGGTGTATGTACAGAGTGAAGTCATTTTCCATTTCATTAGGTTTATCATCAGTTTAATGTTTTCACTATTTAATATACAATGGGGTCTATTTAATAAAGTTGAAGTGTAACTTATCAACAAATACACATTCTGTGTATCTGGATTTTTTCTTATTTTAATCTATGATATTATAATGTATCACTGTTTTTGTAGTAAAGCTTATTACAGAATAGACATCTCATAACTACATTGGAATGCACTTTTCCTGTAAACTATGGATAAAATAATAAGCTGATTTAGAACCAGAAAAAAACTATTATCATTTTTTTTAAACATTTGCTTTTTAAAAAAAATAATAATAATTTTGGTACTTGTTTCCTATCTGGGCGCCCAGGTTTTCTACGTACGGCACCGTAATGAAATCGGATCGCATCGCATCGTACACATACACGATATTGAACGATGCGATGCGATGCGATTCGATTTCCCATAGGAAACAATGTGAAATGGCTCAATTTAGCCAAATTCTCATAGGAACAATAGTAAATGGGCCAAAAGCACCCCTGAACATTGAAATGTCCCCCCAAAAGTAGTTGACGCCACCCCGCCATCAACGTGAACCCGAAGCGTGGCGAGCGCAGCGAGCCCGCGAGGGGCGGCGGTACGCGTCCTCCGACCTTTTCATGCCCTACTATCCACGTCGGCGTGGAGTGAGAATAGAATAGTGTGGCGAGCGCAGCGAGCCACCGAGCCCGAAGCGTGGCGAGCGCAGCGAGCCCCGCGAGGGGACGCGGATACCTTCACAGGTAAACGCGTCCCCTCGCGGGCTTCCCAGGTGTCCATGGCGACGCAAACACCTGGGAAGCCCGCGAAGGGACGCGTTTACCTGTGAAGGTATCCGCGTCCCCTCGCGGGGCTCGCTGCGCTCGCCACGCTTCGGGCTCGGTGGCTCGCTGCGCTCGCCACACTATTCTATTCTCACTCCACGCCGACGTGGATAGTAGGGCATGAAAAGGTCGGAGGACGCGTACCGCCGCCCCTCGCGGGCTCGCTGCGCTCGCCACGCTTCGGGTTCACGTTGATGGCGGGGTGGCGTCAACTACTTTTGGGGGGACATTTCAATGTTCAGGGGTGTTTTTGGCCCATTTACTATTGTTCCTATGAGAATTTGGCTAAATTGAGCCATTTAACATTGTTTCCTATGGGAAATCGAATCGCATCGCATCGCATCGCATCGTTCAATATCGTGTATGTGTACGATGCGATGCGATCCGATTTCTCTACGGAGAATAGCATGGTGCGCAATTAACTTAGTGGGCGCCCAGATAGGAAACAAGTACCATAATTTTTAACTAGAAAATGTTTGCAGTATATGTGTAACTGCGAGAACACACTCATTATGCAGAATGGTTAGTGCACAACTATAATTTTTAATCCCCTGTAAGATTTTGCTATGTGTATAGCAGGGCACATGGGTCATCTAATAGTCCTCTCTAGTGAGCACAGCAGATGGAATAGGCCGCTGGAGGAAGATATCTGGAGCAGTGCCCAGTGGGTCCAGAAAAGCAAAGTCCTCTCTAGTCTTGCAATGTAAGAATGGTAATACCCAGGTACAGCAGGTTCCCACCTCCAGGACTTTTCCAGCTTGTTCAACTGAACATCTGTTGCTCCAAGTGACTCCAGCCACCTTGGTTACTCATTACTGGTATTACCATTCTTACATCGCAAGACTAGAGAGGACTTTGTTTTTCTGGACCCACTGATCCAGATACCGTGTTGCAGCAGCCTATTCCATCTTCCGTATTCACTAGAGAGGACTATTAGATGCAGCTCCAGGCCTTCTCCTCCAGCGGTAACATCTTGTGGTAAAGTGAACGTACCTGTATGAGATTAACCCTAACACATGCCCCATTGCTGTGAGCCCCACCAATCCTGCAAGTGTGGAGCCTGAATATTTTTTTAGACATTTTTTACTTCTTCTTATATTGTGTGTCTGTATATGAATTTCTTTTTATGCCAGTAAATTATTGTGTTTTCATACATATCCAATCTTATCATTAACTTCAAGCGCTGCTACTGCTCTCTTTGTTTTTTTGTTGTGAGTGCTGACTACCCTCTCGTTTTAGCAGCTGCCTTGTTAAATATCCGCTGCTTTCAAAGTGCCTGAGTCCCACCTTGGTGGGTTTGTACCATTACTGGGGAGGGAGCCTACAAATTGTGCAATATATAGCCTATATAATAGCCCTAACCCTGTACAGATCGCATTAGTTAACCAGGGCCAAGCTCTTGAAATATTTTTGCTATTGCAAATGGAAATGATGCATATCTGATAACCTTACCTCACAACTTTAGCTGTCATTAAGTCAGGGCCATCAGCCAAAAGGGGATGTGACCTCTGGTGGGAGGGATATGGTTCAGAAAGGAGGGGCAGGATTTTGCAGCATGACCCTGTTTTTGGCATGTTGGGGGTGTGCCCGCCTCTCCCAGATCAATTGGGTAACCCCCTGGCTCACCTTCTTGCACTAAGATACTGTGTGCACATGCATCGCATCTATTCATTGCCATCTGGCAGTTACCTTACCACATTACATCAGGATGGGTGATAGCTAACATGCGTTGAATAAGGCCTTAATATTATTCCTTAGCTTTCTACTACTTTATTTTTTATATATTTATTAACAGGTTCTTATATAGCGCAGCATATTCAGTTGCACTTTACAATAGGAGACAGGACAGTGATACAACAGACAGGGTATTTACAGACAGTAAAAGTTATGAGGGCCCTGCTCACAAGCTTACACACTATAGGGAAATAGAGATTGATACACAAGGATTCCTGGTGTGCTGTATGATACGGTGACCCAGCAGTTTGGCCAGGGGTCAGGAGGATGGGAAATGTGAAAAAAAAATAGTGGATATGTGTACAGTGGGGATGTGATTAGATAGGAACGGTATATGAAGCTTAAGTGGCTGGTTCTGGAATTTGATAAGCTTTGCCTGAAGAGTTGAGTTTTCTGGGAACATTTATAGGTTTAAAGACTAAGGGCCGCATTTATCAAATAATATTTGCAGCTAAACGGGTGTTTTCGGGGGTTAACCACAAATATTAAGTATCCTCCTAATGTTTCACAGGGGACCACAGCAGGAATCTCTGATCCCTGCTGCGATCCCCCCATGCAGCGCCGCCGGCCGCATCCACCATAGGTTTCAATGGGGGATGCGAAGCTGCCCGATGAATCAACATCGGGCAGTCCGGCTTCGCACCCCTGGGCTATCGCCATACTGATATGGCGATAGCCCATTGTAGCCTATTGTAGCCATTGTAACCACGCATGCGCAGACCCCCCGGCTTCCGGCTCTGGGCATCGCAGGTATGGGCTCTTTTCGGAGCCATGTCCGATAAATACATTGGGGGGAAATGATCACATTTTACAATGCGATCCTGGGCCGTAATATTCCGCCCAGATGGCATTGTAAATGCGATCAATGGTAAATGGGGCCCTAAAGGAGAGGCT